>NC_040040.1:44789416-45094834 GCF_003713205.1 Coffea eugenioides
TTGCTGGTGGAGGAGACTCTGGCTGCAAGAACTTACTGCTAGCGGCTTCTAACACTAACTTTGCTGCCCATATTTGTTCCTCTTCAGCTAGAATTGCAGTCACTTTATTCTTTTGATTCTCATTGCTTCTCTGTTCACTGAAAGCCGTGGAGAAGAAGTATCTTTGAGAGAAAGAAGCAAGAGATTTGTTACAAGCACTTTTAAGCAAAGTTAGCATCATTACCAAATGTTATGCTCCAATCATCCCAATATAGAGGAACCGTAGCCTTTTGATCATGTCATAATGTCACCAATCTAAATGCAATAAAACATTTCAATTAAGTCAAATTGGTCGGTGAGAAAGTAAAGATTACCCATGAAAACTTGATGATGCTTACTTGAACAAAAGTAACACCACAATTCTTGAAGCTTTCCACAAGTTTTCCCTCAAAGAATATCAGAATCTTGGTCAGCTTTGAGTCTTACCTCAACTATAAACTTGTCAATGTATCTTGTTTCTACAATGATGAAAATCTTGCTTTGTTCTGCCGTTCTTGAAAATTTTGAGATACCAAAAGTAGAAGGGGCATGAAGAGTCTTGCCATTCTTTCCAATGTTGCTTTGAGCCTGTTATCTGAATCATGATCTCATCACCTGGATCAAGGAAGGAATTTGCACAAGAAACCTCAGCAGATATATTAACTCCAAACACATCTTTTGTGAACATTTAAACGTATCCATGGCATCATAACGACAAGAGAATTTTGAAAAAGCAAAGCCTCGATTCGTACCATTACTATTACTGTCATCAACAACTGTAGGGTCCTCAAATGTTCGCAACACCATACTGCTTTACCTTATCTACTTTTTTTTCCCATGTAAGTGAGAGGGTTCAAACTTGGGGCCTCTCACTTACACTCTTTCTTCAAACTGTCCAATTCATCCCTTCTTCTCTCATTGTCCTTATCTACGTACATCTTCCTTTGTCCATGTTTTGCAGATATTACCTAGAAACAAATTAAGTATCACTATCTTGACTTGGGTAATACTACATTGTTTTCCATGCATCTGAAATTTGGGGCTGCTAAAGATATGAATTAAATTCAGCTTTTATCATAACAACTAAATCAGAAAAAAAACTTCATTTTTGACCTACGGACAAATCTTGTTTGGCCTCTTCCATAGTTACAAAACTAAGATAGGTGAATCCATTATTTTAATTAGTTTCAGGATTCATCATTAGCTTGACTTTAATAAACTCATCAACTTCTTCATTTTTGACCTACGGACAAATCTTGTTTGGCCTCTTCCATAGTTACAAAACTAAGATAGGTGAATCCATTATTTTAATTAGTTTCAGGATTCATCATTAGCTTGACTTTAATAAACTCATCAACTTCATTGAAGATTTTTCTCTGCTTAGGCTCGGTGGCATATTTGTTCAGGCCCACAAACATCTACTAACGATTGAAACTACCTTCAATTACAAAGAACAAGTAGTTGCAGACAACTCAACGTGCAAAATAATTACAAGATCAAGTAGCACGTATCTTGTTTAAAAGATTTCCATTGAAGCCTATTTTGGACGAAGACTTCAATTTATTTGACAAATATACCTAATGAAAATTATGAAAAATAACAACTTTTATGAATCAACTTTAGTTTGATTCCTAAATTCATCATAGATCCAAAATTCAGAATAGGAGCTAAGTAATAGATCTAATATTCAAAAAAGGAAGTGATAGAGTGTAATTTATAGTATATTTTGATGTATAAGGTGCTAGTTAACTACACTATTTGAGTTTTATATTGAGTAGAAACTACTTAATTTTACTTCAACTGGATAGAAAATGGACTAAAAACGTAGCGCAAAGAAGCAATGGAAGAAGAAAACATAAAGGGTAAGAAGGGATTTGACCAGATTGACATGTTTCAATATTTTGGCAATAACTTGAGCTACCAAGATCAGATTGAGATGATTCTTAATCCATTCGAAAACTAAGAGAATTCTCTACAATTCTTATCAAGACATTAAAGTTTGGTTCTCATATTTTCATATCCAAAAGTCCAAATTACTAAAGTATAGTTTTGTTGCGATGCTCTTCTGACCAGTTTTTAGTACTTTGGGCATATGTCAATGTCCATACCCCTAAATGTCATTAATCTTGTGGCATTGAAAATCTAATTCACAGGGTTTCAACTTTCATGTTTTGACCAAGAGATGAGTCAACCTTGTTAATAGAGTTTTTTGACTTCAAAATGGATCTCTGCATGGATCCCAAGAGATCTGTCCGATATTGATTTCGGTCTTCTCGCCGGTGTTTCTCTGGTCCCAATTCCAGCGCCAGAGTTTAGGCTGGAGTTCATCAGAAAAATGAACGAAATTGTTATTTTTAGCTCCAATAAGCCCAATCCTACCCTATTTGGAATAATACTTTAAGAAACTATAAATATGGGCTATTTATGATGTTTTTAGGGAGAAAATGCTTGCATATAAACATTAGTTCTAAGATTTTTCTTTGAGATTCAAGAATCAAAGTTAGAGATCAAGGCGCAGCTTCAACTAGGAAGTTCTACATGCTCTTTATTCTAAGTCTTCTATTTTTCAATATTGAAGTATTGCTTACTCTTACAAATATGATGAACTAATTTATATTTAGCATTACGGTTTTATGATGGAGATTTGATTATTTATCTTAGTTAATTTCTTAATTTTTGCCTTGATTTATTTTTTTTGATTTAATTACATATTTGTGATTGGCCACCATAGACATGCTTTTTGGATTGTATTGAACTGAGAAGCGATATACAACCGTGCACTACATAAATAAACATACTTAACCTAATCATGAAAATAGATTAGAGTTTATAAGATGTAACTATATCACCTGAGATCTTAAAGAGTTTAATTCAATGCATATGATATCGAGAGAGATGTAAGATTTAATTAGGCAAAACTTAGATGTATCGAGACATAATTTAAGGTACTTGCGTGTGATACATTCTTGCCATGTTAAGAAATTAATTGGTTAATTAACTCAAACTCTGGATCAAAATTTGAAACCCTAGTACTTTCCCTTTGTTTTCTCACCTGTATCTTATTTGATTTGATTATATATTTAATTTCTTGAGTAGTGATTAAAACACACTTTGAGTTCAACTTTTGTTATTTTTGTTAGAATAAATAAAGTAGAAAATTAACTCATTCCTGTGAGTTTGACCCTAAAGTACTCCAGATAATTTATTACTACGATCAATCATGTGTGCCTGCAGGAATTCTTCGATCAGGAACTAAGTAAACAACTACAAACAACCAAGCTTCTTTAACGTTTCAAACAAATAACCCAAAGCAAAAAAAATTACAAAACAAACCTTTTGCTAAATAACAAATTAAAAGAAAATCATAACGAAAGAAGAGAAAGCCAAATGATTCTAAAAAAAGTAGGATGAATATTTTCAACCAATTTGACAAATCAACCAACTGAAAAACATTCAAACTACAACTTTTCGCAAAAGAAATAACAATATATTATAGAAACAATTTCAGCTTATCACATAAATCAATCACAAATTTTGTAGGAACCAAAATTTTTTGCATTTAAAATCACAAAAGTGAAAAGGGAAAACCAACTCAGAAATCCAAAACATGCACTATTGATGAACCCTAAATCCCAAAAGAGACGCAATCAAAAGCCCGAAGATAACTAGTTTTAGAGCACAGTTAGAGGCTAGTGTTCATATAATCACGTCAAAGCAACTGAATTTGACAAATTATGAGTCATTTTTATAATAAACAACTTGATTTCTTATTGCTTAAATATGATTATAGGCACAAGATATCACTCCCATACCATTCTCAAGCAAATGTACAAGCGGAGATGGCAAATCAGAAAATCAAACTCATCTTGGAGAAACGATGAACAAATAGAGAAAAGATTGGGAAAGAAAATCGATGATGCAATTTGGGCTTATCGGACGACATTTAAGACAACTTTGGGGATATCGCCATATCGATTAGTTTATGAAAAAACTTGTCATTTACCTGTCGAGACATATTGGGCTATTGAATCAATTAACGTGGATTTTAATCTTGCAGATGGAAGAAGATTATTTGACTGGAACGAATTAGAGGAACACCGACTACATGCTTATGAGAATGCCAAAATTTATAAAGATAAGGTCAAATATTGGCATGATAAGCATATTATTCCGAAACAATTTGAGGTAGGGCAAAAATGCTTCTATTCAACTCACGCCTCAGATTGTTTTCGAGAAAACTTAAGTCGAAATGGTCGGGACCATTTGAAGTCACTCAATCTTTCCTTATGGAGCAATTGAGGTGGTTCATGCAAGAAATGAGTGGTTCAAGATCAATGGACAAAGATTAAAACCCTACTTAGTGGGTGAAATCATCCCCAAGGGACTTATATGTCCTTTGGGTGATTATTCTTCAATCTAAAAAGCTGATACTTGGAGTCGGGTCAATGACTATGAACAAAAGCACTAATTGGGAGGCAACCCAATGTTTTTGTTATATATGTTAATTTGATGTGATTTTGTGTTTAAAATATGTATTTAAGTTTGTTTATTATATTTGTTATGTAGGAATTCAAAATGAAAGCAGAGATGACCATTTGAGGTAAAAAAAGGTGAATTTCGGTCAAGGAACTCAACCCTTTGATTTGAGCAAATGTTGTTTTTGATTCGTTAGAAGGGAGTAAAATACATGTTTTGATCATTCTACATATGCGCATATTGATTATTTTCATAAAAGAATGATTTAAGATGTATTTTGAGTAATTGGGGTAGCATGTGTAATTTTAGGAAATCAAAATTTCTATAAAAAAGTGTAGAAGAAAACGCTGGTATCAGAAAAACGTGACTTGAAGTCGCGTTTTCATCATCTCGCATATTGTCTTCTGCGAGTTTACAACAGAAAACACGGCAACAGAATATGCGACCTCAGGTCGCGTTTTCTGAAGTTGTGTATTGTATTCTACAAGTTTAAAACAGAAAATGCGATTATGTAAAATGCGAGAAACACGACTTCAGATCGCGTATTCCTGAAGTTGTGTATTGTTCCTTGGCTTTAAAATGAAAAACGCAGGCTGCACAATTTTTTCTTCTTCTCTTCTTCTTTCTCTTGCGTATTCACACATCCACATGCATACAATTCATAAACACTCATTTTTACCCAATTTTCTTGCTAGCAATCACCAACCCAACATTTTGTAACCCTCCTAGAGTCTTTCTAACCAATTGAAAATCAAGAAAACCATCCAAAAATTTGATTTTTAAGAAATTGAGGCTAGGGTTCTTAGTTGTTCAATTTTACAATTTGAGGTCAATTGGGGTGTTGTTGATAGGGTTTTTTGCATATTTTTCATCACCAAACGTCATTCTATGTGATTGAGGTAAGTTTCTACATCAATTCTTTGAGTTTTAGAAGTTGGTATTTTTCAAGTTTCTGAATTTTCGGACATCTTCTAATTTCAAATTTTTGATAAGAATTATAGATATTTATGACCTCTAATATTCTAATTGAGATTACTTAAGTATGATTACATATTCAAATGTAGTAATTGATATCCATATGGTTGATAACAAATTAAGGTTGCTATATTGAAAAAAATTGGAAATTAGCTTTGAATGATAATGAGACATATTCATTAATGTGTTTAGAGCACATCACGACAAGCTCAGTCAGAGGTTTATGATAGTGCTAAATTTTCAACTCGAAAGAATCAAAAATGGCACAAGACACGTGCTAACTTGGAGTTTATCTTTGAGAAGCATGTGAGTTCGGAGATTGAGTCGGTGTACCGCATCTCTATGGCATTCAACCAACTTGGTTAGGCACCTATTCTTAACTTGCTGACTCACTATTACCCTGACTTAGTGCGTGAGTTATATGCCAACACTGCTAACAAGATGAGTCGCAATGGGAAGTTGGTGGACTCGTGGGTGCTCGGAACTAGGATTTACTTAAGTCGTGACCTGCTAGTACAAATATTGGGTTGCACCAACATTGGTCCGGTGGTTGATTTGAAGAAAGGGTTTGTTGCTCCCAACAAAAAGTGGGATCCATCACATGCCATGTCTCAGTTTGGTCTCGAGTACCAACCGTTCCGGTCTTTAAGGAAAGAGACGATGGTGACAGGCGTCTTTGACACTTGCTGCCACCTCATTATATACATGATGGCGCACAATGTGATCCCAAAGAAGACTGATCACAGTGAAGTCTGAAAAAGCAATATTTATTTCCTAGACTACATATTTCACACCCGGAACTCTTCGTATGTTCGTATTCCCCTTCTGAACATCATTATAAGTTACATACGATTTATGGCTAGAAGACGCATAATGTCGTTTAAGTTAGCATTTTCTCGGCTACTATCCTTGGTGTTCGAGAGGCAGGGGGTCAAGTTGGCTAGAGCCACATAGGAGACTGTTCGTCCTAGCACAGAGTTATCCGTCTCTTCACTTAGTAGCATGGGCATTGATGTGGCTCTTATTCCTTAGCCGATTCAAGAGCAACGGTCCAAGATAAAACTGGACCCTCTACCACTGCTCTACCTCCTCCACCACCTCAATCCAATTGGCAGAGGTTATTTAATTGCTTAGATACCATTGACTATTAGTTGGGGTCGATGGACATTCACTGAAGGCGCATTGAAGACCATTTGGTCATGCCTCCACCTCCCACTAGTGACAAAGATGAAGATGATTGAAACCAAGCCGGATTCATCATATTCTTTATTTTTGTTTCCATTTTGCTTATTTTTAGTAGTTTTCTTTTTATCTATTCTTCGTAGCATATTTAACTTGCACTTCTCGTTTTGTACTTGGGGACTTGTGGCAGCTCTAGTAGATACATGGTTGTTGATTGTAGATGGCTCGTAACTCATGGTTAATCTGTATCTCAACCATTAAAATTGGGGTGTAACTTGTTCTTATTTTCTTTACTTTCTTTCCCTACATATTGAGAATAATGTGTATGTTAAGTGTGGGGGAAGAATTGTCTTTAGATATTACTTTTGTGCTTAAATGATTGAACATACTATTGCAAAATTTTCTTGTGCTTAAAATGTTGCTTCTTGGGTATTGCTGGCGGGGAGTTTCCTCCAATTGTAACGGGAAACTCTGTTAAAATTTTTTCAAAACTTTGTCCAAACATCAACTTTTAGCCCCAAATTTTACAATCTACTTACACTATACCAAAAATGGCCTTTAGCGGCATTTAAAAGTGTCAGTATAGAGAATCTAACCTGACACTTTATCTATCCTGACACCCAGGGCGAGTGTTGTCCCTTCCAATGTGGGGATAGCCTCAAATCTTTAGCAGCATTCAAATGTGTCAGGCAAACCATGCTGCTATATCTTTACCTCTGCCAACAAAATCCTTTTTTTGTGATAATCGAAAGTGTCTGTATAGCGTTAGGACATCAGTAGGGAATCAGTAGGATATCAAATTTATGAAGGCATCTTGAGTTGTCTTAATATATGGCTTTAAGGACACGTAGCCATGTGAATTTACAATGTGTTGGACGACATGCCCATTTGTTATTAGTGTTTTTCGAAGCTAAGCTATGCTGACACTTTTAATTGCCAGGAGAATTTTCCCTGGTTTTTTTTTTATATGGAAGCAACCTGCAATTAGTCCTCCCTGCTGTACATTCCATCAACCAGAATCCCAAGGGACTTGTAAAATTATCCCAAAGAGCAGAATGCATATAGCAATGTAAAAGAAGAAGTCGATACTCAAATATAATTCATTGAATTAAAAGTCGATAACAAGTACAAACATAGCAAATACTAAAATCGCAAACAAGTGCTAAAAGCAAGTACTAAAATATCAAACCAGTACCGAAAGATTCTTATTTACAATAACTTGAAAGCTCTATCGGAAGCACAAAATAAAAACTCTCATCCCTAATAAGTTGAAAGAAGTAGAAGTAGCTTCCAAACTTTCCATTTTGTTGAGAGTCCTCAGGCATAACCACGAAGTCCCCATCATTCTTCAGCTGGTTCCACCTGTGCACAAAGACCAAGGGGATCATTAGATCATCATAACTAGAACTAAAATTCCAGAAAATCCGCAATGTATTTAAGTGCATATCTCACCAAATGACAAGACCGAGCAACTGGTGCACCGAGTGCATCTTGAATTGTTTGTTGTAAATCATATGGTCTAATCAATTGCTCACGTGGAGTCATTGCAACTTGTATCTGTATTTCACACCAGTTTGGCCCAAGAGCTTGTCCCCCGACCTCATCCAATGGATTCATACTCCGTAAATATCCCTTTGCCACGATTTTTGTTGGGTCAAACAAACTTTTTAGTGAAATCATATTCCCTACCTAGTAAACATCCAACAAGTACAAGAATCAAACTCATGCCAAATTCCAGATTACAAATGCAAAAGTTTAGAAGTTGTAAATACTTACTCGAATAGGTCGCGTGGCTCGCGATGGAGCATGGCTTGACACATTGTTAGATGATGATGAAGGATGTCTCGGGCTGTCAATTGGAGAGCCCCTTCCATGTTGAACTAAAACCATTTTCTTCAAGCTGTCTATTTCATCACCTTGTCGCTGAAGTCTTTCCTCCAAAAAGACCAATGTTGACTGTTGTTGAACACTTATACGGTAGCATGTGTTGCAACTAGGAATGTTTTCCCATAAGTCTGTTGGATTCACACCGTCACTAAACAAGCGAACATGACCATGTTTGTCTTGCCCAACCACCTGGGCAAATATATCATCGCGACCAACTGGATCTTGCGAATCCGATGGAAGCTGATTTTTCAGCTCAGTCATTTTTTCCTACATAATAAAGGAAAACACTTGTTATTGCAAAAGACTGTCTGAAAACATCCATGGTAGAATTGATAGGCTTGTGTTCTAGGATTCTTACCAAATTCTCAGCAACTATGGTACTTGATGGAGTTCCATCGGCATGGGTATAAAACTTATTGAACATTTCTACTCTAGTAGGAGGTTTTCCCAACTGTTTAGCCTATAAGAAATTGAATCGTTTTAATTATAGTTTTAGCATTTAGCATATAATTAAAAAACAAGCTAACATAATGAAACATGTACGAGCAAAAAAAATTAGCAACTAAAAAGTTGATGAGGTATCACCAAGTGGTTCCGAAGATGAGCAAATGACTTTTTTCTGGTTGTGTGGTTCATCTTCTTCTCCCCTCTAGCTTTCTTGTTCCTCTCACTTAGTTTCTAAATTTCAAAATCAAAAGCAAGATTACAGCATTGAACAAACACAACTTTATGAAGAATGTTGTAGCTGATTTGTACCTTTGCTTCTTCACTTTTCCAATAAGCCCAAAGTTTGATCCATTGCTCTTCCCGTACCCTTATGTCCTTTTGAAACCGAGCTTCAGCATTTGGCACGGCAGGATCAAAATAGTTAGCCTTTAAATCTGCCTTCCAACTTCTCCATTTTTTGTCAATAGATCTTAAGGTCCAAGCTTTCAGTCCCATAGGCAAAGCAAATCTTTCCTGAAACGTAGTTAGCAACAAGAAAATCAACACAACTTCACAGTAATTTTTGTACAAAGCATACATAATACAAAAGCTACCATTACCTTTATCACTTCTAACATGTCCATTTTAAGTTTCCTTGGCATCTTAAGCCATGTTTCAACATCTATTGGACAATACATACCATTCCTAGCCAAACTGCCCAAGAATTCAGAGAAAGAGGTTTTCTCACTTATTGGGATCCCATTGTCATCGAGTTTAATCTCAATCCGTGGAAGTTCCTTAGGTCGACCCCAAATTTCTTTCATAAATGTAGGGCCTCAGGTTTTCTGATGTACTTCACTTGAATCATTTGTAGTTTCTTTTCCTGTATAAAATAAGAAAAAGGTGCAAGTTATGAACATAACAAAATGCACTTCTGGAATTGGTTCAAAACAGTTAGTAATACCTGCATTGTCCGAGTTGCATGACATGAAGGTGGTGTCACTGGAATGTGGACCTCGAGAATCCTGATTTGGACTTTCTTCAGTTGTTTCATGCCTTGTTCCAAGTGGAGATTGTTGAATTGGAGAGTTCTGGCACTGCTCATGCGACTGCGAACCTCCATCAGCTTGTTGAGTAACTTGGTCACCTGATTCATGCATTATTCCCAATGTAGAATTCTGAATTGCAGATTGAGGTGCCCGAGCAGCTTCTCCTTGCACTTGTTCAATTACATTTTCATGGCTTGTTCCAAGTGGAGGCTGCTGCCTTGTTTCATGACATGAGGGAGGTTGCTCAATTGGTTCATCTCTCAATCCATTTGCAGCGCGCTTACATTTTCGACCTCTACGGGCCATACCTGCATAATATTTGAGTGAAGAAAGGGACAAATGTAAATGTTTAAAATTTATTGAAGCAAACACTCTACCTATAGTTTCTTTAACTTACAAATGCTATTATAAAGAAGTACTACTTGAACAATAAACTGGCATGACAAGTAACAAATGGCATTCTTCAAGAATAAACCAGGGGAAGACTATGGAGTTGTCAACAGAACAGAGAAACAAATGGAGAATATACGATTCAATGCAGCAACTAATTGGAAATGAAATGAAAGCTACATGCTTAAGTGACTGCAAGAATATACATGGGAAATGCTTTGATCTACATCCTTTCAGCATGAAAGATATGCAGAATTTACTACTGCTAGACACGAAACTTTTTCCATATTGTTCTGAGAATGATGCCTATGATCAAAAGTTGGTATGCTTCTGCTCAATGAGGGTGCAAGTAGAAGAGTCCACGTAATTTTAACTTCAGTAATGGAGCAAACTAATAAATGATTGTCTTGAATTAACGAAATATACTTGGTCATGTGATAACCAAAACTTGCAGAGGATAATGTATTCTACCAACAAATACAACTCTTGGTTTTGTATGTTTAGGGATGGCAATCGGGTCGGTTATGAAGCTCTACTGAATACTTTTATTTCCAGATTCTGACATGGTTCTGCATTTATCAAGAACACTAATTCTATTGTTCTAAGATAGTGTCTCATCTAAACAAGAGCTCAAGCTTTACGTAGCATTGACGATTCCAAACCAAATTACTTCTCTTTTTGCCAGAGCCACATCCACAGTTAAGGGTTGACACTTAACAGTAAATGCACAAACACTTTATCCAATACAATTGTAACAGTACAAACAATACAGTCGTAGAACAGGAAGGAGACGAAGAGCATCACGGTAAAAGACTAAAAACGAGAACCCATCACCAAAAACAGATGGTTGAAATTGTACATTCAGTTCACAGTAGCAGTCTCCATTCGACCAGGCTCACCTAGAAATGTGCTTCTCAGAAACGTGCTTTTCACACCGCCACCACCCCCCAAAGCTTTTCACACCACCACCACCCCCCAAAGCAAACACTCTACCTAGAAATGTGCTTCTCAGAAACGGAGAAGGTGCTTGTCAGAGATGGGAATCGAATAACCTGAAAACTAAATCTACCATGCAATGCAAGAACATGTCTATCATGCAATGCAAAATTAGACACAAAATACTGAAATTACCTCAAACTATGGCTTGAATCCCTAACTTCTCGGTTTCCCCAAGCTTCAAGATCTGAACTCCACCCACCACCCAAGCTTTGAAGCCCTAATTTCTGATTTCTTGCCACCAAGCCAACACAACAGCCGAATTTGGGATTTGCATGGTGCGAGCTCAACCAAGTTACCCAAATGGGTGCGAGTTCATGGACGGCATTTGACTCAAATTGGTGGTGCGAGCTTGAAAGAGAGAGAGAGGACAAAGGCAGAGGACAACGAGAGAGGGAGAAGATGTCTGAAATAAAGGCGGTACTAATGACGCCAAAGTAAATTAGTCAAGCCTCTTGAATTTTTCAATTTGTCGCGCTACTAATGACAATTTTTGTGTGTTTGGGCAAAATTTTGTTCAAGCTATATAACAACTAAAAATTTGGTTAAAGCTATATACAATATAATATAACAACTAAAAATATAACTAAAAATTTTGTAGCTATATACAATATAATATAACAAATAAAAATTTTGTTAAAGCTATATACAACTAAAAATATAAAAAAAAATAAAAGCTATATACAATATTTTGAGAAGCTAACAAAAACATTCTTTTAATCAAAATGTTTTCGGTTACTCAATTTATTTTATGCTGCTAGCAATTATGTACGGCTTGTAGTCTAACAAGCCATTGGAAGGATCGAATTAGTTTATGAAACAAGAAAATTAACTTGTGAATACATGAACTTTCCATTGATAAACATTGGGATTAGAATTGATTGAACATAAACATTGAATATATATATATTCAATGTTTTCAATTCCAAAGCAATTGCCATTGAACTTTGTGTTAATTAGAAGCTTACTATCACTTACAAGATCTTACTATTGAACTTTTCAATGATTAACCTTAGGCTTACACTTACAACGCATTGATTGAACATAAACATATAGTATGATCGGTTTGATCGATTTGATCGTGCTTGATCGGTTCGATCGTGTCTCCTTTTCACTTTGAAGGATAATCTAAAATTGTGACTAAACCGATTAAATTCGATCAAAGATCAGTTGGATTAGAAAGCTCTATCGGAATTAACTTTTTGTATTGTTATTGGTTTTAAAAATAATTTTTTCATGGTATTAAAAAATTATTTAAGAAATTTATAGATTAAAGTTTCAAAATATTTCTATTGATAAAAAATTAGACCTCGGGTTATTGGGAAAAAGAATTGGCCATAATATAATGATTCACAAATGTAATATTACAGCTTACAATTAATGGAATTGCTTATAAAATAATGACCAGTATTTATGCAGCCCATTGGGCTCTTAAAATGAGTAATGGGTTCCTTGGAAAGTTGGATAGTTTTATGTTTGGTCTGAAATGATTTGCACATTCCGTACGTTGCCAATCATCTTCTTCTCCCCAAATCATAGCCTCGATTGCCAATTGTTGTCATGCCATTAAAAGAAAAATCATTCCAATACCATTTTTATGAATAAGACTGACGATTACTAACCAAGACTAGAAATCCAAAAACTAGACCATAGGAGTATCAATGAAAGAAAGGCCTTAAAGAGGCAAATTAATACACTAGTTTTAACTAATAGCACCAAGTCTTTTATCACATCTGTCAGAAGGCTTAACATGACACCGAGAGCACTAAACTCAAAGCTTTGTAAATGCCTTCAAAACTAAGAATGTCGGTCATATTAGTAAAATACAAAAAAAAATGATTAAAACCATCGACAAAAGGAAATAAAGCCTAGGCCTAGCAATTAAAACAGAGAAGAATAGGGCCAGTAAGCTTCAAAGCTATAAAAGATTCTAAATCAAATTATATTGGGACAAATCAACTTCAATCCCAAGTCCATTCTTACGAACCCAACTAATTTCCTCATTTTCATTCTCAACAACAGGATTGCCAACATCACTTTGCAAATATGTGTCAACATCCATAGTTGTGCCCATGTTATATCCAGCTCTTGCAGTGGTAGAGATAACCACTTGCCAATCCTTATCAGTTGGATCTTCCACATAAAAAACTTGTGATGCTTGTGAAGCGAGTATAAATGGCTCAACATGAGGCCTCACGTTTGCAAAATTGACTAAAGTAAACCCATTAGCATCTTGTTTCATTCTCGAACCATTTGATATCCAATCACATTCGAATAACACCACCCGATGACCTCCGTAAATTAATTCAATCATATTTTTCAAGACGCCGAAGTAAACTAGTTCACTCAAAACTGGATTTTGATCCCTTATACTTGCAAAACTGGATGTTGTTGCATTGACTGTAACACCACTATTCTGCGTTTTTCTTTTCTTCTCAACTTCTTTGGTGTGAAACCGAAATCCATTAACAACAAACCTGTCATGTTGGATTCCAACAACATCTGGACCTTTAGCAAGGAACCTCAACTCTCTCAACACCGAAACATTTTGAGGAAGTTCTAACTTGTCAATCTGTAAAAAAAAAAAGAGTAAATAAATAAATAAAAAAAAGATGAAACTATATTTGAAGTCCTACAATTCAAATTGTACTTAATATTCAGAATTTTACTTACATGTTCAGCAAACCAACATGCAAAATTTTCGCTGTGCAAGCGCTCTTTTAGATGCTGTGGAATTTGAGGATGTCATTCTTCTATCAATATACGATGCTGCCTAGAAGTACATGAGTCAAAATTGTAATCATGCATTGAATTCTACAATAAAATTTTAATGCATCAAGTTGTAGTTGAACTTACTCTATGTAAGGTGTGACAGCATCACAATTAAATAAAATATACTGATGTGCTTTACTCAAGATATGAGCATCAAAGACTGTTGGCTTGCCCCTCCCCAAAGGATGTCCTGATTCAGAGAATATATCTAAACCATCTTCAATTTCCTTATGTACTTCTTCATTTCTGCTTGGACGATTGAATTTTGTCTCAACATAGTCCGCAAGATACAATGAGCAAAAGTTAATGCATTCTTCTGCCAAGTACCCTTGAGCAATCGAACCTTCAGGCCTACTTTTATTTCGAACATAAGATTTTAATGTTCCTAAGTACCTAAAGTATCATCATTCCAACCTCTCTAATTAGTTCCACAAATCAAAGAAAGCAAAAAAGGAATAAACATTTAAGGCATAATGAGAATTACAAGCAGTACCTCTCTATAGGATACATCCAACGATAATACACCGGCCCACCTAATTTCACTTCAGTTGCCAAATGAACAACTAAATGCACCATGACATCGAAGAAGGTTGGTGGGAAGCATTTCTCAAGATCGCAGAGTATGACGGCAATTTCACTTTCCAAACGAACCACATCTTGAGGACAAATAACTTTAGAACAAAGCTGCCTGAAGTATCTACTCAATCGAATCAAAGGATAGCGCACTGATTTTGGCAAAGTCTTTTTCAAAGCTATAGGCATCAATTGCTGCATTAGGATATGATTATCATGACTTTTAAGCCCTGAAATTCTTGGTGATTTTACTCGAACGCATCTTGAGACATTAGCTGCATAACCATCTGGAACTTTCACTTTTTTAGCACATTGCAAAACATAGTTTTCTGTTTTTTATCCATTGCAAAGGAAGATGGAGGTAAGTACACCTTTCCAGGTTCTGTCTCAATGGGATGCAGCTCTTTTCTTATTCCCATTTCTCTCAAATCACGGCGGGAATTATAATGGTCCTTTGCTTTATCCTCAATATCCAGCAATGTCCCCCAAATATTTTCACAAACATTCTTCTCAATGTGCATGAAGTCAAGATTGTGTCTTAAGACATTATCTTTCCAATATGGCAAGTCAAAGAAAATACTCCTCTTTTTCCAATTGAAAGGCAGCTTCGGATTACCTTTCACAAGTTTTCCAAATTTAATTTGCAAGTCTCCCAATTCACTCACAATCATATCCCCGGTTTGCAATGGTGGTCGCTTTCCATGTTCTTCGGTGCCATCAAAGAATTGGGCTTGCTTTCTAAATTTATGCTTACTATCTAAGAATCTCCGATGACCATATAGCAATATTTGAAACTATGAGTCAACCGTCGTGCATGAGTGAACTTGTGACAAACAGGACAAGCATATTCACCTTTAGTGCTCCAGCCAGATAACATTGCATATCCAGGGAAATCACTAATGGTCCACAACAGAGCTGCATGCAATTGAAAATTTTCTTTTTGGGATGCATCATAAGTTTGAATGCCAAAATCCCACAATTCGGTCAATTCTTTAACTAGAGGCTGTAGATAAACATCAATATTATTCCCAGGAGAGGATGGTCCGGGTATTAACAAGGACAACATGAAGTACGGTTGCTTCATACACATCCACGGAGGTAAGTTATATGGTATTAAAACTACAGGCCAAGTACTGTGTGTAGAACTCATGTTGTTGAATGGATTAAACCCGTCAGATGCCAACCCCAATCTAACATTTCGACAATCCTTAGCAAATTCTGGATGTAGATGGTCAAAAGTTTGCCAAGCTGGAGAATCAGCTGGATGTCTCATACAACCATCTTTTGTACGTTTTTCCTCATGCCATCTCATTTGAGATGCAATTTTAGAAGACATAAATAGTCTTTGTAATCTAGGTTTTAAGGGAAAATGCCACAACACTTTTTGAGGAATTTTCCTTTTTTCCCCAGTTGGATCATTTTCTGAAGCAACCCACCTAAGCTCGTTACATGTTTCGCATGAAGTTCTTTTTTCAGCACTACCCCAATAAAGAGAACAATCATTAGGACATGCATCGATCTTTTCATAACCCAGCCCCAATGTATTCATCAATTTCTCAGCCTCATAGTAAGAAGACGGCAAATTAGTCATGGCCTCCGGAAATGCTTCTCTCAACAGCTCAACAAGCATATTAAAAATCTTGTTACTCATCTTACCCAGGCATTTTAGGTGAAGCAAACGAATAATGAAAGACAATTTCGAGAAATTTTTGCAACCACTGTACAAATCCTGTTGAGAATCATCAATCAATTTGTAAAATTTTTCAGCCTCTGAAACAGGAATGTCCCCTTCTCTATTCAATTCATTTGTTCCATGTGGTATCCCAAATACATCATGGACCAAGTCTTGCATGTCATTAGTCCCATTTGAAACCCCAATTGATGTATTTTCAGAATTAGATGTGGCTTCATTGTAGTTTGAAAGTTCTCCATGTGCTATCCAATTATTATAACCCTTGATAAATCCTACCACTTTCAAATGATCATATGCTTCCATTTTTGTCACACAAACACCCATGCCGCAATCTTTGCAAGGACACAAAATCTTTCCGTCACAACTTGATCTAGAAAATGCGAAGTTTAGAAACATTTGAAGTCCTGTCTCGTACTTTTCACTTGTTCTTGGAAAATCCATCCATCTTTTATCCATACTTTTAATATAAATAAATGTCCTCCAACGAGCTTCCAATAGCCTACTTTTTAAACTCAGGTCGTGGCTTACAAGTCCCTAATTTCAAGTTCAAGAATTTACAGTCTACTAAATCAAGCAGCCAGCAAATAAAGGAAATCAACAAAATGCAAAATTTCTCAACAATCTATAAAAACAGAATTTGCAAGTAAGCGGATAGAAATTTTATTTACCTAATAACAGAAAAAAACCCTTCGTACCAACTCCTGCGCTCACGTCTTCGCAAAATTCCTAAGTTCAATCTGAAATGTCAATGGTTAAACAAACACATGAGCGTGAAAACTAAAGGTGAAATTCAAGAATTTTACTAAATTTCCATCAAAGTATACATACATCTTTGGTGTGTAGTGATTAATTTTATAAGTCATCTCTTTAGAAAGGCATGCAACTGACGGCATAGGTAATTGGAAAAAAGAATGACAGAAAAGTCCCCTAGCTTCTAATCATGCCTATGAAGATCCTTATGAACATGTCAAAATACTTTGACCCAACTGCATCAATGTCTCTGTCTTATTAATCTAAAAGTCCCCTTTTTTGGGCTCAAAATTTGCACTATAATAGACTGATCAAGTGCAGAAGACACTTAGTACAAGCGTTATACTATATATTTCAAGCAACTCACGTACTGATTAGACATACAATTTAAAACAGAAAAATGCTTGTAAAGATGCAAGTACTACATAGAATTTAACATAGAAAAAAGCAATAGTGATATAAGTGATACCATTGGGTGAAATATGCACTTAGCCGGAGGACCACCTTTGTGGCAAAAGCCAAAAGGCAGCAAAGGTTACCTTTGTTATGCAAATTTTGTGCCTCACATTGGCGGTCCATTATCTGCATCTTAATTGTCTTTGGGCTTACATAGTCACGGTTTCCCAATTCTGTCACCAGAATAATTTCCTGCTAGGCATATATAGACCATGGTCCTTGTTTCATTTATTTATATCGAACTTGTTGCTGAGTGTTCATGATTACGATAAGCAATGCAATTTGGTTGAAGCTCTCTATTCACAGTTTTGCTTAACCGTCCCCATCACCCAAACAGAACTAGCTGCCTAAACAAACTTCAATTACAGCTAGGTTTCATAGAAAAAAATGAAAAACAGGGGGAATTGGCAAAAGCCAAAAGGCAGCAAAGGTTACCTTTGTTATGCAAATTTTGTGCCTCACATTGGCGGTCCATTAATCTGCATCTTAATTTTCTTTGGGCTTACATAGTCACGGTTTCCCAATTCTGTCACCAGAATAATTTCCTGCTAGGCATATATAGACCATGGTCCTTGTTTCATTTATTTATATCAAACTTGTTGCTGAGTGTTCATGATTACGATAAGCAATGCAATTTGGTTGAAGCTCTCTATTCACAGTTTTACTTAACCGTCCCCATCACCAAACAGAACTAGCTGCCTAAACAAACTTCAATTACAGCTAGGTTTCATAGAAAAAAATGAAAAACAGGGGGAATTGACTTTTTATCAAACAGGTTTTGGGCAACATACTAATCATGCATGGACACTTTATTAGCTAGCCTATGTACAATTATGGCATGACAACAGAAAAAATGTAACATGGACATAAAGATCAATCTCCTCAAAAAATACGCAATCCAATTGAACAAATTTCCTCAAGTTTTCATCTCCATTGCAGCAAAAGAAAAAGCATCCAACACCGAGTTGCTATTAATGCTACAATTAGATAGATATCATATTTAAATCTTTCAATAATCTTAAATGAGGACAATATAACTCAACTAGCGACAGCTTAGGCCAAGAATCTTTACTTCTCAGAAAAAAATTTCCAAGTTGCAGGACAATACAATTTCCTCCTTTTAATTCTGATTACCTTAATTTCCAAGTTGCAGGTAATTTCTTGACAACGAAATCAAACATAAGAGCTTCATTGTGTTTACCACTTCGATTTTGGAACAACATTTGCGTGCCTGAAGTATCTTCCAGCTTTCCTAATGTACAGCTCCGATCTTCTAATTTTACTCCCTGCCTGCCCTTCCAGATGTCTTAGCCGAAGGATTTAAAGTTGAGGTTAGAAAAGATGAAGATGGTTGTTTGCGGAGATAGCTTGACTAACATTCTGGATTGGCTGAGATAGATTGTATGCGGAGAGGTGAGAGAGATGAGAAGAAGAAAACTTTCACCAAGTCCTTTTGCCGGCAAAATGAAACTTCAGAGTACTTTACCAAGTGTCTGGAGCCAAATTAAAACGATGTCATTTTCTGTCTTTTTTTTTCTCACATTTTCCCAAGTGTCATGATAGGTAGTCTAAAGGCACATTATTATTTTATATCATGATAAAATAAAAAAATTATAGTACATATTATTGAGTTGGTTAATAAGTGTCATGATACATTTGGTATAACGACACAAACTGACAAGTGTCCTTATAGACATGTCAGAAAAGGCCATTTTTGTTGTAGTGTGTGGATAGAGATGGTTTTGTACTATATTCTATCAAATCCTCGCAGGTTTGTCACATTTCAATTTGTTTTCTTCACTATTAGTGAATAGTGTTTCACCCCTTCTTATCATATGATATTGTATTTATATACCAACAAGCTTTGCCAACAACAACGTTCAACCAACACTTGAGGCTGATCGGATGCACTTTTCTCATTTTTAAGCTGTTCTCTCTTTCTCCTGACCAATATCTTCATCAAATACCCCAATCCCAAGAACTCTCCCTCTCTCTTCCCCCCCTCCCTTCTCTCAACTTCCAAGAAGAAGAAGAAGACAAGGTTCAACTTTCTGGTTAGTGTTTACAATGTGAATAAAATGCTTGCCATTAGTTATGCTTTCTTGATCTGCTTGTTCTTGTCCTTCGCATGAAAAACAATAAAGAATCGGAATATGGTTCTTTTTGCGAGTAGTCTATAAGCCACTAGTGTCTCTCTTCTAAGATGAACATGTGGGCAAATGGTACTTGAGTTAATGTTTGCTCAAATATGATGAATCCATCCATGCATGTCGTGGATTGGATGTAAATTAATACTATACTGAAAGGTTCTTTCTTCCAACACTAAACTTCACCTCAGTTCCTCGATCATTTGCCATTTTGGTTTCTAGCATATTCGAAACATGAGGTGGAAGATGCCACGCAAAAGAGAAAAAAAAAAAGAAGAAGAAGAAAATGAGGAAATATTTTGATCTTTCTAAGTAGCATCATAGATTCAAGGGTTGGTCCATGAACAATCGTTTCTGCACATTTTTTGTGTAGCATGGTGGGTGTGAGAACGTTTTCTGCAGTCCAAGCCATGAGCTTGAGTGGAATGCACTCAAAGAAATGAACATGCTTGTTGCCTACAAAGTCCGTTTTTGCGGCCGGCCACTTTTGTGTTCAATAAACTTGCCTAACTACGTGCAAGAAAGGTGATTGGGCTAGGTTTAGCATGAAAATATCTGTGTTTCTTGGTGGGATCCACTGCTGGTCTGCCATTTCTCTAATGTATACCATTGGCACACATGAAGTACACATTTCTTGGGTCCCTCCCTAAAATGAGATCATCATCATCATGGCCTTGTGCTCACGGATGGATATGAATCATGGCAAATTTAGAAAACATGGTTTTGTGCAAGTGTAAAACACACTCAGTGAGCTTTCAGCTCCCAAAGTTGCTTTCTTGATGTTAAAATAATCAAAAGGAAAAAATATCTTCAAAGAGCTCATTACTTAGGAAAGTATAATCAGAATTGCTTTTGTTTTGTAAGTCCCTTCTTCTTCTTCTTCTTTTTTTTCGAATATTGCCCTTCCAAAATCAAATCATACTTCAATTCCTATGGTGGTTCATAGCTGCTCTAGTGAGAACTTATTGGTTGACTTTGTTTTCTAGGATAAGTTAATCAATGGAGATGGAATCATGTGTGCCTCCTGGATTTCGATTTCACCCTACAGAGGAAGAGCTTGTTGGATACTACCTCAATCGGAAGGTTAATTCATTGAAGATCGATCTTGATGTTATTGTTGACATTGATCTCTACAGGATGGAACCATGGGATATACAAGGTATTTGATGACTTTAGACATCACATTTTTTAACAATTACACAAATCGTATTGCACTCAAATAAGAAATACAGCTGCATTTTCTACTCCCTAACAATAAATCTATATATCTTAGAGTTTAAGAGTCATGACAATGTGATAGTTTTCTCCCAAAAAAAAGTGATTTTACTTTTCAGGTTTTTATTTGTTTTAGTAACAAAGCTTGTACCATATACATGAAAATCAGGTACAGATTTCGAAATACATCCGACTTTGTAAATTTTTTATTAAAAAAAAAAGGAACAGATGGTTTAACATATTGAGATTATTATGGCAAACATCCAACTAGAGCAAATTTTGCATAAATCTTTTTTTGCATGGTTTGTTTTGTTTAATGTAGTTGTATTTTCTGATTTACAGATCGGTGCAAATTAGGATATGAAGAGCAAAATGAATGGTTCTTCTTCAGTCACAAGCAGGAAATATCCAACAGGAACCCGAACCAACAGAGCCACTGCTGCTGGATTCTGGAAAGCAACTGGAAGAGATAAAGCTGTGATCTCAAAGGAAAAAATTGTAGGAATGAGGAAGACTGACAGGATCATGCATGAGTATCGGCTTCAAACATCTGAGCAAGGACCTTCTCAGGCAAGTTTTTGAATCGACTTTATCAAAATCCAAATTATTCCTGCAAAATACTAAAGTTTCACGCTAGAAGTAAAAGGAAGAAAAAACTGCGGCTGCTTTCTTGAATGCAAATTAATTATTATGCAAGTCCATACTTGAAAAAGGGAGCAAAGGATTTAAGCTTTTGAAAAGTTGGATTTTTTGATTGAATTGTAACTTTGGTCAAGAGAGGCCATAATGTTCTTTTATGCATGCGAACACGCACAGAAAAGTGTCACATATGTGAAACTGCATGTCTATTTACGGTACAGTACGACAACATTGGATGATTCATTTCCCATCTTTGTGTCCCTTTGATACAATGAACCTGCACATATCTCATCTTTTTGCATGTGTTTTAAACGTTTCAAAATGTTTCTATTTGTTCTCATGAAAGCTACGGTTTAACAGGATTTCCAACCAAGTAAAAAGTCTTGCTCGATGTGCACTAAATTACCTTTTGCTCTTTCATATGTTTATAAAAACTATGGTGAAGTCACATATAGCTCTGGTGGAATATACTCATTATAGTCAAAACATTAAATGTCATTCATTTTTCTAGTAGAAGTTGAAATATTCGAGTGGATCCTTCATTTGAACTCAAAGTTTTTTGGTTTTTTCTATTAATTACTGTAATATCTTCTGTGATTCAATGTTAATGAGATCAGATATAATGTTTTTAAAACAATACCAGAAATTTTTCCAAACGATTCGCTTTCTAAACCTCATCATCACTTTTGGCCCCCACTTAAAACCAAATAAAAGCTGGATTACAATTAGAACCTACAAATTAGTGACACTAAAACTCGTTAGAAGGATGTTGTTTGGACTAAAATCTAACTAGGATGTTGATATTGCAGGAAGAAGGATGGGTTGTTTGCAGAGCATTCAAGAAGCCTTGTCCAAGTCACAAGCAAGGTTTTGAAGCCTGGAGTAATGCCTACTACATGAGAGAAAATGGAAAATACCAGCCTCCATCATTTCCTGACAAATCAATTACTTCAATGCATGCTGTCAATCCGATTTCAATCCATGGGTTTGATTTTCAGCAAGTTCCCTTGCGGGCAGATCATCATGAACTACTATCCAACCATGCGGCCCGTTTTGACAATCAACTCATTGAAATTCCACAACTTGACAGCCCTTCTATTTCAACAAGTTTGGCAACAAAAGATCAGGTTTTTGAAAGCGGTAGTTTAGTCAATGAAGATGGCGAAGATGTGACGAGCAAGATATACTGCCAGCAGTACAATGATTGGAAAGTTTTCGATAAGCTACTTGTTCAACAAGTGATTGATCCATCAGCTTCATATGCATGCCAAAACCAGCCTGTGTTAATACCCCGGGATGATGAATTGTTGCTTGGATGCTTTACTGACTTGTAGGTAACTAAGATTGGAATGCAACCAGGGACAGGATTCAAAGACAAATAGATGGTACTATTAAACAGTATCGTCCACTGAAAAAGTTTGATTAACAGCATACTTTTCTGGGTTGGCTAAGAAAGCCAACTCCACGCTTTTGGAAATCTATGGATAGGCATGACAAAGGAAGAACATGTGGAAGGAAGTCTTACTCAAATCTGGAGTGGAATTGTTGCTAACTTTGCCTTTCAATATTTTTTTTCTCTAAAATTGTGAATTTTTCTTGCTGGATGTAATTGTATACTTATATTGCTTTGTTGATTGTGTTCTACAATGACGTCATACTAGGTTAATTTTTGGCTAATTTTTGCTTGCCCTTAAAGTGTGGAATATTTTAGCCTTCTTAATGTTCAATTGCAATTTTTTCACCTAAAACAACGGATCCATTTTCTAATAGGCGTTTGATTACAGCCATCAACCTCCAGTCCATGCATGTCCTGGTCGAATTAGCTTTGTTTGGTATTTGAACCTGTATACTCTACCAAGGGTATTTGGAGAAAGTTTGCTTCATGCATGGTTGATAGATGGCAAGCCTTGGAGTAAAAGTCAATAAACTAGGCAATGATTGATTGGAACTTCAAGGGACAAAACCTTTGATGTCTTTGATGTCTTATAAAACCCCATACTTTTTCCCAGGATTCCCTAAGGCTACGTTGGGGAAATTCTATTAATGTAAGGGAATTAAAATATC
This sequence comes from Coffea eugenioides, assembly GCF_003713205.1. Classification (NCBI taxonomy): domain Eukaryota; kingdom Viridiplantae; phylum Streptophyta; class Magnoliopsida; order Gentianales; family Rubiaceae; genus Coffea; species Coffea eugenioides. The sequence continues at coordinate 44,813,125 of NC_040040.1, forward strand.
CTACCACATTTGTGATAGCAAGGGACAAAACAAATACCCTGTTACTACAGGGAAAACCATTAGCAGCGTCTCACATTGGTCGGAGCAGTAAAGTGAGTTAATCATAGGAGTTTTCTAGTAAATGCTGTAATCTTAAGCCTGAGAATTTTTCAAATGGTTTTCCAACGGGTGCTCATGGATACTTGTTAATATATTTAAATTCTATTTAACCTATTATATTCATATGCATACTAATAATTATTATTTTCTCTTACATTTATATACTTTAATTAATTTTTACTTCTTAAAAATTTAACATTTGAAGTACATCTTATCCATTATCCTAAATATCTAATAAGAACCTGTTAGACAAGCGCCTGTTAGATGGACTCTTTCTCAAATTAAGTGATTGAAGATTCTAGATTAGTGTATCTAGACACACACACCCGTTAATCTCTCATTCTAGAATTTAAAATCGAGAGAACCTAAAATTCTAGTTGTCCTTTTGGTATCAAGGACAGGCAATGGCTGCTGCCGTCAAATGTCCATATCCATCCACCGTCAACGTTAGTAACTTTGTGTCATTATAATTAACAAAAGAATACTACCGAAGTTGGAGGACCAAAATGGTTGCACTCATTGAGAGTCAAAACTTTTATGGATTAATTAATGGAGAATGGCCGACGCTATGTCAAACTATAACTATTTCACCTTGGATGTTAAAACTGTCAACGACAAGAAGGACGTAAAAAATCCAGATTTTATCCTATGGAGGAACTTAGTGTTGTAATATAATAGGTATTTCAAAAGATTCTCTGTCTTGTGGATTAAGTTGGACTCTTTTAAAGCAAAAGATTTTACTTAAAGAAATGTGACTTTTATCCTATTATCCATGACAAACGTAAAACCTTTGATTGCTATTGCTAAAGATTAGCAACAGATTGATTTTTCTTAAAGATAGAAATGTTCCAAGATTTCCTCAATATCTTCTTGGTTGTTGACCTCCTAAATGTTAGGAAATTATCCATTGTTTTGTCACTTAAAACTCAACTTTCCAAAGATAATGTTTTTATCTGCAAGACCAACAAATAAGTTTTATTCCCATGTTCCTATATATTAGCAATAACTAGCAAGAATTATCAGGCCTTCAACGGCTCTTTCTTGAAAATAAAATTTTATCCATTTCTTAACATTAGTTCCTGAGGTCTATAAATAGCTTTTATCCTTCACAAGACAGAATATACCACTGAATTTGTAAATTCCTCCCTCTCCTTCAATGGCTCTTTCTTGAAAATAAAATTTTATCCATTTCTTAACATTAGTTCTTGAGGTTTATAAATAGCTTTTATCCTTCACAGGATAGAATACACCACTGAACTTTCTAAATTCCTCCTTCTCCTCTTAGCTCTCAATTCTATCCACTTCCTCTACTGTTAGATTAAACTTTGCTGTGTCTAATCCTTCTTGCTATCAACAAAAAGAAGGCTTGTTTAATTTTTGGGAAACATTTCAGTGTCCCTAAAATAGTTTCTTAAAACAGTGCTATTTAGCATGACTTAAACTTGATCAAATTACGTCTTCAATATTGTTAGCATTGTTCGGCTTTTTTATCAACAATCTAAGAAATTATGGCCTTCGACAATGTTAGCACATTGCATCCATCATCAGTATATCGCATCCATCATCGGCATATGTTGCAGTCATGCTGCCATTAGCTAAACCTTTTCTAGACGTCTCCAAAATTGAAGTTTTTGTTAATAAAAATTTCAAAAGGTTGCAAGAACGTATATACTCACTTCTCGACATCCATGGAGTTGCCTATGCATTGATTGATGCTCAACCTGCTGCAACTGCTGATGCTAAGTCATAAGAGTCATGACAATATGCCAAAATGATGCGGTTGGGCACGAGATCCAAGGTGCTCAAGTGGACCCTGTGAAGGTGCTCCAAGGCCCAGTAACACGAGCACGAGCTAAGAGGTTCAAGGAGTCACTTCAAGCCTTGGTTCATGCCGTCCAAGCCCAAGAGAAACTGCCCATTGAAGGGATTGAGTTGGAAGATCCTTCCAAGACTACTACAGTGTTGCTTACAGTTGAAGATGCAAGTGTTCAAGCTCCAAACGGCGGATTGGGCCGCAGTTAAGTACCCTTGCTGAGCTGTACGGGCTATTTTTCGGCCAAATAAAGAAAATGGGCTAGCCGAATTTCCTTTGTATTTTTCAAGCTTTATTAGGGTTTAATCAAGGCTATAAATAGCTTAAGTGATGTTTTACATTCAGTTTTTGGTAATACAATTTCAGAATTTCATCTTTCATTGAGGCAAATTCCTTTAGCTTGTGAAAGCTAGTTTGAGCATCCTAGAGTTGATCCTAGGTTATTCCTTGACTTATCAATCAAGCTCACACACTTGATTGTGGCGTTCTTTACCGTTGAATTTACTCTTGAGTGGTCCAAGTTTGGGTTCAACTTCGTCAATTCCGCAACATGTTCCTCTAGATCCTAAGTTGCTTCCGCGCTCGTATCAATATGCCAACAAGGTATGTTGACATACTATTTTACAAATATTTTCTAATAAATTATTTGATGTATACTCCAATTGCAAGGAAGTTAAAACCATCTGGGAAGCTTTGATAAGAAAGTTTACTGCTAAAAATGCAACCAAGCAAAAATTTGTCTTAGGAAAGTACTATCAGAGACAAATGACCAACGACAAGGAAATGTAGACTCAAATCACAGGGTACCAAATACTACTCGAAGATTTGAAAAATGAAGACATTAGTCTGCTTAAGAAATTTCCTGTAGGCATGCTAATTGAAAAATTGCCAGAATCATAAGCTGACTACAAAAATAACTTGAAACACAAGTGAAAAAATTACACTGTTGAGGAACTTGTGAAACGCATCTTCATTGAAAATTCTAATAGGAAGGAGTTAAGAGTTGTCAAAGCCAAGGAGATGGCTTTCAAAACCAACATGGTACAAAGCAAAAATAAAAGGATCACTAACAAGTCCCAAAGTCACAAGCCCAAGAATCCCAACTTTAAGAAAAAGTAAAGCAATTGTTACGTTTGTGGAAAACCAAAACATCATGCTGCCTAGTGTAGATACAGAGATAGAGGTGACAAAGCAAATGCTAATCCTTCTAAGGTTAATTTAACCGAAGGAGATGAAATAATTGTTGCAGTCATCTCTCAAGTAAACATTGTGGCCTATGTGAAAGAATGGGTGGTAGACTCTGGGGCTACTCGTCACATATGTGCAAATCGATAAGCATTTACCTCCTATAGGGGATGATGAAGAAGTGATCTACCTTGGAGACTCATGAACTACTAAAATTCTAGGTAAGGGCAAAGTGATCTTGAAACTCACTTCAGGAAAACTTTGGCCCTTAATGATGTGCTACATGTGCTGAACATTCGGGAAAATCTAGTTTCTGTGGCTTTGCTAGGAAAAGTTAGAGTGAAAGTATCATTCAAATTTGACAAAATTGTAATGACAAAAAATAATGTGTTTGTGGGCAAAGGTTATTGTAACTAAGTACTTTTTGTACTTAAAATTTCTTATGTGATCAATGAAAATATCTCTTCTTCTGCTTATCTCGCTGATTCAATTTCTTTATGGCATGCTAGATTAGGACATGTTAATATTAGTTATATCAAGAAAATGCAAGTATGTGGCCTAATGTCTGGTATAAGTAATAACATGGATAAATGTAAAATATGTGCAGAAACTAAAATAACAAAGAAAAGTTGTATATTTATCCAAAAAGAAACTGAATCATTAAATTCAATTCATACAGACTTAGGTGATTTATTAGAGGAGGTAAAAGATATTATGTTACTTTTATATATGATTATTCTAGATATACCAAACTGTACTTACTTAAAAATAAAGATGATACTCGTAATGCCATTTTATCTTATAAGTGTGAAGTAGAAAATCAACTTAATAAAAAAATAAAAAGAATTAGATCTCCTAGAGGGAGTGAATGTTTAGTTTTAGATAATTTTTGTGAACATGAAGGCATAATGTAGACACCAAATTTTTCTCAGTTCCATTTTTAACTTTATTTTAATTTTTTAGTTTTTTAATTCAATTTCTTGCTTTATTATTAGCATTCGTTCTTATTTATTTAATTTTGTTTGTTTAAAAAAAAACAACAAAACACAAAAAAAAAAAGAACAAAACACAAAAACAAAAAAAATATATAATAAGGAAAAGAGCAAATTATCCCAGTGGCCACTAAACTTTTGCCATCGTCGAGTTTTGGTTACTCAACTATTAAAAGTCTAGTTTTGACCACCAAACTGTATAAAAGGTAGACGTGAGGCCATTCTGTTAGATTTAGTCGTTAACTTCGTCGATGTGTCTGTCTGTGCGATTTCCAATACAAAAGGTAGGGTCAATTTAGGAAGTCGAAAATATCACTTGCACCTCTTCTTCCTCTCCCATGCATCTGTTCTTCTTCTTCCTTGCCTAAACCCAAATATCAAACAATTGACAATTAAAGAAAAACGCAACAACGAAGAATTTTTGGGGATTGAGCGACAGCAGAACGGGTTGACAAACAAGATCTTCATTTCTTGGAATGATGGAGTGGCCCAAGTGGGTGATTAGACCAAGGGCCAACATTTTGATCCATCTGATGCATACGGTAAAGTTTAAAAATCCCTAAGTTTGTTTAGTTATCCACATCCTAGAATAGATTGTGTTGTTTCATGTATGTATTGGCTACATTTTATCGTTGTTTTGGCTTTTTGCAATAAAGTATAGAGATTTCATAGTACACTGATTAAAGTATTCTTAATGCTGGAAAAAGGGGTTAATAAAATAATTCATTCATTGAATTTGGGTTTACTAGTTTTGACTAAAATTTTAATTTTTTTAACTAATCGCATGTCATGCAAGCCAGGTAGTTCTTCTTCTTCACCATAACGGATATGGGGGTAAATTCAATTGGCAAAATTACAGATACATTGATGGGCATGTAGATTATGTTGATTTATGTGATGCGGAAACAATGTCTGTGCATGAAATAAACTACATGGTGGATAATTAGGGCATTATGGATGTATGGTGTATTACTATGTTGAGCCTGGAAAAGATTTTCGAAGTGGGTTGAAGGAATTATCTACTGATAAAGCCATTATCAGTTTTTGCAATTGGGCTTATAAGCATAAAATCATGGAGGTGTACTGTGACCGTAAGTCAAAGAATGAAAACAAGATGATGGCCACAAAGTCCCTTCCTTCTGATCTAGAGCTAAGTAAAAAAAGCCGCAGTCACCATCGAGGAACTTGATGAAAATGGAAATGTTTTAGGGAACCTGGATTTGAACTATGCCATTTACAAGATCAATTGGCAAGATAGATGTTGGGAACTCTTCTAAAGAATGATGCCTTGAATAATGGGGATGATGGGGATGCAAATGATAGAGGAAATATAGATGGCCAAGTGGAGACTGATACTGATTCGGATGGAGACTGTGATCGCTTTAGTGCTGATAGGGATTTCTGTAGGGATGAAGAATGTTAGAAGAATTGATTGTTGAGGGGCTAAAATCTGTGTGGATTCTTCAAATACAAGAGCAACCTTAGATCTTCACAACATCCCAATTCTAATGATGATTGTAATAATGCTGCACAACAGCAGAATCAGTTGCAAATGAGCTAGGCAGACAACAACAAACAGCTGGGATGGATCCATGGTCACAACAATCAGGACTTGAAACTGAATTTGGAACAAATGAAGACAACCTACGGATGTGGGAACTGGAAACCAGCAGTCGCGGAGGAAGAAGCAAGTTAGAAGGAGAAAAACAACAATAGAGCATCAGGAGAAGAGGCACTCCCTCATTTAGATGATGTCCATGCATTAGATAAAGACACAGTGGTGACTGAGTTGCATAGTGATGCTGGCTCCTCAGATGAAGAGAATGATGATGACTGGAGGAATAAGTATGTTGACTTCAATCCGGAGAGAGATCTAAAAGACCCTAATTTTGAGTTTCACATAGGAATGAAGTTTGAGTCAGCTGAACAGCTAAGATTAGCTGTTAGAACATATTCCATCATGAAAGGAAAACCAATAAAGCCATACACAAATGAAAAAAAAAAGGTTTAGAGCAAAATGCAAACCTCCTTGCTAATGATTTGTTTATGCTTCAGTTGAGAGGGAACTTGGGATAGCTGATTTGGTTGTCAAGAGCATGAATAATGAGCACACAAACTGCAGTCATGTATGGAAGAATAAGAATATTTCTGCTAAGTGGCTTGCAAACAAGTACATGGAGGGGTTTAGATGTAATGTTGAAATGCCTCCAAAATTATTAGAACAAATAGTTGATGAGGACTTCAAAGCTGAAATTTCAAAATGGGTGGCATATAATGCAAGGGCAATTGCTAAAAAGGAGATTCAAGGGAATGCAGAGCAGCAATATAAGGACATATGGAGATATTGTGCAGAAATTAAGAGGACACACCCAAATACCACAATGGAAGTTATGTTTACTCCCTTCAGACAACCTGGATGCAACCCAAAATTCATGAGACTTTATTGCTGTTTGGGACCATTAAAACAAGGCTTTCTTGACGGTTGTAGGCCCATTATTGGGGTTGATGGATGCCACATAAAGGCTGAAGGACAGCTGTTGACTGCTAATGGAGTAGATCCCAACAATGGATGGTGGCCCATTGCTTGGGCAGTGGTTGAGAGGGAAGCAACTGAACAGTGGAAATGAGTTTTTGAGCTGCTGAAGAATGACTTGCAGATTGAAAATGGGTACAGCTACACCTTTGTTTCTGACCAGCAGAAGGTATTAACTCCTTCCCTTTGTATATGCACTGTACACAGATCTGTTTCAATTTACTAATGCCTTTTGTTTGTAATAATGTATAGGGTCTTGACCGAGCATTATCTGAGGTACTATCAAATAGTGAGCACAGATACTGTGTGCAGCACTTGTATAACAACTTCAAGAACAAACATCGTGGATTTGCCCTGAAGACAAAACTGTGGAACATTGCAGCAAGTACTACTGAGGGACTATTCAAGAAAGTAGCAGCAGATCTGGAAAAATTTGACAAGGAAGCATATGAATGGGTGAAGAAAGCACCACATCCCAGTCATTGGTGTAAGACTTTTTTTTCAGAACATACTCGATGCAATATGTTGATTAATAATTTGTGTGAAAGTTTTAATGGTCATATCCTTGAACCTAGGCAGCAGTCAATTATCACAATATTAGAGTCCATTAGGGTATTTTTGATGGAGAGGATATAGAGGACAACTGCAATGGAGAAGTTTGAATTGTCCATTGGCCCACTAATTAAAAAAATAATTGATGATAGAGTGATAGAATCAAGGCAGTGGAGGACCATTTGGAATGCTGTGAATGGATACCAGGTTAGGGGACCAAGGGGGGTCCAGTTTGCTGTTTATTTAAAGAAAAAATCGTGCACATGCAAATTGTAGGATCTATCAGGTATTCCTTGCTGTCATGCTATTTCAACAATTCACAGAAATAATGGCGACCCCTATAAAGAGGTGTATGACTGCTACAACAGAGATCTGTTTCTAAAAATTTATAAAAATATTTTGTATCCTATCAATGGACAAGTAATGTGGCCTGAAACTGATGGGGTGGATCTTGATCCAACAGAAAGGATAGAGCAACCTGGCAGACCTAAGAAGGCCAGGAGAAGAGATCCTACTGAAACTCAAAAGACTGGAAACAGGTTGCGGAGAAGGATAGTCATCCATTGCAGAAAATGTGGTGTTGCCGGCCATAATGTAGCTGGTTGCAAGGTACAGCAACAAGACAATCAACAACAGTAGAATTAGGATAGCGAGGAGCAGGAGCAGAACCAACAGCAGCAGCGTGTTTCTAAGAATATGCAGCAGCAACAGCAAAACCAACACCAACACCAGAGTCAGCATGAACAGACCCAACAGCAGCACAAGAGACACCACCAGCAGGATCAATATCAGCAGCAGCAAAATCAGCAACACCAGCAACAGGATCAACATCAGCAGTAACAGCAGCAGCAGGATCAACAACAGCAGCAGAATCAACAGCAGCAGGATCAAGAGTATCAGCAGAACTAACAACAATAGCAATTACAATCTACTGTTGAGGAAAGTGAACGTGCACAGCATCGACAGCAGGAAGAAGTTGTACAAAACCAACAACAGTCTCAGAGCCAAGGCGCTCATCAACAAAAGAAGGCATGAAAACGAAAGTTAACAGATTCAGAAAAGGGGCGGATCAATGCCAATTATGCATATTTAGGTAAAGAACCTCCTTTCACTATTGAAAATTGGAGCGGAAGATGGAGTAAAGCTGGTACTAGAAGAGGAGGAACTTCAGCAACAACTACCGGAGGACAACCAAGAGTCAAAAGAGAATCAACATCTGGAAATTGAAGAGGAAGTAAAGCTATAGCTAGATTGGGACATAATTCAACTATATTTTGCCTTTTTGTATGAAGTTTGTTTTGGATTTGATATGCTGACTTATTACGAACATGGTCCATATGTACAAACAATTTATTTTGTCCAATCTACGCAGATTGTTCTATGTTAATGCAACACTTCTGTTTAGTTCTTATATCTCTGTCATTGATTGATGAAATTAGTAGAACTGAAATGTGTTGTTTCAAACCTTTTTTGACACCAAATAATAACTATTTATTCATGTGAACAATTCAACTTTTATACATCAAAATGTTTATACAGAGGGGTACAAAAGGGGCTTTATAAAGCCATTTTCCCTTTCCCTTTCAATATGCTACCATTACAACAAACTGAGTAGTTATTCTTCAGTGATTTTCAACGATGCCACAAATTTGTAGCATGCCACCAGAATTATCTATTCTCCTAACAAACATTGCTAAGACAACTATTAGCCAAGGCAACACTGCACATCGAATGAGTCGCTTATTGGCTGATTTGTACTTGGCAATTTCAGTTTCAAGTGGCTTCATTTTACCCTCCAATTTCATAGCTTTTGCTTCACACTTTCTTGCAGCCTTTTCAAATTCAACCATTTTTTCCTCTATTCCATTGATCTTTCTGAGTAGACCCAGTATAATCATTGTAGATCGAGAGCACATTTCATCATCTATCCAACCCCAATATCCACAGCCATCCTTCAAAAAAAAAAAATTCATTATATTTCTTACACAATAATAAATTAAGTATCTAAAAAGATGTTACAAACCTCCCCCAATGCGCATTTGGCAAATCTTCTTCTCGGATTTTATTCAGTCCATGAAGTTATCATTACTGTCTTCATCCCACAAACACAAGTAGGCAAAATGGGTGCCATCGATGTAGGCGGCATGGATCTTGCTGGCCCGGCTCTTGGTGGCGTTGATCTTGGTCCTACTTCCTCTAATCCAAGTTGGGCTTCTTCCATTTCATTCTGTTGTAGTTTCTCTCGGGTAAGTAATCTTTATTAGCTTTATACAAGAAGAACAAGAAGATCTATTTTTAACTTCCTAAATTAACCCTACCTTTTGTATTGGAAATTGTGCAAACGGACAGATCAATGAAGTTAACGACTAAATGTAATAGAATGGCCTCGCGCCTACCTTTTATACAGTTTGGTGGTCAAAACTATACTTTTAATAGTTGAGTGACCAAAACTCGACGATGGCAAAAGTTTAATGGCCACTGGGATAATTTGCTCTAAGGAAAATAGGTGGAAGTGTACATGCTACACAAGTAGGGATCATGCATAGGGACAAGTGTCCCTTTTTGTATTTGACAACACCTCACCTAGATGGTGAGGTGTCTAGACACTTGTAGGATAGGATTTGTTTTTGAAAAAAAAAAAGAAAAAGGAAAATAAGGAATGGGCGGCTGAAGGATAGAGGGAAGGTAAGGAAAAAGAGGGAGCCGAAGGGAGGAAATAGAGGAAAGAGGCTAAGGAGGGGGCTGGTAAGGGTGGACGGAAAAAGAAAAATTCTGGGGAGGGATTGCCGAAAGATATGGTGAACGGTTGAGAGGAAGGAACGGATAAAGAAAAGAAACTGAGAGCAATAGTAGAGGCTGAAAGAGAGGTGGACAGCTAAAAAACTCTAGGCAAAAATCTAAGTAGTGGCTGCGGAATCAGGAGGAGAGAATTTGTTGGGGGAAATCTGTTGGCAGCTGAGGGAAGGAAAGAAACAAGAAGGCTACGGGGTTTCTTAGGGAGGAGATGGTCTGACGACTAAAAAAAATCTGAGGGACAAGGAAAGAAAAGCTGGGCAAAGGTGATGGCTGAAGGTGAGATAGTGTGAGAGAGAGAGAGGCTCTAGAAGGACTGAGTGAAAGTAGGAAACCAGCGGGAACAAGTAAGAACAAAGAGAGAAGGAGAGAGATTTTTTTTTTCCAGAAAAACCTGCAAAACAGGCTGATTATCCGGCCACTTTGGGAGTGAATTTCTTGTTAGTTTCAAGCTGGTTTGGGGATTCCTTTTGTTTCTGTACTTTTTCTGGTTGTAGAAGAGCAAGTCTCCTTCAGGAAATCTGTGGTAAAAACGCCATTAAAGCCTTCAAATTCGAGGCTGAAATCCCAGGCTCGCGTTTTGTCATCAAAGTCTGCAGTTGGTTTCTTTTGATTTCTGGGGAGTACGATCACTTCCTTGCGGGTTCCTGCTGAGGATTCAAGTCCAGAGGAAGTGAAACAGGTAATATTCAACCTTTTTTCTCGTCGTTTTAATCTCAGATGGAACCAAATCCGCTAAGCTGAAATCTGGTCCTTTGGTTCATTTGCTAGGTCTCTGCTAAACCAATATGCATCAACCTTGCGTCTGATTGGGTTGAAACTAGATGCTCATGGTTGCTGTTTTCTTGTCGTTTCTCCCTTGTTTGGTAGCTTTGTTGAGTTTTGCCGGCTCATGTTGCTGTTTTCTTGCCGTTTTGTTGCCATTTTCTTGTCGTTCATTTTGCTGCAACTTTGGTAGCTTAGTTGAGTTTCTTTTGGTCACTCTGTTGATGGTTAGTTCTTGTTAAAATGGCATGCTTAGTTTTCTTTCTTGCCCTATGATTGAATGTGCAATAGATCTGAGTAGCTGAAAGTTATGTAAATGGCGGCTGCCAATTTGCAGAAAGAAACCCAGCAAGTGAGGAAGAAAACTATCGAGCCTCATGCATGAAAATTCCAGAAATTACATTTTAACCTCCCAAGTCCAGTTTTGTTCTTCTATGGCCCAAAAATTGGGGAATTTGATCGATTGGGTCCCATAAAAAATGTTATTTTCGATTGACATGTTTTAATGTGGTTCTTGGCCAGATTTTTATTGGATCTTAAGAGAAATTTTGGAATTCAATAGTTTTTTGAGAAATTTGATAGAATTATATTCTTGACTTGAATTTTAGTAGATTTTTGAGTGATTTTGTTGTCTAATTATAACAAATAGGTTTTTCTTTTATTTTCTGTGAATTTTATCATTTTGGTTTGGTATATTTCCCCTTAAGCCTTTAATTTTACTTTATTACATTTTAGCCCCCTAATATTACTAATAATGATGGTTTGCCCCCTAAAACTTCTTTAATCTTTTAAATGGGTCCTTAATTGATGAATAGGAGTTGTTCAATTCATTTGAATGCTTTGATTGATTCAATTTCATGTTTATTTCCATTTTGCATGTAATTATTTGTTAATTAAAGTGATGCCTTGACCCTTTTATTATTTTGGAGGGTAAATAAGTAATTTCACTCCATTAGGGTTCCAACTCAAAGAGAGATACATTCTATCCCTATTTTTTTTACCTTATTTGACCCTATGTGCATCTACGTGGCTTATGTGTGTAATTGCATGACTGAGTGTTTATTTCATTTTCATTTTATTCATTTCTTTAGTTATTTAATTTTACCTTAATCTTAGTTCAATTTTGATTATTTGGGGGGCATTTAAATGCCGTTTTTGTAATAGATAGGGTTCCATCATATGCTCAAGACATGTTTTAGCTAGGAAATGTAATCCAAGGCGTTTTGATTCGTGGCGAAGATCTGTATTCTAGATAGTGACTGTAATAGTTAGGAATCTACTTTTCCAAGCTTTCCTCCCTTCTAGATGGTTTAGGCCTCCCCAATGTAATAGATAGGGCTTATGTGCTATGTGCTTGTGCATGCCTAGAAGAGGCAGAGATTGTCAATATTGGCACTGAGACTGAGGTCAAAGAAATAAAGATCAGTATACACTTGAATGAAAAGCAGAAAAAGGAGATGATTGAATTTTGTCCATGTTCCAAGATGTGTTTTCCTGGTCGAATGTCGATATGACTGGCATTTCAATTGACATCATGGTGTACAGATTGCCCACTAATCCATCTTTCCACCGGCGATCTTTTGAAAAAGGGAACAAGTGCCAAAGCAAATTTTGTCAATGCAAGATCAAGCCAAAGGCAAATTTGCTACAAATTGGCAAGGGTCATTCATTGTTCAAAAGGTATTATCCGACGGATCACTTATGTTCCGCAGAAATGGATAGGCAGACATTCCCTCAACCTATCAACTCAGACATGTGTAAGAAGTTTTTATTTGATTATGCAAATTTCTTTTAGAAGTCGCGCAAGAGACGAGACAAAAGTCAGGCCATCTTCTTTTCCAATCCAAACATTTTATCCCTAGTCATCTCCTTCGAATTATCAGAGCAATAATTTTCGTTTGGCAGCTCTTGAGAATTGCAAACCCCACACTGGGGCAAATTTATTTCGAAAGAGAGATGAAAAAAAAAAAGAAAAGCAAAAGAAGAATCCCATACTGGGGCAAATTTATCTTGAAAGAGAGATGATCAGAAAGAAAAGAAAGAAAAAACCCCACACTGGGGCAAATTTAGTTTTAAAGAAAAATGCAAAAGTGAGAAAAACACAATGAAGAAAATGCAAAAAGAGAAAAATCCAATCAAACTGGGGCAAATTTTCCTCAGTTTCATTCAAAAATTGGAGATAATTTCAAAATGATGCAATCTCAGGTTATTTCACACTTCTCATCAAAAAGGTTATTGCTTTCAAGTCTCAACTTTTCTTGAAAACACCCCACCGGACCCCATTACAAAAACTCAAAATCCTGGCTTTTATCACTTGTTGTATTTCTATTTGAAAATTCGTTAATCAACTGGCAAGTGATGTCCATAATGCCTTCGCCTAATCTTATAAGGGAAGCGCATTTTACTGATGCCAGCAATCTTCAACTCACATTCTTGAGTCGATCATGGTCGAGTTTTCCATTGTTCCTTAGGTGAAAACCCGAAAGGACACCTCGAAAAAAAATGAAAAAAGAAAAGAAAGAAAAAGAAGAAAAGAAAAAAAAGAAAAAAAAGGAGAAGAGAAAAGAAAAGAAAAGAAAAGCAAACAAGACAAAAGGGTGGGGACAACCTTGGTGAAAACCCGAAAGGGCGCCGAGGTAGGGTTCTGCAGCAAGCAAGCACAAGGAGGAATAGCTGGTGACTTGGTTCATTTGAATTTCTCTTCGTTTTGTAATACTTCTGCCAATGTTGAATTCCGGAACAAAGATATCCAGAGATTCGAATATGACATCCGTTGGCCAAAAACTGTGTCACTTTATAAAAAATATTCTTTTGCAAATACATTCTTGCGAAGTTCATTTTTTCTCAATTGCTTGTATTCATGGCATTTTGTAGGCTTAAGTAACAATTGGCTATGTTTGCATTCTTTTGCATATTCATTCCTGCATGACATATGAAGTTGCCTTGCAGACATCATTTTTTTAATCATTGAATCTTGGTAAATAACAATCCCCGTGGTTTATTCAAAGCATACTTGGATTCAATCACTTTTTGGAAACGTTTGAGATTCAGCAAAGCCGGCTACACGGGTTTCACAATATGGCAAATGCATACTTGGTCAGCTTGGGAAAATCAAAAAGAGTTTTGAAGTGACAAATACAACTAAGTTAGATGCCGCAGCAAAAGTTGACGAAGGCATCAAAAGACTCATGTTTACATGGTTCTCAAAGGGAAAAGTGTCAAGTGATGGTGGCAATTTCTTTTTTTCTTTTGCTTTTGCAGGAAAATTTCATGCATGGATGAAAACAATCACACCTCGCACTGGAGTTGGTATCGAAAAGAGTTCTCTAGCGAACAAAGGCAGAACGAAAAATGTTGCAAGCAAGTTTGATCAAACGGTGCAACAACGTGGCAATGCAGAATCGACTATTGGCTCAAATGCAAAAACTTAATTTCTACTGGGGCAAAATTTTAGGCTATCTTCACGTAAGTATTCTAGAATTTCCCGTTTCAAATTTCTCGTTCGGATCAGTCCTATTTTAAATTTCTTGATCGGGTCAGTCCCGTTTTAAATTCATTGTTCGGGTCAGTCCCGTTTTAAAATTTCTTGTTTGGGTCAGTCCCGTTGTCATTTTTTTGTTCGGGTTAGTCCCGTTTTCATTTTCTTGTTCGGGCCAGTCCCGTTTTAAAGTCTTTGTTCGGGTCAATCCCGTTTCAAATTCCTTGTTCGGGTCAGTCACGTTTTAAATTCCTCGTTTGGGTCAGCCCCATTTTAATTCCTTCGTTCGGGTCAGTCCCGTTTTAAATTCTTTGTTCGGGTCAGTCCCGTTTTAAATTCCTTGTTCGGGTCAGTCCCGTTTTAAATTTCTCGTTCGGGTCAATCCCGTTTTAAATTTCTCGTCTGGGTTAGTCCATTTTAAAATTTTTGTTGAAGGGGTCAGTCCTCATTTCAAGAGCGTCAGTCGTTCGAGCAGTTTTGCTGCAGAATAACCACAGGTGAGTATTTGGTGTCTACATTTTTGTCCCGAGTTTCTTCAAAATCCGGACTAAGAGGAGCAAACTGTAGACACCAAATTTTTCTCAGTTCCATTTTTAACTTTATTTTAATCTTTTAGTTTTTTATTTCAATTTCTTGCTTTATTATTAGCATTCGTTCTTATTTATTTAATTTTGTTTGTTTAAAGAAAAAAAATAACAAAACACACAAAAAAAAGAACAAAACACAAAAACAAAATAAATATATAATAAGGAAAATAGGTGGAAGTGTGCATGCTACACAAGTGGGGATCATGCATAGGGACAAGTGTCCTTTTTTGTATTTGACACCACCTCACCTAGATGTTGAGGTGTCTAGACACTTGTAGGATAGGATTTGTTTTTGAAAAAAAAAAAAGAAAAAGAAAAATAAGGAATGGGCGACTGAAGGATAGAGGGGAGGCAAGGAAAAAGGGGGAGCCGAATGGAGGAAATAGAGGAAAGAGGCTAAGGAGGGGGCTGGTAAGGGTGGACGGAAAAAGAAAAATTCTGGGGAGGGACGGCTGAAAGATATGGTGAATGGCTGAGAGGAAGGAACGGATAAAGAAAAGAAACTGAGAGCAATAGTAGAGGCTGAAAGAGAGGTGGACAGCTAAAAAACTCTAGGCAAAAATCTAAGTAGTGGCTGCGGAATCAGGAGGAGAGAATTTGTTGGGGGAAATCTGTTGGCAGCTGAGGGAAGGAAAGAAACAAGAAGGCTACGGGGTTTCTTAGGGAGGAGATGGTCTGACGACTAAAAAAAATCTGAGGGACAAGGAAAGAAAAGCTGGGCAAAGGTGACGGCTGAAGGTGAGATAGTGTGAGAGAGAGAGAGGCTCTAGAAGGACTGAGTGAAAGTAGGAAACCAGCGGGAACAAGTAAGAACAAAGAGAGAAGGAGAGAGATTTTTTTTTTCCAGAAAAACCTGCAAAACAGGCTGATTATCCGGCCACTTTGGGAGTGAATTTCTTGTTAGTTTCAAGCTGGTTTGGGGATTCCTTTTGTTTCTGTACTTTTTCTGGTTGTAGAAGAGCAAGTCTCCTTCAGCAAATCTGTGGTAAAAACGCCATTAAAGCCTTCAAATTCGAGGCTGAAATCCCAGGCTCGCGTTTTGTCATCAAAGTCTGCAGTTGGTTTCTTTTGATTTCTGGGGAGTACGATCACTTCCTTGCGGGTTCCTGCTGAGGATTCAAGTCCAGAGGAAGTGAAACAGGTAATATTCAACCTTTTTTCTCGTCGTTTTAATCTCAGATGGAACCAAATCCGCTAAGCTGAAATCTGGTCCTTTGGTTCATTTGCTAGGTCTCTGCTAAACCAATATGCATCAACCTTGCGTCTGATTGGGTTGAAACTAGATGCTCATGGTTGCTGTTTTCTTGTCGTTTCTCCCTTGTTTGGTAGCTTTGTTGAGTTTTGCCGGCTCATGTTGCTGTTTTCTTGCCGTTTTGTTGCCATTTTCTTGTCGTTCATTTTGCTGCAACTTTGGTAGCTTAGTTGAGTTTCTTTTGGTCACTCTGTTGATGGTTAGTTCTTGTTAAAATGGCATGCTTAGTTTTCTTTCTTGCCCTATGATTGAATGTGCAATAGATCTGAGTAGCTGAAAGTTATGTAAATGGCGGCTGCCAATTTGCAGAAAGAAACCCAGCAAGTGAGGAAGAAAACTATCGAGCCTCATGCATGAAAATTCCAGAAATTACATTTTAACCTCCCAAGTCCAGTTTTGTTCTTCTATGGCCCAAAAATTGGGGAATTTGATCGATTGGGTCCCATAAAAAATGTTATTTTCGATTGACATGTTTTAATGTGGTTCTTGGCCAGATTTTTATTGGATCTTAAGAGAAATTTTGGAATTCAATAGTTTTTTGAGAAATTTGATAGAATTATATTCTTGACTTGAATTTTAGTAGATTTTTGAGTGATTTTGTTGTCTAATTATAACAAATAGGTTTTTCTTTTATTTTCTGTGAATTTTATCATTTTGGTTTGGTATATTTCCCCTTAAGCCTTTAATTTTACTTTATTACATTTTAGCCCCCTAATATTACTAATAATGATGGTTTGCCCCCTAAAACTTCTTTAATCTTTTAAATGGGTCCTTAATTGATGAATAGGAGTTGTTCAATTCATTTGAATGCTTTGATTGATTCAATTTCATGTTTATTTCCATTTTGCATGTAATTATTTGTTAATTAAAGTGATGCCTTGACCCTTTTATTATTTTGGAGGGTAAATAAGTAATTTCACTCCATTAGGGTTCCAACTCAAAGAGAGATACATTCTATCCCTATTTTTTTTACCTTATTTGACCCTATGTGCATCTACGTGGCTTATGTGTGTAATTGCATGACTGAGTGTTTATTTCATTTTCATTTTATTCATTTCTTTAGTTATTTAATTTTACCTTAATCTTAGTTCAATTTTGATTATTTGGGGGGCATTTAAATGCCGTTTTTGTAATAGATAGGGTTCCATCATATGCTCAAGACATGTTTTAGCTAGGAAATGTAATCCAAGGCGTTTTGATTCGTGGCGAAGATCTGTATTCTAGATAGTGACTGTAATAGTTAGGAATCTACTTTTCCAAGCTTTCCTCCCTTCTAGATGGTTTAGGCCTCCCCAATGTAATAGATAGGGCTTATGTGCTATGTGCTTGTGCATGCCTAGAAGAGGCAGAGATTGTCAATATTGGCACTGAGACTGAGGTCAAAGAAATAAAGATCAGTATACACTTGAATGAAAAGCAGAAAAAGGAGATGATTGAATTTTGTCCATGTTCCAAGATGTGTTTTCCTGGTCGAATGTCGATATGACTGGCATTTCAATTGACATCATGGTGTACAGATTGCCCACTAATCCATCTTTCCACCGGCGATCTTTTGAAAAAGGGAACAAGTGCCAAAGCAAATTTTGTCAATGCAAGATCAAGCCAAAGGCAAATTTGCTACAAATTGGCAAGGGTCATTCATTGTTCAAAAGGTATTATCCGACGGATCACTTATGTTCCGCAGAAATGGATAGGCAGACATTCCCTCAACCTATCAACTCAGACATGTGTAAGAAGTTTTTATTTGATTATGCAAATTTCTTTTAGAAGTCGCGCAAGAGACGAGACAAAAGTCAGGCCATCTTCTTTTCCAATCCAAACATTTTATCCCTAGTCATCTCCTTCGAATTATCAGAGCAATAATTTTCGTTTGGCAGCTCTTGAGAATTGCAAACCCCACACTGGGGCAAATTTATTTCGAAAGAGAGATGAAAAAAAAAAAGAAAAGCAAAAGAAGAATCCCATACTGGGGCAAATTTATCTTGAAAGAGAGATGATCAGAAAGAAAAGAAAGAAAAAACCCCACACTGGGGCAAATTTAGTTTTAAAGAAAAATGCAAAAGTGAGAAAAACACAATGAAGAAAATGCAAAAAGAGAAAAATCCAATCAAACTGGGGCAAATTTTCCTCAGTTTCATTCAAAAATTGGAGATAATTTCAAAATGATGCAATCTCAGGTTATTTCACACTTCTCATCAAAAAGGTTATTGCTTTCAAGTCTCAACTTTTCTTGAAAACACCCCACCGGACCCCATTACAAAAACTCAAAATCCTGGCTTTTATCACTTGTTGTATTTCTATTTGAAAATTCGTTAATCAACTGGCAAGTGATGTCCATAATGCCTTCGCCTAATCTTATAAGGGAAGCGCATTTTACTGATGCCAGCAATCTTCAACTCACATTCTTGAGTCGATCATGGTCGAGTTTTCCATTGTTCCTTAGGTGAAAACCCGAAAGGACACCTCGAAAAAAAATGAAAAAAGAAAAGAAAGAAAAAGAAGAAAAGAAAAAAAAGAAAAAAAAGGAGAAGAGAAAAGAAAAGAAAAGAAAAGCAAACAAGACAAAAGGGTGGGGACAACCTTGGTGAAAACCCGAAAGGGCGCCGAGGTAGGGTTCTGCAGCAAGCAAGCACAAGGAGGAATAGCTGGTGACTTGGTTCATTTGAATTTCTCTTCGTTTTGTAATACTTCTGCCAATGTTGAATTCCGGAACAAAGATATCCAGAGATTCGAATATGACATCCGTTGGCCAAAAACTGTGTCACTTTATAAAAAATATTCTTTTGCAAATACATTCTTGCGAAGTTCATTTTTTCTCAATTGCTTGTATTCATGGCATTTTGTAGGCTTAAGTAACAATTGGCTATGTTTGCATTCTTTTGCATATTCATTCCTGCATGACATATGAAGTTGCCTTGCAGACATCATTTTTTTAATCATTGAATCTTGGTAAATAACAATCCCCGTGGTTTATTCAAAGCATACTTGGATTCAATCACTTTTTGGAAACGTTTGAGATTCAGCAAAGCCGGCTACACGGGTTTCACAATATGGCAAATGCATACTTGGTCAGCTTGGGAAAATCAAAAAGAGTTTTGAAGTGACAAATACAACTAAGTTAGATGCCGCAGCAAAAGTTGACGAAGGCATCAAAAGACTCATGTTTACATGGTTCTCAAAGGGAAAAGTGTCAAGTGATGGTGGCAATTTCTTTTTTTCTTTTGCTTTTGCAGGAAAATTTCATGCATGGATGAAAACAATCACACCTCGCACTGGAGTTGGTATCGAAAAGAGTTCTCTAGCGAACAAAGGCAGAACGAAAAATGTTGCAAGCAAGTTTGATCAAACGGTGCAACAACGTGGCAATGCAGAATCGACTATTGGCTCAAATGCAAAAACTTAATTTCTACTGGGGCAAAATTTTAGGCTATCTTCACGTAAGTATTCTAGAATTTCCCGTTTCAAATTTCTCGTTCGGATCAGTCCTATTTTAAATTTCTTGATCGGGTCAGTCCCGTTTTAAATTCATTGTTCGGGTCAGTCCCGTTTTAAAATTTCTTGTTTGGGTCAGTCCCGTTGTCATTTTTTTGTTCGGGTTAGTCCCGTTTTCATTTTCTTGTTCGGGCCAGTCCCGTTTTAAAGTCTTTGTTCGGGTGAATCCCGTTTCAAATTCCTTGTTCGGGTCAGTCACGTTTTAAATTCCTCGTTTGGGTCAGCCCCATTTTAATTCCTTCGTTCGGGTCAGTCCCGTTTTAAATTCCTTGTTCGGGTCAGTCCCGTTTTAAATTTCTCGTTCGGGTCAATCCCGTTTTAAATTTCTCGTCTGGGTTAGTCCATTTTAAAATTTTTGTTGAAGGGGTCAGTCCTCATTTCAAGAGCGTCAGTCGTTCGAGCAGTTTTGCTGCAGAATAACCACAGGTGAGTATTTGGTGTCTACATTTTTGTCCCGAGTTTCTTCAAAATCCGGACTAAGAGGAGCAAACTGTAGACACCAAATTTTTCTCAGTTCCATTTTTAACTTTATTTTAATCTTTTAGTTTTTTATTTCAATTTCTTGCTTTATTATTAGCATTCGTTCTTATTTATTTAATTTTGTTTGTTTAAAGAAAAAAAATAACAAAACACACAAAAAAAAGAACAAAACACAAAAACAAAATAAATATATAATAAGGAAAATAGGTGGAAGTGTGCATGCTACACAAGTGGGGATCATGCATAGGGACAAGTGTCCTTTTTTGTATTTGACACCACCTCACCTAGATGTTGAGGTGTCTAGACACTTGTAGGATAGGATTTGTTTTTGAAAAAAAAAAAAGAAAAAGAAAAATAAGGAATGGGCGACTGAAGGATAGAGGGGAGGCAAGGAAAAAGGGGGAGCCGAATGGAGGAAATAGAGGAAAGAGGCTAAGGAGGGGGCTGGTAAGGGTGGACGGAAAAAGAAAAATTCTGGGGAGGGACGGCTGAAAGATATGGTGAATGGCTGAGAGGAAGGAACGGATAAAGAAAAGAAACTGAGAGCAATAGTAGAGGCTGAAAGAGAGGTGGACAGCTAAAAAACTCTAGGCAAAAATCTAAGTAGTGGCTGCGGAATCAGGAGGAGAGAATTTGTTGGGGGAAATCTGTTGGCAGCTGAGGGAAGGAAAGAAACAAGAAGGCTACGGGGTTTCTTAGGGAGGAGATGGTCTGACGACTAAAAAAAATCTGAGGGACAAGGAAAGAAAAGCTGGGCAAAGGTGACGGCTGAAGGTGAGATAGTGTGAGAGAGAGAGAGGCTCTAGAAGGACTGAGTGAAAGTAGGAAACCAGCGGGAACAAGTAAGAACAAAGAGAGAAAGAGAGAGATTTTTTTTTTTCCAGAAAAACCTGCAAAACAGGCTGATTATCCGGCCACTTTGGGAGTGAATTTCTTGTTAGTTTCAAGCTGGTTTGGGGATCCCTTTTGTTTCTGTACTTTTTCTGGTTGTAGAATAGCAAGTCTCCTTCAGGAAATCTGTGGTAAAAACGCCATTAAAGCCTTCAAATTCGAGGCTGAAATCCCAGGCTCGCGTTTCGTCATCAAAGTTTGCAGTTGGTTTCTTTTGATTTCTGGGGAGTACGATCACTTCCTTGCGGGTTCCTGCTGAGGATTCAAGTCCAGAGGAAGTGAAACAGGTAATATTCAACCTTTTTTCTAGTCGTTTTAATCTCAGATGGAACCAAATCCGCTAAGCTGAAATTTGCTCCTTTGGTTCATTTGCTGGGTCTCTGCTAAACCAATATGCATCAACCTTGCGTCTGATTGGGTTGAAACTAGATGCTCATGGTTGCTGTTTTCTTGCCGTTTCTCCCTTGTTTGGTAGCTTTGTTGAGTTTTGCCGGCTCATGTTGCTGTTTTCTTGCCATTTTCTTGCTGTTTTCTTGTCGTTCATTTTGCTGCAACTTTGGTAGCTTAGTTGAGTTTCTTTTGGTCACTCTGTTGATGGTTAGTTCTTGTTAAAATGGCATGCTTAGTTTTCTTTCTTGCCCTATGATTGAATGTGCAATAGATCTGAGTAGCTGAAAGTTATGTAAAAGGCGGCTGCCAATTTGCAGAAAGAAACCCAGTAAGTGAGGAAGAAAACTATCGAGCCTCATGCATGAAAATTCCAGAAATTACATTTTAACCTCCCAAGTCCAGTTTTGTTCTTCTATGGCCCAAAAAATGGGGAATTTGATCGATTGGGTCCCATAAAAAATGTTATTTTCGATTGACATGTTTTAATGTGGTTCTTGGGCAGATTTTTATTGGATCTTAAGATAAATTTTGGAGTTCAATAGTTTTTCGAGAAATTTGATAGAATTATAATCTTGACTTGAATTTTAGTAGATTTTTGAGTGATTTTGTTGTCTAATTATAGCAAATAGGTTTTTCTTTTATTTTCTATGAATTTTATCATTTTGGTTTGGTATATTTCACCTTAAGCCTTTAATTTTACTTTATTACATTTTAGCCCCCTAATATTAGTAATAATGATGGTTTGCCCCCCCTAAAACTTCTTTAATCTTTTAAATGGGTCCTTAATTGATGAATAGGAGTTGTTCAATTCATTTGAATGCTTTGATTGATTCAATTTCATGTTTATTTTCATTTTGCATGTGATTATTTGTTAATTAAAGTGATGTCTTGACCTTTTTATTATTTTGGAGGGTAAATAAGTAATTTCACTCCATTAGGGTTCCAACTCAAAGAGAGGTACATTCTATCCCTATTTTTTTTACCTTATTTGACCCTATGTGCATCTACGTGGCTTATGTGTGTAATTGCATGACTTTGAGTGTTTATTTCATTTTCATTTTATTCATTTCTTTAGTTATTTAATTTTACCTTAATCTTAGTTCAATTTTGATTATTTGGGGGCATTTAAATGCCGTTTTTGTAATAGATAGGGTTCCATCATATGCTCAAGACATGTTTTAGTTAGGAAATGTAATCCAAGGCGTTTTGATTCGTGGCGAAGATCTGTATTCTAGATAGTGACTGTAATAGTTAGGAATCTACTTTTCCAAGCTTTCCTCCCTTCTAGATGGTTTAGGCCTCTTCAATGTAATAGATAGAGCTTATGTGCTATGTGCTTGTGCATGCCTATATGCTATGTGTGACGCCCCCGCTTCTCTTTAAGGCGAACCAAAGGTTATCCGCTGGGCGCCTGCCCAACTCTCGCCAGGACTCACTACAATCCACAATTCAAAAGTTCGGAATACTTCAAATAACTTCAAGACATAATTAAAGTACTCCAAAATATCTCACACTTACAATTAATCAGCTCTCAAGCTTAATATAACCCAAAAGAATATTTACTACGGCATCTGCTATAATATAACTTAAAGTCTTCAAAAGAAAATAATCTAGTACTATTCACGAGCACTCTTGGTCTCGAATCCTGTTAAGGAAAACAAAATCGTGGAATGAGCTACACAGCTCAGTGAGGTTCCAAGACACTCTAGCAGTTCTAATAAATCAAGTAATTGAGCATATCACATGTATGGTTCAGGGTTGCACGTTGACATATGAACATGAGACAATTATCATTCTACGAGTAATTTGAGCATATCACAGGTATAGCACATTTGCATGAAGCGGTTATCATTTTGTAGAATAAACACACATTGAAGGATATGGTGTTCCATTGGAACTATTTCGGTCAACTGCACCTTATAACTTCCGGTCCCCACGGTACTGTCTGGCCATCGCCTTATCCCTCCAGTGGTAATACTCGAGTATACCGAAACGGTGGCCCAGGGTTCCAACCTACCTGACCGAGCCCAATCCTGACTCGAGTAGGTCAGTAACCAAGGGCAGGGCCCAAATTCAGCTTAGAGCTTACAACATGCACAAGTAATCAAATAACTTGGTGAACGGTAAAATTTATTTTTTTGGTAGGTCGAGTGAGATAAAGTACACACTCGCCTTAAAATGGTGGACAATTTCATATGAGCAATTACTAGCAACAATTAACACATAAACACGTAAGCAATATTTGATAATTTCATGTGAACATGTAATTTACGGTAATCAAATAATCAAGTACCAGGTAATCAAGTAGATAGGAAAACGGTAATTAATTATGGTAAATGGTTAACAGTTGATGGTTAACGGTTAACGGTTGATGGTTAACGGTAGTAATCACGGTTAATTGGTAGACATTAGTCATTTTAATAGGCCGCCATTGGCCATTTCCCACTTAAGAGTCGAGGAGATTCACTCCAACCGACTTATGCAGCCATAGCATAATTAATCATTTAAACACATCACATAAATATGCAATTCAAGTATTTCATGTTGAGTAATTCAAGTAGTCATGTAAATATGCTCTTCAAGCATTTCATGTCAAGTAATTCAAGTATACCTTACTTAAATATGCATGAGTGTGGTAAATACTTAACATGTAGCACTTAACACTTAATGATCATGGAATAAGCATGTCATAGACTTATTCAAATTACGTACTCCTATATGGAACACTCACCTATTCAAACAATTGAGTAAATGCTCAACAAGTGTTTAGGCGTCCACGTCGAGTTCCTCTTGAAGGTCCCCTTGAGCGTCTGAGCAAATAACAACTAACTATCATACACTATCACTTAAAACTCCCTAATTATATAAAAGGAAGATTGTACAATCTAAGGAAATACCGTGAAATGGAGCTTTACTCGCTTAAAATTCAAGATTCAAAAGTGGTGTTTAACAGCACAAGAAATATCTGATTTCCTTCACGAAGACAAGTCCGAAATGGTCGATTAGTAGTGAAGGATTTGGAAGAGTCTCTAAAGCTCAATTCCTGTCAAGTTTGAAAATTTCAGATTTGAGGTGCGATCTTTGAAAAATCATATCTCACTCTCCATAGATCCAAAATTGGAAAACTTGATACCGTTGGAAACTACATCCAAAATACTAAAAATTTCTAGAAGACACTTTTCCATGATTCCAAAACGGAAGGTATTCAAAATTTGTTTCAAAATTGCTGTTTTGACTTGCAAGACAGTTTCGTGGTTGGTTTTCGACAAAGTTTGGAAATTCAGCAAAATTCACACAATATGAACTAGCCTCTGAAATTTGGAACTCAATTAGAGTCGCAAACAAAGTTTAAAACATAACAAGTAGAACAAGAATTGGAGTTTTGAGCACCAAGATATAGTAGCTCAAATTTGCTGAAAAATCAAAACTTTTAGGCAATTTCCAGGTTCAAATCACAAACTTTGGGACATTGGTTAAGCATTGAAACGGACTCGGAATGGCACCGAATTTGGTAGTATTATACTACCATATAAGGGCTATTCCTCTGTCGAATTTCATGAAAAAATACTTACGGGAAGTCGGTTAACAAAGTCACGAATGTTTCTAAATTTTCAAGGCAAAGCTGCCTTGTGCTACCATTTCCCTTTTCTAAATCATTTGGCTAATGAAATATTTTCAAACATGGTTCATTTGTATAGAAAATGTCTAAGTAACATTCAAGATAAATTTTCTTAGGTGATTAACACCAAGAATTTCGAAATAACAAGTCCCAAGTCAAGATTGGCCATTCGGCTAAGAGAAAAGGAAAAGTTTTCCAGATTCGAAGAGCAATTTCGGGACATCATTTGCATATCAAAATGGTCTTAGACTATCACCAAATTTTGCACAATTAAACCTCCATATGAGCACTACTCCTCTATCAAATTTCATTTGAAAATTCACACGGAAAGGTAGTTAACTAAACCATCAAAGTTCAAGAAATTTCCCAAGGCAAAACTGTCTTCTAGCTCTTCTTTCCTTTTTAAACATTTTGTCCAATGCAACCATCCCAAATCTGGTTTATTTGTGAAACAAAGTCCAAGGAACATCTTATATAAAGTTTGGTAGATGTTGGACATCAAAGTTTCCAAAACAACAAGTCCCAAATCAAGTTAGGCCATTTAACTAGCCAAAAGAGGATTTTCAAGCAAAAATCCAGGTCTGTAATTTGGCAATATCCCACTCAATTCAACATGGAATTGAGCGTAGTTGATGGCGTTGAAAACTTCATTCGTAAGGTTACAATTTTTTAGAAGAAATCATTTTTAAAATCTGTCCACAACTAGCTCATCTTTGAGCATCAAGTTGCAGCTCAAGACGTGGACTCCAGTGAACCAGTGAAACAGGACAGTCATATTCAAATGATTGGTACGGACTGCTCAGATGGAATCAGAATGTACATTTTATACCGTTGGAAATCTGGTAATGTCTAGTTTCCATTTCCATAAACGGCACTCAATTTGGATATCGGAGTAAAAAGTTATGGCCATTTGAAAAACACTGCCAGGGCAGTGACGGGAAAATTTCCAGATTTGCTGAACTTCCGAAATCACAACGTTTGGCTAACCAAATCACGTTGTTTTTTGATGAAACTTTTTACGCAACCCACTCAACATATATACATCATAAATAAGCCATTAGAACCACAAAAAATCACCCTAAGGGTCACGGACAACATAGGGGCAGAATTGGAAAATTTTCCATCTTCACTTCCTTTGAGTTTTTATCCAAAATATCACTCAATTCCACTAATTTTAACCACTAATCCAGCATTAATAACATCAAAACTCATCACATCAGTCCATCCAACCATAGTGGGAGTTCATAGAGCCCACACAACATTTTTCATCATAAATAAAGTTACCCACATGAATATACAAGCTTATAGGTGCAATATAACTTCCATAAACTAAAATTCAAGGGGTTGATTGTCATTACCTTCTTAGATGATCAAGATCAGAAATTTTTGGTCACTTTGAGCCCCAAGAAAACCGTGGAAATGAAGCTTTCTTCCTAGCTTAAGTTGTAGTTAAATTTTGGAGTGATTTGGGTGAGAAATGAGGGAGTTGTTGAAGAAGAATTTTGGTTGTCTTCTTCCTTGGGGTGATGCAAGGCTGGTAGAGGAGAAAAGAAAGGTTGTTGCAGCTGCAAAAGCTTCTTGAGGAAGCTTAAGAATGTGTGGCTAAGAATACTCCAAAAGTCAACCAAGACTAGTGCGTGTACG
The DNA here is from genome assembly GCF_003713205.1 of Coffea eugenioides. Classification (NCBI taxonomy): domain Eukaryota; kingdom Viridiplantae; phylum Streptophyta; class Magnoliopsida; order Gentianales; family Rubiaceae; genus Coffea; species Coffea eugenioides. The sequence goes on from NC_040040.1 coordinate 44,839,690, forward strand.
CGCGCGTTTCGTGCTCGTTTCCTCTCGAGTTTGTTTCACTAGTGCACTAAATCTCCAATGCACTTGTATTCATACTATTATTATTCACTCTTAATAGTCTAGAATAAATTCCTTAATTCTCCAATTAACCACTCCGACTCGATATACGCAAATTTTCGATTTATACGCGCTACGACGAAACCTCTAAGAAATTCTTATAACGATAGTACTACTAACTAATACTTGAGTATTTAAACATAAAAATACCTATTTTTAAGACTGATGTATAAGTCTCTAATTTTCCAAACTCACTGTATCCCCAAATCGATCACTGTCTCGAAAAAGCATATTCACTATTCTCACTAAACGAGTTTCCAAAAATTAATTTCCATAACAAGTCATTTTAAAAATATATGTAAGTCATAGTTCCATGTAATTGGGTCTAAAAAGGTTAGAAAATAATATTCGGGGCAAACAGACAATTAAATATTTAAATAAACTCGTAACAGGAGTTTAAAATAAATAAATTTTGTGAGTCCTCACGACTTTTCTTAATTTACTATTGATCATTCTTGCTTTTTCAAAATTAATACACGCTTAATTCAAATATAGTCTCAAAAAATGTGTACTTGTTGTTCCGAACTAAACGAGTTTTCAAAAAGTAACTTTACTAACAAAACGCTTTAAAAACATAAGAAAGGCGTTTTTCCATATAAATGAATTTTAAATAGTCGAATTAAATAATTAATTAAGCCAGTAAAATAAATAAAATAAAAAAATTTTCGGATCCTCACACTATGTGTTACTGCTTTCCTAGGATCTGGCATGATATGCATGCTTACGTGTTATGTGTTACGTGAATTACGTGCTCACATGCCTACTTGTTTTAATAATGCTCATTTACTTATGTATGTATGGTGGATGCAAATGCACGATATAGTCGTGGTTAGTCCAATGCTAGTCATGGCTATTTATTTCCGATCGTTCACAAGTCCAATGCTTGTGAGAGAGCGTTAATAAAGGGCTAGTCCAATGCTAGACCCGATAGGGCCACCTCTCGCTAGTACATACTTGCATGCCTTCACTACATTTTCATGCATTGTCTCTTTTAGTATTTTACATTTTTGCATGATCCCCTACCTATTTCCCGCATTTGAAACATGATCTTTAGGATTTTGCATTTCACTCTAGTTGTTAGGGTCATTTGCTTGATTAGGTTAGAGAGTTACCCTTTTGGTAAGGGGAATGGACGAGTATGGCTACACATAGCCTTAGCACGCTCATTCTTTTTCTAACCAAAAGGCAAATCAAAAGTCACAATTTAGGGTTTCCCCGTACCCGTTTTGTTTGCATTCCTCTAGGCTTCATACATTTCATTTTTGCACACTCATTTGCGCACCCATTTGCACACTCTCACTTTAAACACTAATCACTTTAAACTTTTCTCTTCACACACTACCACTTTCTCACTATCACTTTACACTCTCCCTCATTTGCACACATGCACTGCTCAACTATCACTTTACACTCTCCCTCATTTGCACACATTGTAACGACCCCACCTCCCCCTAAGGCGTACCAAAGGGTTTAGCGGGCCGCCTGCCCAGCTCTCGCCGGGACTCACTCACTTACTACATTCCTCAAATAAATTACAAGGTACAACTCAAATAATACATCCAATTCTCCCAAAATTACATATCATAAGAGAAGCGGAAATCAATTCTAAGCGTAAAATATAGATTTACAACTTATTCAATTCCAAATATTTATACAAGCCCAAAAGTACATAAACCAAAACCAAAACTAAACTATACAAGATGTACGCCATCCAGCCACACAAAGATCCAAAAACAAGTTCTTCCTTTACTTCGATCCCTGTGGGGAGAAAAAGATAGTAGGGGTGAGCTAGAAGCTCAGCGAGTGACCAGTAAAATCAACAGCCAAGTATATTTCACAATAAAGCATTGATATGATGTCATGATGCAGTAATCAAATGTTCATTTATTGCTCATGTGAGCCAGTGAAGTTCTTGTACTTAAATACCCAATGCTCGTTTAGATCAAGTAACCATGAAACAAAAGTAAGGAGCCATCGTGCTCCAAAGAATGTGTAAACAATAGTGGAGACATTGGTTCTAAGCACAAGACTTTCCAGGAACTCATTGGAGCCAAATTATGTCATGGCACACACACAAACACAATGATATGCAAAGGGGCAATCAATGCAAGAATCATTTCAAAAGTAATCTTTGAGAAGTAGTGGAGAGATCACTCACTCAAACTATAGTGCTTCAAGTAGTCACGTTCAATTATACTCCAGGTTTGGAGTCCAGATCTGCGATAGAAATCCAATTTGAGAACTTTGAAACACGAGTAAGATTTGAAACTTAAACGTTCCGTTTATTAAGAATCAACCAATTGAAATTCATTTGAAAGACATTCGTGAAACACTTGCTCGCTTTTCAAATCGTAAGGTTTTTGTAGCATATATACTTGGAAACAATACTTGAGTTGAAAGTACAAGGAAATACAAGTTTACATTGGCCATTATATCTTTTCCTCAAGAGTACAAGTTCGTTTAGGTTTTTAACGTATAACCATCGATAACAAAGTAGCAAAAGTTCTTGCTAGTTCAAGTGGTAATCACGTAACCTTCACTCAAGTTGCAAATATAGTTTTCTAGTTCTCGAGTAAAAATTCGGGCAGCATGCCCTTTGTGTTTACCTAATTTTCCAGCCTTTTAGGCTTCATTGTTTTTCTCAAACACAACCCAACATTATACATCTCAGCAATTCATGTCAAGAGCCGTTCCATAGGCTCACAATATCATAATAACAAGAATCGTATGAAGTACAAGTGCAGAAATTTCATATAGCCAAAAGACAGATTTGACGTATACAAGCGGAAATAACTTATCCGAGGCTACGCTTGTCGGATTAAGGCGAAACCTATGCCGTTTCGAAGCTAAGACTCAGGGCTACAATGTTCATGAATATCACTAAGTCCAGTTTCTAATGTAACTTGGTCAAATTCGCCAATTACTAAACCAGAAACCAATTTGTCGGCTGTTTAAACGCAGAACACTGTAATGAACATAACTCAGTGTACACAAGTCCGAATCAAGTGTTCTTAGATGCATTTTAAAGCCAATTCAGAATACTACAACTTTCATGTTTTGGAAAAAAGCTAAATCAGAAGGGATCCTAGTCAAAAAATGTGATAAACTGGACTTAACTGATCACACGGACTGCTTAGGAAATACTTAAAATAGTAAGGGTATTTTGGACTTTTCACGTCCTACGTTGCTCCAATTGAGCTGAAATTTTGTAGGCACCTATAAAATGCCATTATCTACAACTTTTATTCTTTGAGCTAAGGCCAAAACAGCCTCTAACATATAGATAAAAATTCGGACAGAATGTAAGCTAAAATTTCCAGAAATCTGAAATTTGTAGTTTCTAGTTTCTAGTGCAACTTTCCCCAATTTCTCACTTCTCACACTACCAAAACATCTCATACAACATTAATTGTAACATACAAGCATCATACAACAAGTTGGGCAGAATTTCCCAAACCCTAGTTCATCACATAAAGAGGGAAGAAAAAACTTCCAATCATGCTAGCATCCATGATTCCACTACTACTCAAGTTACTAGACTTAATTTCACCAAGATTGAAAGAAAAATTTAGAGAGATATCAACCTCCTTACCTTGATTTGAGTTCTCCAAGTGTAGTCCAAGCTTTCTCTCTCCAAAATTTCACCACCAATCACTAGCTAATCACCCAAGGAGAAGTTTAATCGGTTTAGTTCTTTGGATTTCTCACTTTGTAGCTTGAATCAAGAAGAAATGAAGAAATTTCTCCCTTGTTCTTCTTCTCTCTCTCTCTCGGCTCCCTTGGCAGAAAATGAAGAGAAATGGAGCTAAGTTTGTCTTATGATAAAGCCAAAAGGATTAGAACTAATGGTGTCCACAAGTTGCCCAACACTTGGCCCAATCTTGGCCACTAATCTTGGCCACTAATTTTTCTCTTTCTTTCCCTTGCTTTCTAGCCACTAATTTCGGTCAAGACTGCTACAATTTGAGAAGATATTATGTACAAAAGTCAACAAACTTGTTGGGTAAGAAAAATGGTGGTCAAGCAGTGCGTTTAATCGGTAATGCGCGGGACCCGCCGGATCGCGCCGTTTTTCTTAAAAACTCACGTACTAGGTTTTTCACTTCCCATTCACTAACCTTATATCATTGCCACTAGTCACATCTTATTACTCACTTAAAAGTCACTTTTAATCCCCAAATTAATTCTTACTCTGTACCGAAAATTCATCCGGCTAAAAATCTCAAAAACCCTAATTTCGCTCCAAACTTGAAACCGAAGTGTAAAACCCTATTTTCTAGGTTTATTTACACTTGTGTGAAATAATTGGGTAGTGGGCTTTGATAAATAATAATTTTCAAATAAAAGGGATATTTTAGTACTTATTGGAAAGCCTTAAAGAGCTGGCTCTTTAAGCTGTTTATGCGGACCGAATTTCTTCCAGATTTATGTGGGCCGAATTCCTCACAAAACTCTATTCACCAGAAATTTTTCCTTTTCTTCTGCCTCGGGGCGTTACAACTCCCCTCCTTAAAAGAATGTCGTCCTCGACATTCCAACTTGTACTAATCAGATCAAAATAGTTCTCGATAGTCAATCACGTATTAAGAATCATTTCAAACTCGCTTATCATGATCAAATACTAATCAGATCAAATATCACAAAGGTCAATCACATACTAAGAATCACTCATTACAATCAAGTACTAAAAGTACTCCAATCCAACTTATCAAATATTCTTGATCCAATAGATAATCAGACGAGTAACTGGATCCTTATACAAAAAGGGCTCGAAATCGGACTTAAAGTCCCTGGTATTTGGAAAAATAATTCAGGACATAACGATATCTCAGGTCAGAAATTACCCCTGGTGGTGCTTTATAACACAACAAGCTAGCACTCAGCTATACTTCACCAGAAAGTCTCAAGAATTTGTCCCCGGTGGTGCTTGAAAACACAACAAGCTAGCACTCAGCTATACTTCACCAGAGTCTCAGATGCAAGATTTTGTCCATGGCGGTGCTTTATAACACAACAGGTTAGCACAACGGCTATACCTCGCCAAAGAACCTCAGTTCAAAATTTCATCCTTGGTGGTGCTTTATAACACAACAAGCCAGCACAACGGCTAAACTTCACCAAAGGATCTTAGCTCAAGAGATTGGCCCTGGTGGTGCTTTATAACACAACAAGCTAGCACAACGGCTAAACTTCACCAGAGAGCCTCAAGTCAAAGTTTCATCTCTGATGGTGCTTGGAAACACAACAGGTATGCCTCGCCAAAAGAATGACGGTGCTTTAAAACACAACAGGCAATACCTCATCAGAGAGGTTCAGTTCAAGAATTTCATCCCTGATGGTGCTTTATAACACAACAGGCATGCCTCGCCAGAAGAATGGCGGTGCTTTAAAACACAACAGGCAATGCCTCACCAGAGAGGTTCTGTTCAATCGCTACAGAAGAGTAGTAGCCGGTCTATAACCAAACAAGTACGAAAATGTTCAGAAACAGAGTCAAAAGCAGGGTTCAAGTATATCGGTTCAAAAGCAGGGTCAATTATTTCAGGTTCAAGGAACACGGGTACGAGTAGAAACTCCCTCGCCTAGCTTATGCCCAGTAATTCACACTCTCAAGCAGTCATCAAACTCAAATCCACATACAGATCATATATAAATCAAGATACTTGCTCAAGAGTAAAAGAGATACTCTATTTTCAATTAGGTCAGGTCTATCCAGTGTATGTAAGGTACACTAGCCGATTCAAATTCAAGTCTACTTACAGGTCGTATACAAACCAAACTACTTGCTCATGCGTAAATGAAATACCATATATTTAGTCAAATCACGACCACTAAGTGTACGTAAAAGCACATTTGCCTAAACAATGTTCAAGTCTCAAGTGAACTCAGCCTAGTCAATTTCCGACAATTCAAAGTCAGTCTCAGGCAGTTCAAGTAGTTCAAATCCCAACACTTACAAATCGGGTGGTGCCATCCTTAATCAAACTAGAAGACTAGATGAAGGTTGAAAAATCAAAAATTTTCTCAACAATCCAGCCACCACCATAATGTATCAAAACCCAAGCCAACACTTATTGGACAAGTCCAAGTCATTATTTCAATTTCCTCATTCAGTTAAGTCTTGAGTACAAGACAAAATCTTCTGCGCTCTAACCTGTGCCATTACAACTTATCTCAAACTCAATCATAATTTCTATTCACATCATCGTACGTTAAAATTCACGAGCATTTCCTCAGGAAAAATATCGGGTACACAAGTACAAGAATTCAAACTAAAAAAAACTTCACGACTCAGACCATATGGTTTTAAACGAAGCTCATCAAGTCATATCTTACGTGTACCATTTTCAAGAGTCACAACTGACGCTCCAAAAGAGCACTGAACGTACAAACCAATCCCACAGTCCGGCATCCTAAACTTTAAGCCTAGGATACACTACAAAGATCTGAAACCTAAGCTCTGATACCATTTGTAACGACCCCACCTCCCCCTAAGGCGTACCAAAGGGTTTAGCGGGCCGCCTGCCCAGCTCTCGCCGGGACTCACTCACTTACTACATTCCTCAAATAAATTACAAGGTACAACTCAAATAATACATCCAATTCTCCCAAAATTACATATCATAAGAGAAGCGGAAATCAATTCTAAGCGTAAAATATAGATTTACAACTTATTCAATTCCAAATATTTATACAAGCCCAAAAGTACATAAACCAAAACCAAAACTAAACTATACAAGATGTACGCCATCCAGCCACACAAAGATCCAAAAACAAGTTCTTCCTTTACTTCGATCCCTGTGGGGAGAAAAAGATAGTAGGGGGTGAGCTAGAAGCTCAGCGAGTGACCAGTAAAATCAACAGCCAAGTATATTTCACAATAAAGCATTGATATGATGTCATGATGCAGTAATCAAATGTTCATTTATTGCTCATGTGAGCCAGTGAAGTTCTTGTACTTAAATACCCAATGCTCGTTTAGATCAAGTAACCATGAAACAAAAGTAAGGAGCCATCGTGCTCCAAAGAATGTGTAAACAATAGTGGAGACATTGGTTCTAAGCACAAGACTTTCCAGGAACTCATTGGAGCCAAATTATGTCATGGCACACACACAAACACAATGATATGCAAAGGGGCAATCAATGCAAGAATCATTTCAAAAGTAATCTTTGAGAAGTAGTGGAGAGATCACTCACTCAAACTATAGTGCTTCAAGTAGTCACGTTCAATTATACTCCAGGTTTGGAGTCCAGATCTGCGATAGAAATCCAATTTGAGAACTTTGAAACACGAGTAAGATTTGAAACTTAAACGTTCCGTTTATTAAGAATCAACCAATTGAAATTCATTTGAAAGACATTCGTGAAACACTTGCTCGCTTTTCAAATCGTAAGGTTTTTGTAGCTTATATACTTGGAAACAATACTTGAGTTGAAAGTACAAGGAAATACAAGTTTACATTGGCCATTATATCTTTTCCTCAAGAGTACAAGTTCGTTTAGGTTTTTAACGTATAACCATCGATAACAAAGAAGCAAAAGTTCTTGCTAGTTCAAGTGGTAATCACGTAACCTTCACTCAAGTTGCAAATATAGTTTTCTAGTTCTCGAGTAAAAATTCGGGCAGCATGCCCTTTGTGTTTACCTAATTTTCCAGCCTTTTAGGCTTCATTGTTTTTCTCAAACACAACCCAACATTATACATCTCAGCAATTCATGTCAAGAGCCGTTCCATAGGCTCACAATATCATAATAACAAGAATCGTATGAAGTACAAGTGCAGAAATTTCATATAGCCAAAAGACAGATTTGACGTATACAAGCGGAAATAACTTATCCGAGGCTACGCTTGTCGGATTAAGGCGAAACCTATGCCGTTTCGAAGCTAAGACTCAGGGCTACAATGTTCATGAATATCACTAAGTCCAGTTTCTAATGTAACTTGGTCAAATTCGCCAATTACTAAACCAGAAACCAATTTGTCGGCTGTTTAAACGCAGAACACTGTAATGAACATAACTCAGTGTACACAAGTCCGAATCAAGTGTTCTTAGATGCATTTTAAAGCCAATTCAGAATACTACAACTTTCATGTTTTGGAAAAAAGCTAAATCAGAAGGGATCCTAGTCAAAAAATGTGATAAACTGGACTTAACTGATCACACGGACTGCTTAGGAAATACTTAAAATAGTAAGGGTATTTTGGACTTTTCACGTCCTACGTTGCTCCAATTGAGCTGAAATTTTGTAGGCACCTATAAAATGCCATTATCTACAACTTTTATTCTTTGAGCTAAGGCCAAAACAGCCTCTAACATATAGATAAAAATTCGGACAGAATGTAAGCTAAAATTTCCAGAAATCTGAAATTTGTAGTTTCTAGTTTCTAGTGCAACTTTCCCCAATTTCTCACTTCTCACACTACCAAAACATCTCATACAACATTAATTGTAACATACAAGCATCATACAACAAGTTGGGCAGAATTTCCCAAACCCTAGTTCATCACATAAAGAGGGAAGAAAAAACTTCCAATCATGCTAGCATCCATGATTCCACTACTACTCAAGTTACTAGACTTAATTTCACCAAGATTGAAAGAAAAATTTAGAGAGATATCAACCTCCTTACCTTGATTTGAGTTCTCCAAGTGTAGTCCAAGCTTTCTCTCTTCAAAATTTCACCACCAATCACTAGCTAATCACCCAAGGAGAAGTTTAATCGGTTTAGTTCTTTGGATTTCTCACTTTGTAGCTTGAATCAAGAAGAAATGAAGAAATTTCTCCCTTGTTCTTCTTCTCTCTCTCTCTCGGCTCCCTTGGCAGAAAATGAAGAGAAATGGAGCTAAGTTTGTCTTATGATAAAGCCAAAAGGATTAGAACTAATGGTGTCCACAAGTTGCCCAACACTTGGCCTAATCTTGGCCACTAATTTTTCTCTTTCTTTCCCTTGCTTTCTAGCCACTAATTTCGGTCCCCTTAGCTGTAATATAGAAGATATTTTGCTCAATTGTCAATGAGCTTGTAGGGTAAGAAAGTGGTGGTCAAGTGGTGCGTTCAATCGGTAGTGCGCGGGACCCGCCGGTTCGCGCCGTTTTTCTTAAAAACTCACGTACTAGGTTTTTCACTTCCCATTCACTAACCTTATATCATTGCCACTAGTCACATCTTATTACTCACTTAAAAGTCACTTTTAATCCCCAAATTAATTCTTACTCTGTACCGAAAATTCATCCGGCTAAAAATCGCAAAAACCCTAATTTCGCTCCAAACTTGAAACCGAAGTGTAAAACCCTATTTTCTAGGTTTATTTACACTTGTGTGAAATAATTGGGTAGTGGGCTTTGATAAATAATAATTTTCAAATAAAAGGGGTATTTTAGTACTTATTGGAAAGCCTTAAAGAGCTGGCTCTTTAAGCTGTTTATGCGGACCGAATTTCTTCCAGATTTATGTGGGCCGGATTCCTCACAAAACTCTATTCACCAGAAATTTTTCCTTTTCTTCTGCCTCGGGGCGTTACACACATGCACTTCACACTCTCTCACATCCGTACATTTACACTTTTTCATATTGTGATGGCCCCACCTCCCCCTAGGGCGTACCCCAGGGTTCGGCGGGTCGCCTGCCCAACTCTCGTCAGGACTCACTCACTCGTATCACGTACATACATAGAAAATGAATAACACATCCGTTTCAACTTAATATATATACATCAATTATCCAAGAATTACATATCAAAAGCGAAGCGTCCACGCTTCCGCTGCGCCACTCTGATCCTTGATACCAACTATTATACAGGAGGAATTTCAAATCTAAATTGTACAAAATATAGGCCATCCAGTCGCATGAATAATTATTACAAGTCTTTCCTTCGCCACGAGCCCTGTGGAGGGGAATAAAATATTTTTGGGGTGAGCTAAAAACTCAGTGAGTAACCATTAAAATCAGTAAACAAATATATTTCACAATAATGTATTTCGATGATGTCATGATTCAAGTATCAAGTGTACGTTTATTGCTCTCGTGAGCCAGTGAAATCATTGAAACTAAACACCCAACGCTCAAATAGATGAAGTAACAATAAACAATAAGGGGGAGCAACACTGGTGCTCCAGATCATGTCACGAACTCACGAAAGTGGTGGAGACATTGGCTCCAGGTAAATAGTAGATGAGACGTTGGTGTTCAGCACAAGACTCCCCAAGAACTCATTTAAACCAAATTATGTCATGGACTCACATGCAAGCATACATGATATGCAACGAGGAAATAATGCAAGAAACAATTCGTAAGTAACTTTGGAAACAGTTTAGGGTCACTCACCTCCACGGCTCAGAAACCATCCATCATATATCATTACCTTGTCCGAATCCAAGCCCTAAATCACAAACTCAAAGCAATCATACACTCTATAAGTTCGGACAGCATTTCCCCATAAATGCTTCATTTCCAACCTACCTACAAGCAACACCAATTCATCTCAAATTAACCACATACATATCATAAACTATCAAATACACCTTTCGGCACAATATCCATAACAGAAGCTACCCTTATCGGATTGAAAAGAATCTTATGGCGTTTCGAATCTAAGACATAAACCTAAATTTCTTATGAAGACCTCAAAAGCCAAATCATGCATTTTCATGGTCAAAAATGGAAATCTCCATGAAAATAGAAATCTGGGCGCGAAACAGGAGTTTATGGCAGTCAGGGGTATTTCGGTCATTTTATATGCTACAGTGCTCAGATCGAGCTGAAATTTTACAGGTAGCTATTTAACACCATTTTCTACAACTTTCATGTTTTAATCTAAGCCTGATTCAGCCTCTAACATGCTCAAATAAATTCGGTCAGAACAGGGCAGATTCAAAACCCTAACCTGAAATTTCCGCACAAAACCGAAATTTTCCGCAAACAATCGTAACTAACGTATACAAGCTTCATTTTACACCATTACAAGACATCATACCATGATCATCATATAAAATCAGAAAAATCTCCAATAAAATCTGAAATTGAGCTAACTTCACTTTAATCCACAAAATCTTCCATAAAATCACATCTTTAACCAACACAAACCATTAATTTGACATCATCAAGACCAAAGAAGGAATCCATTAGCTACTCACCTTGGAACCTCAAGAAAGGAAGCAACTTAGCACCACTTTCTTCCAAACCAATTCACAACCAACCTCACAACCACTAAACTAAGGGTTTTTATGGAGAAATTGGAAGTTTAAACGGTTGATTTGCTAGATCCAAGCAAGAAATTGAAGAAACAAGTTGAGAGCTTTCTTTTCTTTTCTTGTTGAGAGAGAGTCAGCCAAGAGGAGCTAAAATGAAGAGATATTTTGATCAAAATTAGTTTTAAGAAGGTATAAATATCTTGGTCAAAAGTCCAAGGGTGAATTGGATGGTGACACTTGTCACCTTTTGATTTAAAACTTATCTTTTTGTCTCTCCAATACTAATCCATATAGGTAACATTTAATTATCTCTTAGCACCTTGTAAAATAATATCACTTAATACAAAACTCCAACAAGTTATCAAAAATATATTGCATTTACCGCATTAGTGGGTCCCACGTCAATGTGGACTAACTTGTATCAAGGAAATGATTTGAAAACTATATTTACTTAAAAAAAATGTATACGAAATTAATATATTGAAGAAAGACATAAAATTATAGACAAGGAACCAAAATAATGTCTAGAAAATATATAAAAATTCTTGGGTTCTCACACTCAATCTTTCGGGGCGTCACACATACTCATTTGCACACCTGCACTTTACACTCCTCATTTGTACACGTGCACTTTTACACACCCATTTGTACACTTGCACTTGGCACTCGTTTTCACATTCAAAGACATTCTCACACACTCTCATTTTTTCTCATTACTACTCAAGCATTCATTTGCATTCATTCCTGAACTCTTTGAGGGTTTACCATGGGCTATCACAATTCATGTGATTAGGACCAATCGAGCCTCAAAAGAGACATTTTGTCCCTTTTGAACCACTCATTAGATTTAAGTCTGCATTCATATTAGACACATCCAAAATGCAATACATCTTTTGGGTAGAAATAAAAAAAATTATTACTAAATCACGCAACTAGCTTAGACTAGGGTAAAAGGGTGCCTTAGACTTCGTCTTTGCCTTCCCTTTTATCAACCGTGACCCCCGAACTCGTTTCTTTGATTTTTGTAGACTATGAGTCATCTAAAAAGGTTTTTTTCTTCATTTTTTAAACTATTTTTTGGGTGACTTGGTACACTCCATCTCAATACCAAGTGGCGACTCCTACTTTTCTAGTTAAAAACCTTTTTAGATTATCATTTTGGCCAAACTGTCACGTTTAAAAGTCCCATGGCCTTTCCCTTTATTTCTCACATTCACACACTTCACACTACACATTATGACTTCAAACTTTACTTTTTCTTTATTTTTTATCAAAAAATGGGGCACGACACATAATACATAAAATAACACCTCCTTATTCGCCAGAATATAATGGAGTAACTGAAAGGAAAAATAGGACACTAAAAGAAATGATGAATTCTATATTAGTTAGTTATCATGCTCTTAATAATTTGTGGGGGAGAAGTTATATTATCTGCATGTCACTTACGAAATAGAATTCCACATAAAAGAACTGGCATAACACCTTATGAGTTATGAAAAAATTATAAATCAAATTTAAAATATTTAAAAGTATGGGGATGTCTTGCTAAATTCTTATTGCCCAAAGCTAAGAAAAGAAAATTATGTTCTTAGACTTTTGATTGTATGTTTATTGGATATGTTGAACATAGTGTTGTATATAGATTTCTTGTTTTAAAAAATGATGTGCTTGATTGTAATACAATTATTGAGACAAAGAATGTTGAGTTCTTTGAACAAATTTTTTCACTGTCTAATAAAATTTTTCATGCACTTGTAGAAATAATTAGAGAAACAACCTCTAATGAGGAATTGAGAAGGAGTAAAAGGCCAAGAAAATAATTTTCTTATAGAAATGATTTTAAACGTTTCTTGTTGATAATGATCCTGTAACTTATTCTGATAGCAAATTTTGGATAGAAACAATTAAAAACAAAATTGACTCTATTATGAAAATTAAAATTTGAATTTTGGCAGATTTATCTCTTGGTGCAAAACCTATTGGTTGCAAATGAATTTTTAAGAAAAGAAAAAATATAATCCTAATGGCTTGATAGAAAAATACAAAGCTCATTTAGTAGTAAAAGGATTTTCTCAAAAATGAAATATTACTATTTTGACACATTTACACCAGTAATGAGAATTTCTTCCATTCGTATTTTATTTGCTTTGGGTTCTATCCATAAACTTTTTGTTCATCAGATGAATATTAAAACAACCATTTTAAATGGTGATTTAGAAGAAAAAATTTATATAATTTAAGCTGAGGTTATGTTGTATCTGGACAAGACAATAAGGTTTGTAAATTAGTTAAATGTCTTTATGGTCTAAAACAATCTCTTAAATAGTGGTATGTGTTATGAAATAACAAAAAATGTGGATGTCCCTTTGTATTCCCAAGGGGATTAATTCATGATTTTATGGCTACATTATGTATAGAAGTTACAATCCATAAATCTATACATGTAGTGGAGAAACCGTTTCATAAGTTTCTTCATATTATTGTAGTAGTGGATGTTTAATAGGATTTATGTACCTTTAATCTTGTAGTCCCTATATATAGAGGTACATTGAGAACCTTTGGGGTGACTTTTGTATCTTGTTGAAATATAAGGATATCATTATCCCTTTCTCTACTTCTTTCTCTAATACTTATTCAATTCCTATTGTAGTATTTCATTTTATTAGTTTTATAACACGTTATCAGCACGAGTCTCTATTTTTGAGCAAAAGGTGAAAATGGAGCCTTTACCTTGAGTAAAAGTGAAACAAGAGATTCTGTCCGTATTTTTTCGGCAACTTCTATCTACTTATTGAAGTAAATTTTTAACACATAAATTTATTTCAATTTCTTATGGCTAACATTTGAATGATCGAAAAATACAAGTGTCTATTGCTGAGCAACCATTAAACACAAATATATACTGTTTGACATCTTTGAGGTAATATTTCTCTTTTTAATTCTACTTATTTACCTTTAAAATTATTCGTTATAGATACTTATCTTCTGATGCAACGAGTTTTGGAGATGCTATTATAGAAAATCAATTATGTTTGAGGATCTACTTGTCCGTTGAAATACTTAAAAAAAAAAAGATTCGACCACCTGAAGATGATCGTTCTTTAATGAAAAGATTTGGCCACCAGAAGATGGTCATTATTTCAAAATCTGGTATGATAAATTTACTTATGACTGCAAGTACATAATTCTGCTATGTTTAGAATTATTTCTTAGTTGAAAATAATATTCTCTACATATTTCTCAAATATGCTCTTGTAGTAGCAATATTAAGAGAAATTTTGGGAAGTATTTTGTACTTATTGCATGCTAATTCTAGTCCATTCTCAGAAGTGAATGCGACTAAATTTCAATTTATTAGTTATGGTTGTTTCCATGACTATGATTTTGGTAAATATATATTTTACCATGACAAGAGAAAAAATTACCACTTGAAGTGGGATAATAATGATAAGGACAAGAAAATAAGAATCCTGAAGATAAATGTCCCGAAATACATTTGAGGAATCAAAATTATAATAGCATTTTCACATGGTAAATTTCTTTAAATGCCCTGAAGGTGTATGATGATTGATTTAATTTATGACAGTAATTGACTTTTCTTCCTGAAGAAGAAATGGATGTTAAATATTTGGGATCAAAGGATTATGGTGATGATATTTGTCCCATAAGAATTATGGTTATAATGATATGTGTCTCATTAATAAGTGCTACTATATACACTATTTTCCAACAAAAGAGACAAACACAATTAGTGGTAGTGCTTAAATGATTGAAAGTTTCGGAAGAGCCACTGCTATATTTCTCCCTGTAGGAGAAAAGTTTATCATAAATAAAGCACTACTTTTTACCATGTCTCGAAAGAATTATTGAATTTGAATATCCGTCGAAATAGATATTAAATTGAGACATTAAATGAGACAATAATAGAGATCATGTTTAGAAATCAAGTGAGATAAAGGTTGATTATATCATAATAATCATTCAAGAGAGAAATGATTATCGATATAGTTGTCTTTATTCTCATTTGATTTATAATCATCACCTGCAGTAAACCAGAAGTTTACTGATCCCAACGGATATATGATTTGGCAAAAGTGAAAATATTTGAGAGCCGACAAATATTTATACATATCCCCTTTATATTATATATGGCTCTAAAAAAAATTTAAAATTTATGTCGGGTATGAATCACCTTTTACGATTAAATATCGTAAAATATTGATGAGTGATCTATTGAATGATATATTTATTCTAATGAACTACGATTCCTGACATTAGGGGGAGGAAAAAATCAACCGAAAGGAAATCACCTGAAAAATTGGATTTCCTCGATCCTCATACAAAATAATATGAACTAAAAGTTCAAGAAATTCTTCATTTGTAGAATGTTATATTTATCGACTCCAGAAGAGTCATTAAATCAACTATTACTGCAGGAAATACTCTGGTTAAAAGTGATGTCCCTGAAAGACATGCACAAGTGCTACAAATAAATTTAAGGTCGGCTTACTTAAATAAGGTATAAATTGATTTCAAATATCTCTGGAGATTAAATAAATGTCATGACAAAATTCAACCTCTTGAAGAGGTCGCTCCCGAAGAGCCAACTCCTGAAGAGAATGAAATCATAGAAAATTTAATTGGAGCCTAATGAAATGTAGCACTTGATATTATAGAAGTTGATGAGAATCATAAATATAGATCGGTTGATGAATTTCGGTATAGAAATGATTGGGGAAAGTGGAAAGATGCGATCCAATCTAAATTGGATTTATTGATTAAAAGAAAAGTTTTTGGACTTGTAGTCCAAACACCTAAAGGTGTAAAGCTAGTAGCTTAAGGATTTTCATAAAGGTCTGAATTCGATTATGATGAAACGTATTCACCTGTAGTGGATGCTATCACATTTAAATATCTTGTGCATTTTGCAGTACATGAAAAATTAGATATGCGTCTAATGGACGTCGTTACTGCATATTTATATGGGAATCTTGAAAATGATATTTATATGAGAATGCCCGAAGGATTCAACATGCCTGAAGTATGCAAATCAAATCCTAAAGATATTTATTCTATTAAATTACAAAGGTCTTTGTATGGCTTCAAACAATCTGGACGTATGTAGTATAACCGCCTCAATGAATGTCTAACTAAAGAAGGTTATACCAATGATCCAATATGTCCATGTGTTTTTATCAAGAAAAATGGATCATATTTTGTGATAATTGCTGTATATGTTGATGATTTAAATTTGATTGGAACTCCTGAAGAGATTCAAAATACTGTTGAATATTTGAAGAAAGAATTTGAGATCAAAGATTTTGGAAAGACAAAATTCTGCCTTGGTTTACAAATTGAGCATTTGAATGGTGAAATTTTTGTCCATCAAACTGCTTATACTCGGAAGGTATTAAAACGATTTTATATGGATAAAGCACATACATTGAGTACTCCAATGGTTGTCAGATCATTAGATCCTAATAAAGATCCTTTTAGACCACGAGAGGAAAATGAAGAGATACTTGGTCCTGAAGTACCATATCTCAGTGCAATTGGTGCACTAATGTATTTTGCTAATTGTACAAGACCTGATATATCATTTGCAGTAAATTTATTAGCAAGATTTAGTTCCTCGCCCACAAGACGACATTGGAATGGTATTAAACATATTTTTCGCAATCTCCAAGGGACAATAGATCTTGGTTTATTTTATTCAAATAAATCCAAACCTGAATTGGTTGGTTATGCTGATACTGGATATTTATCCGACCCGCATAAAGCAAGATCTCAGACTGGTTATTTATTTACATATGGAGGCACAGCCATTTCTTGGCGATCTACAAAGCAATCACTAGCCGCCACTTCATCGAATCATGCTGAAATAATAGCAATTCATGAAGCCAGTCGAGAATGTATTTGGTTAAGATCAATGACCCATTATATCCGGAAGAATTGTGGGTTATTCTCCAGAAAAGAAAATTCTCCAACTATATTATATGAAGATAATGCAACTTGTATAGCTCAATTGAAAGGAGGATATATTAAAGGAGATAGGACGAAACACATTTCAGCAAAATTCTTTTTTACTCATGATTTGCAAAAGAATGGTGAAATTGATGTGCAACAAATCCGATCAGATAATAATCTGGCCGATTTATTTACCAAGGCATTACCAACTGCGACATTTGAGAAATTGGTGAAGAGTATTGGAATGCGACGATTAAAAGATTTCAAATGACGTTTGCATCAGGGGGAGAAATTATTACACAAGAATAATGTACTCTTTTTCCTTCACTAGGGTTTTTGGTCCCACTGGATTTTTTCCTAGTAAGGTTTTGACGAGGCATATTCTTTGTGTAATTGACATCCAAGGGGGAGTGTTATGAAATAACAAAAAATGTGGATGTCCCTTTGTATTCCTAAGGGGATTAATTCATGATTTTATGGCTACATTATGTATAGAAGTTACAATCCATAAATCTATACATGTAGTGGAGAAACCGTTTCATAAGTTTCTTCATATTATTGTAGTAGTGGATGTTTAATAGGATTTATGTACCTTTAATCTTGTAGTCCCTATATATAGAGGTACATTGAGAACCTTTGGGGTGACTTTTGTATCTTGTTGAAATATAAGGATATCATTATCCCTTTCTCTACTTCTTTCTCTAATACTTCTTCAATTCCTATTGTAGCATTTCATTTTATTAGTTTTATAACAGTATGAGAAATTTGATCAAGTTTTGATAGGGGAAGGATTTTCATCTGTGAAAGTGGATAAATGTATACATACTAAATTTGTAAATGATCAATATGTGATAATTAGCT
Source organism: Coffea eugenioides (assembly GCF_003713205.1). Lineage (NCBI taxonomy): Eukaryota > Viridiplantae > Streptophyta > Magnoliopsida > Gentianales > Rubiaceae > Coffea > Coffea eugenioides. Next base: position 44,857,810 of record NC_040040.1, read on the forward strand.
TATATGTGGATGACATGTTTATATTTGGTACAAGTCTAGACATTATTAATAGAACTAAATATTCTTTATTTTCTAATTTTGATGTCAAAGATTTGGGTGAAGCAAAAATGATATTGGGTGTTAAAATTATAAGGAGAGGTGATGGTATAATATTGTCACAAGAACATTATATAGAAAGACTTCTTAAGAAGTTTGAAAACTTTAAAGTGACACATGTGAGCAACCCTTATGATGCTAACACTCAATTAAAGAAAAATAATGGTGGCTCAGTTGCTCAGTCTAAATATGCTCAGATTATTGAGAGTCTAATGCATTTGATGAACTTCACAAAACCTGACATAGTCTATGCAGTGTGTAGACTTTATAGATATAGTCACAATCCTAATAGTGAGCATTGGTTTGAATTGGTTAGACTAATAAAATATTTAATAGGTACCATGAATTATGACATCTTGCATTGTGGATTTTTCACTGTATTAGAGGAGTATAGTGATGCTAATTAGATCTCTGATTCAAATGAGACAAAATTCACTAGTGGTGATGTGTTCACACTTGGTGGTAGTGCAATAGCATGAAAATCAACCAGGCAGACAATCATTGTTAGATCAACTATGGAATTGGAGTTTATAGCCCTAGAAGTTGGTTGAATGGTTAAGAAATTGCTTAGTCAATATTCCTTCAACTAAGGATCTATTGCCTCCTGTGTCCATACACTGATTGTCAAATGACAATTGTTATTGCTAGAAACAAGTCCTATAATTGTAAAAGTCAACACATGAAATTAAAACATAATGTCGTAAAGCAGCTGCTTAGAGATAGAATAAATTCCATTGATTATGTGAAGTCAGAATTGAACATAGCCAATCCTCTGACTAAACCTGTAGGAAGAAAATTAATTCTTCAAACTATAAGGGAAATGGGACTGAGGCCAACAATTTGTTAATAGAGACGATAACACAACCTATGTAATTGGTAATCCTATGAAATTAGTTCACTTGCGTAATAACAAGTCAATATTGATTGTAAAGTAGGGGTGGGCAAAAAAATCCACTGATCCCAATCCGATCCAATCCAAAAAAAGGATATCCGATTTGATATTTCTTAATGGGGCAGATAAGGGTCAGGTACTAGTAAGAAATGGATATGGATATGGATTAGAAAAATAAAAATCCGCAGGTACCTGACTTGTAAGGTATATTATACAAATATTAAAATATTAGGAGGCATTTTATAATTGTATAATTTTTAACCCTAAGTGTAAGTGAAGTGTAATTTCTTTTTTGGTTGCCTTTGTTTCTATAGAAATTTCAAGTTTGACAAAGGAGCATGCTGTATTTACATTGAAGATTGAAAGTTTGGGAAGTTGTTGAATGCTTGTTATCTTTGTGTTTGTTGTGTTATAGAAGGATGAACCTCTAGAGTCGTTGTTCACTATTTTAATTTGTATTTGTAGCTTAGGTTGTACTCAAAATTGTCATGAAACTTCATTTTGTCTATTAGATATTATAATTCTAATATGTACTAAATTTTTGAGATTGGTTTGATTGTTGGATGAAATGTGTGAGAATGTTGATTACAATATTGTGTGAGAATGTGTGAGAATTGTTGGATGATTGTTTGGACTTTGGTTACAATATCTCTACCAATATTAATTGGAAAGCAAGTTTTTTTTAATATTGAAAAATAGGTTGATATTAATTGAAAAGCAGTTTTTTATTTGAAAACATTTTTTTTGGGGGTCGATACCTTATGACCCACTCCTTTTTTTTCGGGTATCCGAGAAGCGGATACTCAAAAACATTAGAAGTGGGTTAAGGCCGTAAAATAACATTAGGAGTGGGTTAAGGTCGCAAAATGCCTGATCCGATATGTTAGAGTCGGATTAGCCAAATCATGTTAAGGGTGGATACTCGACTCGTGCCTACCCTTACTATAAAACACTTCAATTTAAGTCCCTCTTAAGATAAGTGCTTTGACTACTAGTAACTGGGAGGTTGAGTTTAAAACTCTTAATGAATTCATATCCTTTTAGAGAGGTGTATTTAGGGTGGTATATACTTGATGAGAGTGGATTGGGGCTACTCCTATAAAATTTTTGGTCGAATTTTTAGACCTCTCATGAATAACCAGACAGGCACATGGCTTAAGAGTGCAAAACCACATTGAACAACAAGTAGTGGATTCCAATGTGGTTAATAAAATCTGTCATATAACTAGAATTGTTGGTTCATAGAAATTCATATTTCACCAATAATTCCGTATGTCATATTTTCTCGATCTAAGTTTGGTTCATAGTCCAAAAGACACCAAAGTAATTACATTGAATCTGAACAAATTTAGCAATTTTTTTTATTCTCTTTTGTCTAAAATCTTTTGAAATAAGTGGGAGAATGTTGTAATATAATATGTATTTCAAAAGATTTTGTCTTGTGGATTAAGTTGGACTCTTTCAAAGCAAAAGGTTTTACTTAAAGAAAATGTGACTTTTATTCTATTATCCATGACAAATGTAAAACCTTTGATTGCTAACCGAATGGATAAAGTTTGACTTCATGAAATTTTTATTTGCTATCACATAAAGTTTTCACATTTGCTAAAGATTAGCAATAGACGGATTTTTCTAAAAGATAGCAACGTTCCAAGATTTCCTCAACTTCTTCATGGTTGTTGACCTCCTAAATGTTAGAAAATCGCCCGTTGTTCTGTTACAAAAAACTTAGCTTTCCAAAGATAATGTTTTTATCTGCAAGACAGACTGATAAGTTTTATTCCCCTATTTTTACTTATTAGCAACAACTAGCGGAATTATCAGGTCCTCAATGGTTCTTTCTTGAAGATAAAATTTTATCTATTTCTTAAAGTTAGTTCCTGAGGTCTATAAATAGTTTTTCATCCTTCACAAGACAGAATACATCACTGAACTTTATAAATTCCTCCTCCTCCTCTTAGCACTCTATTCTCTCCACTTCCTCTATTGCTGAATTAAACTTTGCTGTTTCTAATCCTTCTTGCTATCAACAAGAAGATGTAAGGGTGGCAATTCTCGACACGATTCGAAAACACGATTCGAACTTAACATGAAATTAGTGGGTATAGGTTCACTATTCACAAGTTTGGATCAAATTCAGGTCAGACCCGAATGACCCGCTAAGCAAATAGGTTCAATTCAGGTCTACACGGGTTGACTCATTTGACATGTCTGACCCGTTTAGTATGTAATTTTATAATTTAATTAATAAATTAGAGGCATAAAATAAATTTAAAAAATCTAACTAAGGTTATAAATTAGTATTACAAGAACAGAATTATGGATATTGTATGAAAATAAGGTATTTTATTTGTGAAAATGTCGTAGTTTTGTTTTTATTCATGACTTTTTCTGTACAAAAAGGAAAACAAAAAAGTTACTATGGGATTGGGTTGCAATTTTCTATATTCTTATGGAAACTCAATTATAAAAAAAAACACCATACTACGAAAGTGAGAAGGTTGAAAAAATAAAAAGAAAGTTAAGTAAACGAGTTACTTAGGTCAGATTTTGGTAATCCGCAAAATTAATGAGTCATGTTCGGGTCAAGAAAGTTGACCCTTTAAATTTTTGGATAAAGTTCGGGTTTGAGTTGACGTGTTGTCTAGAATATCTAAGTCTCAACCCAACCCGCTAACCCGTGACCCAATTGCCACCCCTAAGAAGAAGGTTTGTTTAATCCTGAAAAAATATTTTAGTGTCTCTAAAATAGTTTTTTTAAGATAGTGCTATTTAACATGACTCAAGCATGCTCAAATTACGTCTTCAATCTTGTTAGCATTGTCCGGATTCTTTATCAACACTCAGATCTCCTCTTGCGAGGATGGATAATTGGAACACTTTTAAAAGTAGTTCTTGTTGGATCTAACCTTAATTCAATATTGGACTTATATATGAATAATTATGTGTTACATATTATTAAATAAAGTTAAATCTAATTAAGGTGATCAATTATAGTTTGGACTTTAATGTATCTAATAGGATATGGACCTTTAATGTGTTAAAATTTAAGAGTAATTTCTATTTTTATGATGGGCTAAAATAGGAATCTATAAAATAACAAGAAAGTTATCCTCTATGCCACAGTTTAAAGATGTACCACAATTTAAAGATGTGTTCGAAGAGCTTAAATGGGAGAGATTACATGGTAGCATCCCCCTCGTACATCAAAAGCCTTTTCTTCATTCAAGTACAACATGCAATGATGACAAAAATGAAGAAGAAGATGATGATTCACAATGCGAAAAAGACAAAGATCAAGACCAGAACCTAGTTCACAAGCAATTTACCTAAGTGATTTCAAAGAAAGCGAGTAAGCAGCTTCCAAAAAGAGGTAAAACAATGAAAACTCGTCAAGATGTTAAACCAAATTCTCATGCTCACTTACAATCCCACAATTGTGGGGCACCCTCATGTGGATGATTTCGTTCGATTGATCTGGTATGTGTTTAGAATTCCAGATTTTTCCATATGTGCTTATTATTGTTGATCCTTAGCTGTCTCTTTTGCTTTAACAGAGGTCAAGTTTGGCCCCCCTCTATTTCGCTGTACTCTTTTTCGATATAAATAAATTAAGAGATGGCGTCCCTACCCCAATTTGGGGCTTTGCCAAAAAAAAAAAATCTATAAACAGGGTTATGGTCTCGGAGTCACACATACTCTTATTGTCGTATATTTTTTTAAATACCATAAATAGTTCTTTTCTGATATTCCATCGTCAAGAAAGATACCAGAGAGAAATTAAAGGGTTTTATCAAGGGATCAGCGAATACACGTTGATTCGAAAAGTCACCCCAAAATATCTAAGAATTTAAGTATCAGTTAGTCAACATGAATCTAAATACGCTTCTATGATTTTACTGTTAATTTATTGCTCAATAATCACCATAAATATTTTGGATTTAATAGGTGATAGTTTTCCCCAAAACTCAATATAAACAACCACTAACAAGTGGTATTAGAGCCACATATATGGTTGATTATTGCCAAAATAAGTTTGTGATTGTTTTTTAGAATAATATCTGTCTATTTTTTGTGAAGAATCGGCCAATAAAAAAAGGTTTGCTTGTCCTAGAAGAATTGATCAATTGTCTATAACTCTTTGAATTGTTTGTATTTAATTAGTTTATTTGGTATGTTGCCTGATTGTTCAATCTTATATGTCTCATGAATTCGGTTTTGGCTTGTTTCTTTTTTTTTCAAGAATAAATATGCATACATTTATGTTAAGAAAATTAGGATTTCTCTAGTTTGAGTGAACCCAATAAAGTTAAACAACATATTTAAACCTGACAAAACCCATAAATTTGACCCACTAATTATGGGTTTGTTTGGATACCTCAATTATCCCAAATAATATTTCGCTTGCATCATAGACACATTTTCCAATCCACCTTTTTATATTTCCAACCAACTTTTTATCTCACATACATCACATAACAAAAAGTGCTACAGTAATTATTCCAAATAATATTTCAAATAATACACTATCCAAACACTCCCTATATAATTTTATAAGACATTTATGGATTTTAAGAAACTTTTGGGTTTGAATGATAAATTTAGATCGAATTATGGATATGGACTTTTAGTCCAATAAATCTTGATCCATTTGACTGATTTAACCATATTTGACTAACTTGATCATAACTGACTTTTTTTTTTCCTGAAACGATAATTGGTTTTATAGATGAACTTTAACTTTACAAAGTCGAGCAAAGGCTCGAAGGTGCTATGCAATCAGTGCTCCATGCACTGAGGAAACCAAAATTCCTCATCTTGCAATATGCCTAACGAATAACCACTAATCCTGTCACTAAGATGATTAGAATCTTTCCTAACTAAACCAAAGGAGCACATGCAAAACAAGGACTTCAAATCATGAATATCCTCCAGTAAGGTGACCAAATGCATGTCCTAAGTTTTGCTGTTCAGAATAAGTTTGAGAACTTGCTTACTGTCCATCTGAATCTCAATCTTCCTCCACTCCTGCATTACAGCTTTACTCATCAAAAGTTTGACAGCTGCTATATCATCTATGAGCTGGTGGCTTGTGCTTCTATCATGCAACGCCCAACGTCTAACTGGTTCCTGGTTGTTCAAAGATATTGTTATCCCTATTCCTATGTGGGGACTATTTTGCATCTTTTTTGTAGCAAGTCTCAATCTCAGTGTGTCTTTAGTCATTTCCTCATGCTGTGAAAATGTCACCCGAGTGCTAGTTTCTTCTATGCTCATTCGTGATGCCTTTGCTGTTGCTTCCACAAATTCCAGCCATTCCTCCTGAGCTTTTTGTACTGTCCTAATTGAGGGATTTTGGTTCCTATTGAATTCTTTGTCATTCCTACTCTTCCAGATTTGCCAGAGAATATTAGCAGTTAAGGATAGCTGCCCATTTCCTTCACTTCTTGATTTTGCTTCTGCAATGTTGGTCCACCATTTCTTGAAGTATCCCTGTTGATCCATCATTCCTTCCCATTGGATTGGGGCTAACCTCCACACTTGTTTGACATAACTGCAGTTAAGCAGTGCATGTTCAATTGTCTCACTCTCCTCACTACATAATCTGCACATTGAATCACCTTGCTTGGTCCTGTTAGTGATAAGTTGTCTAACTAGTAGTGCCTGGTTAAGGCACTTCCATAAAAAATCTTCACTTTTTGCTTAACTTTTAGCTTCCATAGATGTCTCCAATTCCTTTGGCATTGTTTACTCCAGCTTGTGCTCGCATCCTCCTTATCTGGCTTCCTACAGTCCTTCCTTTCTTGTAATAGCAACCTATATGCTGAACTGACTAAGTAGTTACCATCTGAGCCATAGATCCAAAAGTTACGATCTTCTCTCCCAGCTAAGCTTATAGGAATGCTCAGTATCATATCAGCCTCCTTGCTACTGAAGTACCTGAAGATTAGTTGTCTGTTCCACCTGACAATTAGATATTTTACATATTTTTAGTGTGTTTTATTGGTTAGTTTTGGTGTGTTTTATTTAGTTTTATAATTAATAAACTAGAATTCTAGTGAAAATATACATTTTATGGTTAAAGTGTAAAAATTGCATTTTATGGATTTTTATGGCAAAAACTTCATATTTTGTAGGTTTAATGATTTAATTATCAAATAGAATGCATTGAGAAGATAATTGGATGATTGATGATGGTTTAAAGTGATAAAAATAAAATATGAAGTGTAAAAGAGAAAATGCAAATGGATAATTTTGAGAGTTGCAATGAGTTCTACGGAAGCTTGCACAATTTCTTGAATCCTTGACTTTTATTAAGACTTTTGAAACAAGAGTGATTGGGATATCTTGGAAAGAGGTTTGAAACTAAGGATGGTGTTTGAGAGTGTTTACAAAGGATGGTGTTTGCAAAGAATATACGAGACCAATTTTATTTCACATGGAATTCAAAGTACCATGGATATTTTGTTGGAGTTTCAAGATTCATCAAGAATTGGAAAAGCCTCTTCCAATGTCACTAGTCAGAGAATTCAAAATAAAATGGTGGACCGGATTCAATCAAGAATTTGGAGATCAAACAAATGTGATAAGATTTCTGACTACAGGAGACAAATTGAAATGGACTGCAACTACTACCACTACTCAAAAGGAGACAAGACAGCAGACAAGTATTCCAACCACTACACCTACTCCACCAACTCCAAAGAAAGAAAAAGAAAAGATGACGGAAATGGCATCCGAAGACATAGCCAGTAACTTTTTGATAAAGCAAATGATGCAGAATCCCGAGATGCTTAAAGAATATCTGAACTACTTGCAAAAGCCAGTCAAAAAAGAAGAAACAGACAAAATTGAGGAGTCAGCAGGATCATCAGATTCAACTTTTGATCCTTTTGAAGATCCCATAGGTGGACAAAATCCAAACGACTTTTAGAAAGAAGATGTCGGCCAACGACTTTTAGAAAAAGATGTCGGCCATTCAACAAAAGAAGAAATGAAATTCAAATGAAGACTGAAATGAAGATTCAAGTGAAGATCCGAGCCTCTATAAATAGAATTAGATTTTAGAAGATAGGCATCGGTGAATTAGCTATTCAGAAATTAGAAAGCCTTTGTAAACACTCTCAAACACCATCATTAGTTTCAAACCTCTTTCCAAGATATCCCAATCACTCTTGTTTCAAAAGTCTTAATAAAAGTCAAGGATTCAAGAAATTGTGCAAGCTTCCGTAGAACTCATTGCAACTCTCAAATTTTCATTGTAAGTCCTCATAGTTTATGTTTATTGCAAGCTTTAACTTGATGCTTCAATATTCATTCACTTACCTGGGTTAGAAGTGGTATCAGAGCCACACCTTTGTTTATTTTCATACGCATATTTAAACTTTGCATTTACATTTACTTTATTTGAATTACGTTTCTATTTTAACTTGGCTATTTCATGCATTTATGCTACATATTTTATTAAACTTTACTGAAAACGTTGGTAAGGCTTGATGCTTTGTTAGACCGTTGGTAAGTCCATGATAGGATGTTCCAGGCATAGGCTCGGTTGTTCCCGTCTAAGTAAAATTTAATTAAATATTAAACATGGCTGCATTTCTTAGACAATTAAAAATAGGATCTAATTCAAAGCAAGATAATGTAGTACAAAGTCATGAATATCATATGCCTATAAACAATTCAGATTGGACAATCCCAGAAGAAAAAATTGAACACATTTACAGAATTGGCCCTTTAGATTTCAAAACAGCTTTATCAGTTAAAACCCATGAAGAAACAATATCTATTCAAGAAGAATATCAAACCATACAATTATTAAATCATAGTACAATTCAAAAATATTTAAGTAAAGGATATCGTTATATTCATATTGGATTAATACAAATTGCTGTAAAGCCCTTATTCCATTTAGGAGTAGATGCTCCAATATATTTAGCTTTAAGAGACACTAGACTCAAAAGATATAAAACTTCCTTACTTTCTATGATTCAAACAAATGTATGTAATGGACCCATATATTTTAACTGTGCTCCAAATTTTTCAATAGATCTAACAGACCCACATATACTAAATTCAGTTATTTTAGATATTCATCTACAAGGAAATGAATTTGAAAAACATACAAAGAATTTTGCAATAATATATAGAATATATTACAGACCCTTATCTTCACATTTAAATCCAAAATTTATAATGACTCCAACTCTTAAAGATGAAACAACTTTATTACAAGTAGATGCAGATAGACCTACAACATATATTCCAAAAAGACTAAAATGGAATGAAATAACAATACCAAGTGAATTTGAAATTAAAAATCCACAAGTAGCAAGAAATATAGAACAGAATACTGCAGAAGATATTATAGAAAAAGAAGATGGAAGTACTTTAATAAGATTTACATCATTAAGAGAAAGACCAGAATCATCTTATTCATGGTTACCAGCTAGACGTTCAAATTATGAGTCAACTGAAATTAATTTCCCTATGGAAAATACATCAAATTTTAAATATAAAACTCCTATTCCAGAAGTTGTAAATCAAAATTCCCCAACACATTCTCAAATGCAAGGTGAAATAAATGTTATAAATAAACCATATAAAATAAATCATAAATATTTACAAGAAGATTTTGATGATGAAGAAAATACAGAAAAAAGAATTTGGTTTTTCCAATTAAATTCAGAATATAAAGAAAAACTAATAATAGAATGGAAAAATGAATTAGATAAACAAAAGTTTGATTTTCCTTTCTTTAATTGGTTATCATTTTATACCTCAAAATTAGGAATAAATGATATATATAATACACCTCAAATAAATGTTCAAACTAATTTATATAAAAAATGGAAATTAAAAGACGATCAAATCTTAACATCAATACATCCTCCATTACAAGAAGTAAAAATTAATATAGGAAAAGGAGAAGTAATAGCCTCACCTTTTAAAAAGGGAAGAGAAGCAGAATCAAGTACAAATAATTCAATAAATCTAGAAGATCTTAAAAAGGTTTATCAACAAAATAATTATACAAATCAAATTCTTCATACAATATCTCAACATATGGAAGTATTAAATACAAAAATAGATACACTAAAGAAACCAGACTTAAAATTTCCTAATGATATATCAGCACCTCATTTTCAACCTAGAAGTCTGACAAGAGAAAAAGAACAAGATTTAGTACAAAGTATTAGTAATCAAAAGATAAGTAATACAGATAATTTATTAAATAAAATATCTAATGCCTTACAAAATCTAACTACAGATTCAAAACCATCAACACCCAAAATAAACACATTAGATCAAATAATAGAAGAAAACTCTACTGAAGAATTAGAAAATTTATCAGAAGAATCAATAAATTCAGATATAGAAGAAAATATACTTTTACCAATAGAAAATCAATTTGAAGAAGAAAATAATCAAATAAATAGAATAAAAAGGAAGAACTATAGTAACAATAAAAATTGGAAAATGGTAAGTTCAAAGAATTATTATCCAAGACCAAGTCCTCCTGACATTCAATATGAAGAAAGATCAAAATTTAGAACTACTAAATATGATGGAGATTCAATATATGAATGGAATATAGATGGCAAAGCTGAATATGAAGTATTAAATAATTTGCAAGAAATGGGAATGGCGAGACTAGCCTATAAAATTAAGAATATTCAAGAAAGAAATATTGCAACATTATTAGTTTCAGGATTTACTGGACAATTAAAGAATTGGTGGGATAATGCTTTAACATTACAAGATAAATTATCAATATTAGATCATACACAAGAATTAGAAGATGATCAAGGAAATATTCAAATACAATCAGATGCTGCAGAATTTCTAATTGTAACAATAGTAATGTATTTCATAGGAAATCCAAAAGAAGAATTAAATTCTAATAAAACATTTTTAACAAATTTAAGATGCCCAACATTATCGGATTTTAGATGGTACAAAGATATGTTTTTAACAAATGTATTAAGAAGACCAGATTGTAATGCTTCATTTTGGAAAGAAAGATTCATAACTGGATTACCAAGTCTATTTTCACAAAGAATAATGGATAATTTACAAAAAGAAATGGGAACAGATGTAATTTCATTTGAAAATATTACTTTTGGACAATTATTTGCTTTTGTGAAAAAAGAAGGATTAATGTTATGCTCAGAATTAAGATTGCAAATAAAATATGGATCAAAACAAAAAAAAGTAGGATCATTTTGTGATGCATTTGGGATTAAAAGAATCAAATCACCATCAGCATATAAGAAGAAAATTAAAAAATATTCTAAGAAACCAAGATATATAAAACCTAAGGAAAATGAACCAACTAAAAAGAGAAGATTTATTAAAAAGAAAATAGTTTGTTATAAATGTGGAAAAATAGGACATAAAGCAAACAAATGTAGATTAAAAGAAAAAATTACAGAAATATGTTCTAACGAAGAAGAAATTAAAAATAAATTAATAAACTTATTAATTAATGAAAACGAACAAAGTACAGAAGATGATTATTACAATGATATTGCTAGTTCAGATAGTGAAGAAAATTGCAATTGCACTCCAAAATATATAAATGTTATAACTAAAAAAGAAGATAAAGAATTTTTATTAGATATAATAGAAAAAATTGAAGATCCAATAGCTAAAAAAGAATATTTAGAAAGACTAAAAAGTTTAATTATTCAAGAAGATAAAATGCCAAAAATAATAGAACCTTTTAGTATATCAAAATTAATAGACAAATATCCTAATATAAATATAATGAAGAAAGAAACTACTAAAGACCTTCAAACAGAAATTAATAATCTTAAAACACAAGTAAAACAATTACAACAAGAAATAATAGAATTAAAATTAAAAGATTTAGAAATAGAATCAAAAATGGAATTAATAAGTAATCAGCCTTCAACTTCTAATTCTAAAACAGAAGAAATATTAATATCAGAAAAATTAGTAGAAGAATCTCAATATTTAAATACTATTGAAAGAATAACATTTCAAAAATGGTTCGCTTTAGTAACTATCACAGTAGAAGATTTCAAAGAAACATTTGTAGCTCTAATAGATAGTGGAGCTGATACAAGTTGTATTAAAGAAGGAATAATCCCCACAAAATATTGCGAAAGAACAAATGAAAAACTAATGGCAGCAAATGGAGAAGACTTAAAAGTAAGATATAAATTTACAAAAGGATCAATATGTAACAATGAATATTGTATTAGACATAATTTTATAATTGTAAACAATATACATCATGATGTAATATTAGGAACACCCTTTTTAATTCAAATATATCCATTTTTAGTAAGTAATGAAGGAATTTCAGTAAATATAATGGGAAAAATTGTTATCTTTAAATTCTTAACTCAAATAAAGCAAAAAGAACTACATACATTACAAACATCCTCGATATATAAAACAATAAACAGTATTACCAAAGTACAACAACAAATAAGTTATATTAAAGAAGAAAAATCTTATTTAAAAATTGAAGAACAATTAAATGATATTAAGATACAAAAAAGAATATTAGAAATAGAAGAATTATTACAAAAAGAAATTTGTGCAGATATTCCTAATGCTTTTTGGGATAGAAAACAACATATGATAGAATTACCTTATGAAAAAGATTTTGATGAGAAAAATATTCCAACAAAAGCTAGACCAATACAAATGAATTCTGAGTTATTAGAATTTTGTAAAAAGGAAATAAAAATATTACTAGATAAAGGATTAATAACTCCTTCAAAATCACCTTGGAGCTGTGCTGCATTTTATGTAATGAATCAAGCTGAAAAAGAACGAGGAGTTCCAAGATTAGTAATAAATTATAAACCTTTAAATAAAGTTTTACAATGGATTAGATATCCTATTCCTAATAAAAAAGATTTGCTTAATAGATTATTTAATGCAAAAATATTCTCAAAATTTGATATGAAATCCGGATATTGGCAAATAATAATAAATCCAAAAGATAGATACAAAACAGCATTCACAACACCTTTTGGTCATTATGAATGGAAAGTCATGCCATTTGGATTAAAAAATGCACCATCAGAATTTCAAAATATAATGAATGATATTTTTAATCCTTACAGTTCATTCAGTATAGTCTATATTGATGATGTATTAATATTTTCAGAATCAATAGAACAACATTTTAAACATTTAAATATATTTTTAAAAATAGTCAAGAAAAATGGATTAGTTGTTTCTGCTCCAAAAATGAAATTATTTCAAACTAAAATAAGATTTTTAGGACATAATATATATCAAGGAACAATAAAACCAATTAATAGAGCTTTAGAATTTGCTACTAAATTTCCAGATGAGATCAAAGATAAAAATCAATTACAAAGATTTTTAGGATGTTTAAATTACATAGCAGATTTCTTTCCTAAATTAAGGCAAGAATGTTCTATATTATTTAATAGGCTAAAGAAAAACCCAAAACCTTGGACAGAAGAACATACTCAAATAATAAAATATTTAAAAGCAAAAATAGAATCATTACCATGTTTATGCCTACCTCATCCTAAAGCATTCATGATAGTTGAAACAGATGCATCCGAATTAGGATATGGAGGAATATTAAAACAAAGAATAGATGATTCAAAAGAAGAATTAGTCAGATTTCATTCAGGAACATGGTCTGATCCCCAGAAAAATTATTCAACAATTAAAAAAGAAATTTTATCCATAGTTTTATGCATATCAAAATTTCAAGATGATTTGTATAATAAGAAATTTTTAATTAGAATAGATTGTAAATCAGCTAAAGAGATTTTACAAAAAGATGTTCAAAATATAGTTTCAAAACAAATATTTGCAAGATGGCAAGCTATTTTATCTGTATTTGATTTTGAGATTGAATTTATCAAAGGCGAAAATAATTCTTTACCAGATTTTCTTACTAGAGAATTCTTACAAGGACATGGATCCAGCAATGATGGCTCAAAGAAATGCTCGTGAATATACAAATTATTTGAGAACTCAACGAGATTCTCCCAGCCTTCAAAATAAAGAAAAATCGATTCAATCCAGAGGATATGTCTATTCCATTCAGACTCCAAATGGAAGACAATTTATTCCATCCTATCAAATTCCTAAATATGATGAAATATATATTCACAAAAGTCCCTATGCAACCGTTACTCAAAAAGAAAAAGCCTTTCTTATACAAAGACAAATTCAGAAAAACACTATCAGACTTCTTACCCATCAGAGATTAAGCAGAAGTGGAGATTTTCTTCACAACGAATTTATTCAACATTACCAAAAACAAAACAGAGAATTATCTGATCAACTTAAAGATATTATTTATTAAATTTTGCAGGAAGATGGATTCAAAAGCAGGAAGTTCCAGACCAAAGACTCCTCAAGATTATGAGATGAGTCTAACTCCTGTTACTCAAAATAGATTTCAATTATTATCAGATTTTCCAGCATTGACTTATAGTCAAGCTGCTACTCCAATTGCTTCTCAAATAAGACCAATTCAACAAATAGCAAAATCCTCAGAAAAATTCCCCGGAAATACTTATTTTACAAAACCTTTTACTCAACATATTACTTTAACTAGATTCCAAGAAATACCCATATACTCTACTCTCCAGCAAATTACTCAAAGGATCTTTCCTTCGAAATGCCATTGGCAACCAGATGATCCTTCAAAAAATCTAGATTATTATGAATTAATCCTTACAGATACTCAATCTGTAGAGATTTACCCTATTCCAGATAAGAAGAATCCAAATATTATTAGTCATTCCAAGTGTATTATAAAGAAAGTTTGTTCTCCTAATGAATGGACTTCTCTTTATTCCAAAAAATCCTTTTCAGTAAACTTCATTCCAGATGGATTCACATATCAGGATTACAAAATGGCCTGGTATCGTGCTTTCCTTTTTAGACCATTCAATCATTCCTGGTTTTTTACATTCAAAGAACATTGTAGCAAAGAATTTCCAATCTGGTTCAATCACTGGTGGAAATGGTTTGGACCACAACCCGAAATTCTACCTCCAAATGTTCTCATGGGATTTCAAACCTATCTAAAAAGAGCAAAGGGGGAAGAATATACGAGACCAATTTTATTTCACATGGAATTCAAAGTACCATGGATATTTTGTTGGAGTTTCAAGATTCATCAAGAATTGGAAAAGCCTCTTCCAATGTCACTAGTCAGAGAATTCAAAATAAAATGGTGGACCGGATTCAATCAAGAATTTGGAGATCAAACAAATGTGATAAGATTTCTGACTACAGGAGACAAATTGAAATGGACTGCAACTACTACCACTACTCAAAAGGAGACAAGACAGCAGACAAGTATTCCAACCACTACACCTACTCCACCAACTCCAAAGAAAGAAAAAGAAAAGATGACGGAAATGGCATCCGAAGACATAGCCAGTAACTTTTTGATAAAGCAAATGATGCAGAATCCCGAGATGCTTAAAGAATATCTGAACTACTTGCAAAAGCCAGTCAAAAAAGAAGAAACAGACAAAATTGAGGAGTCAGCAGGATCATCAGATTCAACTTTTGATCCTTTTGAAGATCCCATAGGTGGACAAAATCCAAACGACTTTTAGAAAGAAGATGTCGGCCAACGACTTTTAGAAAAAGATGTCGGCCATTCAACAAAAGAAGAAATGAAATTCAAATGAAGACTGAAATGAAGATTCAAGTGAAGATCCGAGCCTCTATAAATAGAATTAGATTTTAGAAGATAGGCATCGGTGAATTAGCTATTCAGAAATTAGAAAGCCTTTGTAAACACTCTCAAACACCATCCTTAGTTTCAAACCTCTTTCCAAGATATCCCAATCACTCTTGTTTCAAAAGTCTTAATAAAAGTCAAGGATTCAAGAAATTGTGCAAGCTTCCGTAGAACTCATTGCAACTCTCAAATTTTCATTGTAAGTCCTCATAGTTTATGTTTATTGCAAGCTTTAACTTGATGCTTCAATATTCATTCACTTACCTGGGTTAGAAAATTTTTTCTATTATATCTAATAAAAATAACTAAAAAAGAAGATAAAGAATTTTTATTAGATATAATAGAAAAAATTGAAGATCCAATAGCTAAAAAAGAATATTTAGAGCATTGACTTATAGTCAAGCTGCTACTCCAATTGCTTCTCAAATAAATCCTTTGAGTAATTTGCTGGAGAGTAGAGTATATGGGTATTTCTTGGAATCTAGTTAAAGTAATATGTTGAGTAAAAGGTTTTGTAAAATAAGTATTTCTGGGGAATTTTTCTGAGGATTTTGCTATTTGTTGAATTGGTCTCATTTGTTCTTTCGCAATATTTTGTGGGGATTATTCCTTCTTTAATACAACTTGTATCAGCTCCACTATCTATTAGAGCTACAAATGTTTCTTTGAAATCTTCTACTGTGATAGTTACTAAAGCGAACCATTTTTGAAATGTTATTCTTTCAATAGTATTTAAATATTGAGATTCTTCTACTAATTTTTCTGATATTAATATTTCTTCTTCAAATTGATTTTCTATTGGTAAAAGTATATTTTCTTCTATATCTGAATTTATTGATTCTTCTGATAAATTTTCTAATTCTTCAGTAGAGTTTTCTTCTATTATTTGATCTAATGTGTTTATTTTGGGTGTTGATGGTTTTGAATCTGTAGTTAGATTTTGTAAGGCATTAGATATTTTATTTAATAAATTATCTGTATTACTTATCTTTTGATTACTAATACTTTGTACTAAATCTTGTTCTTTTTCTCTTGTCAGACTTCTAGGTTGAAAATGAGGTGCTGATATATCATTAGGAAATTTTAAGTCTGGTTTCTTTAGTGTATCTATTTTTGTATTTAATACTTCCATATGTTGAGATATTGTATGAAGAATTTGATTTGTATAATTATTTTGTTGATAAACCTTTTTAAGATCTTCTAGATTTATTGAATTATTTGTACTTGATTCTGCTTCTCTTCCCTTTTTAAAAGGTGAGGCTATTACTTCTCCTTTTCCTATATTAATTTTTACTTCTTGTAATGGAGGATGTATTGATGTTAAGATTTGATCGTCTTTTAATTTCCATTTTTTATATAAATTAGTTTGAACATTTATTTGAGGTGTATTATATATATCATTTATTCCTAATTTTGAGGTATAAAATGATAACCAATTAAAGAAAGGAAAATCAAACTTTTGTTTATCTAATTCATTTTTCCATTCTATTATTAGTTTTTCTTTATATTCTGAATTTAATTGGAAAAACCAAATTCTTTTTTCTGTATTTTCTTCATCATCAAAATCTTCTTGTAAATATTTATGATTTATTTTATATGGTTTATTTATAACATTTATTTCACCTTGCATTTGAGAATGTGTTGGGGAATTTTGATTTACAACTTCTGGAATAGGAGTTTTATATTTAAAATTTGATGTATTTTCCATAGGGAAATTAATTTCAGTTGACTCATAATTTGAACGTCTAGCTGGTAACCATGAATAAGATGATTCTGGTCTTTCTCTTAATGATGTAAATCTTATTAAAGTACTTCCATCTTCTTTTTCTATAATATCTTCTGCAGTATTCTGTTCTATATTTCTTGCTACTTGTGGATTTTTAATTTCAAATTCACTTGGTATTGTTATTTCATTCCATTTTAGTCTTTTTGGAATATATGTTGTAGGTCTATCTGCATCTACTTGTAATAAAGTTGTTTCATCTTTAAGAGTTGGAGTCATTATAAATTTTGGATTTAAATGTGAAGATAAGGGTCTGTAATATATTCTATATATTATTGCAAAATTCTTTGTATGTTTTTCAAATTCATTTCCTTGTAGATGAATATCTAAAATAACTGAATTTAGTATATGTGGGTCTGTTAGATCTAAAAGTTTTATATCTTTTGAGTCTAGTGTCTCTTAAAGCTAAATATATTGGAGCATCTACTCCTAAATGGAATAAGGGCTTTACAGCAATTTGTATTAATCCAATATGAATATAACGATATCCTTTACTTAAATATTTTTGAATTGTACTATGATTTAATAATTGTATGGTTTGATATTCTTCTTGAATAGATATTGTTTCTTCATGGGTTTTAACTGATAAAGCAGTTTTGAAATCTAAAGGGCCAATTCTGTAAATGTGTTCAATTTTTTCTTCTGGGATTGTCCAATCTGAATTGTTTATAGGCATATGATATTCATGACTTTGTACTACATTATCTTGCTTTGAATTAGATCCTATTTTTAATTGTCTAAGAAATGCAGCCATGTTTAATATTTAATTAAATTTTACTTAGACGGGAACAACCGAGCCTATGCCTGGAACATCCTATCATGGACTTACCAACGGTCTAACAAAGCATCAAGTCTTACCAACGTTTTCAGTAAAGTTTAATAAAATATGTAGCATAAATGCATGAAATAGCCAAGTTAAAATAGAAACGTAATTCAAATAAAGTAAATGTAAATGCAAAGTTTAAATATGCGTATGAAAATAAACAAAGGTGTGGCTCTGATACCACTTCTAACCCAGGTAAGTGAATGAATATTGAAGCATCAAGTTAAAGCTTGCAATAAACATAAACTATGAGGACTTACAATGAAAATTTGAGAGTTGATCCGAGCCGCAAAATGCCTGATCCGATATGTTAGAGTCGGATTAGCCAAATCATGTTAAGGGTGGATACTCGACTCGTGCCTACCCTTACTATAAAACACTTCAATTTAAGTCCCTCTTAAGATAAGTGCTTTGACTACTAGTAACTGGGAGGTTGAGTTTAAAACTCTTAATGAATTCATATCCTTTTAGAGAGGTGTATTTAGGGTGGTATATACTTGATGAGAGTGGATTGGGGCTACTCCTATAAAATTTTTGGTCGAATTTTTAGACCTCTCATGAATAACCAGACAGGCACATGGCTTAAGAGTGCAAAACCACATTGAACAACAAGTAGTGGATTCCAATGTGGTTAATAAAATCTGTCATATAACTAGAATTGTTGGTTCATAGAAATTCATATTTCACCAATAATTCCGTATGTCATATTTTCTCGATCTAAGTTTGGTTCATAGTCCAAAAGACACCAAAGTAATTACATTGAATCTGAACAAATTTAGCAATTTTTTTTATTCTCTTTTGTCTAAAATCTTTTGAAATAAGTGGGAGAATGTTGTAATATAATATGTATTTCAAAAGATTTTGTCTTGTGGATTAAGTTGGACTCTTTCAAAGCAAAAGGTTTTACTTAAAGAAAATGTGACTTTTATTCTATTATCCATGACAAATGTAAAACCTTTGATTGCTAACCGAATGGATAAAGTTTGACTTCATGAAATTTTTATTTGCTATCACATAAAGTTTTCACATTTGCTAAAGATTAGCAATAGACGGATTTTTCTAAAAGATAGCAACGTTCCAAGATTTCCTCAACTTCTTCATGGTTGTTGACCTCCTAAATGTTAGAAAATCGCCCGTTGTTCTGTTACAAAAAACTTAGCTTTCCAAAGATAATGTTTTTATCTGCAAGACAGACTGATAAGTTTTATTCCCCTATTTTTACTTATTAGCAACAACTAGCGGAATTATCAGGTCCTCAATGGTTCTTTCTTGAAGATAAAATTTTATCTATTTCTTAAAGTTAGTTCCTGAGGTCTATAAATAGTTTTTCATCCTTCACAAGACAGAATACATCACTGAACTTTATAAATTCCTCCTCCTCCTCTTAGCACTCTATTCTCTCCACTTCCTCTATTGCTGAATTAAACTTTGCTGTTTCTAATCCTTCTTGCTATCAACAAGAAGATGTAAGGGTGGCAATTCTCGACACGATTCGAAAACACGATTCGAACTTAACATGAAATTAGTGGGTATAGGTTCACTATTCACAAGTTTGGATCAAATTCAGGTCAGACCCGAATGACCCGCTAAGCAAATAGGTTCAATTCAGGTCTACACGGGTTGACTCATTTGACATGTCTGACCCGTTTAGTATGTAATTTTATAATTTAATTAATAAATTAGAGGCATAAAATAAATTTAAAAAATCTAACTAAGGTTATAAATTAGTATTACAAGAACAGAATTATGGATATTGTATGAAAATAAGGTATTTTATTTGTGAAAATGTCGTAGTTTTGTTTTTATTCATGACTTTTTCTGTACAAAAAGGAAAACAAAAAAGTTACTATGGGATTGGGTTGCAATTTTCTATATTCTTATGGAAACTCAATTATAAAAAAAAACACCATACTACGAAAGTGAGAAGGTTGAAAAAATAAAAAGAAAGTTAAGTAAACGAGTTACTTAGGTCAGATTTTGGTAATCCGCAAAATTAATGAGTCATGTTCGGGTCAAGAAAGTTGACCCTTTAAATTTTTGGATAAAGTTCGGGTTTGAGTTGACGTGTTGTCTAGAATATCTAAGTCTCAACCCAACCCGCTAACCCGTGACCCAATTGCCACCCCTAAGAAGAAGGTTTGTTTAATCCTGAAAAAATATTTTAGTGTCTCTAAAATAGTTTTTTTAAGATAGTGCTATTTAACATGACTCAAGCATGCTCAAATTACGTCTTCAATCTTGTTAGCATTGTCCGGATTCTTTATCAACACTCAGATCTCCTCTTGCGAGGATGGATAATTGGAACACTTTTAAAAGTAGTTCTTGTTGGATCTAACCTTAATTCAATATTGGACTTATATATGAATAATTATGTGTTACATATTATTAAATAAAGTTAAATCTAATTAAGGTGATCAATTATAGTTTGGACTTTAATGTATCTAATAGGATATGGACCTTTAATGTGTTAAAATTTAAGAGTAATTTCTATTTTTATGATGGGCTAAAATAGGAATCTATAAAATAACAAGAAAGTTATCCTCTATGCCACAGTTTAAAGATGTACCAC
Source organism: Coffea eugenioides (assembly GCF_003713205.1). NCBI lineage: Eukaryota > Viridiplantae > Streptophyta > Magnoliopsida > Gentianales > Rubiaceae > Coffea > Coffea eugenioides. The sequence goes on from NC_040040.1 coordinate 44,878,707, forward strand.
AATTTAAAGATGTGTTCGAAGAGCTTAAATGGGAGAGATTACATGGTAGCATCCCCCTCGTACATCAAAAGCCTTTTCTTCATTCAAGTACAACATGCAATGATGACAAAAATGAAGAAGAAGATGATGATTCACAATGCGAAAAAGACAAAGATCAAGACCAGAACCTAGTTCACAAGCAATTTACCTAAGTGATTTCAAAGAAAGCGAGTAAGCAGCTTCCAAAAAGAGGTAAAACAATGAAAACTCGTCAAGATGTTAAACCAAATTCTCATGCTCACTTACAATCCCACAATTGTGGGGCACCCTCATGTGGATGATTTCGTTCGATTGATCTGGTATGTGTTTAGAATTCCAGATTTTTCCATATGTGCTTATTATTGTTGATCCTTAGCTGTCTCTTTTGCTTTAACAGAGGTCAAGTTTGGCCCCCCTCTATTTCGCTGTACTCTTTTTCGATATAAATAAATTAAGAGATGGCGTCCCTACCCCAATTTGGGGCTTTGCCAAAAAAAAAAATCTATAAACAGGGTTATGGTCTCGGAGTCACACATACTCTTATTGTCGTATATTTTTTTAAATACCATAAATAGTTCTTTTCTGATATTCCATCGTCAAGAAAGATACCAGAGAGAAATTAAAGGGTTTTATCAAGGGATCAGCGAATACACGTTGATTCGAAAAGTCACCCCAAAATATCTAAGAATTTAAATATCAGTTAGTCAACATGAATCTAAATACGCTTCTATGATTTTACTGTTAATTTATTGCTCAATAATCACCATAAATATTTTGGATTTAATAGGTGATAGTTTTCCCCAAAACTCAATATAAACAACCACTAACAAGTGGTATTAGAGCCACATATATGGTTGATTATTGCCAAAATAAGTTTGTGATTGTTTTTTAGAATAATATCTGTCTATTTTTTGTGAAGAATCGGCCAATAAAAAAAGGTTTGCTTGTCCTAGAAGAATTGATCAATTGTCTATAACTCTTTGAATTGTTTGTATTTAATTAGTTTATTTGGTATTTTGCCTGATTGTTCAATCTTATATGTCTCATGAATTCGGTTTTGGCTTGTTTCTTTTTTTTTTCAAGAATAAATATGCATACATTTATGTTAAGAAAATTAGGATTTCTCTAGTTTGAGTGAACCCAATAAAGTTAAACAACATATTTAAACCTGACAAAGCCCATAAATTTGACCCACTAATTATATAATTTTATAAGACATTTATGGATTTTAAGAAACTTTTGGGTTTGAATGATAAATTTAGATCGAATTATGGATATGGACTTTTAGTCCAATAAATCTTGATCCATTTGACTGATTTAACCATATTTGACTAATTTGATCATAACTGACTTTTTTTTTTCCTGAAACGATAATTGGTTTTATAGATGAACTTTAACTTTACAAAGTCGAGCAAAGGCTCGAAGGTGCTATGCAATCAGTGCTCCATGCACTGAGGATACCAAAATTCCTCATCTTGCAATATGCCTAACGCATAACCACTAATCCTGTCACTAAGATGATTAGAATCTTTCCTAACTAAACCAAAGGAGCACATGCAAAACAAGGACTTCAAATCATGAATATCCTCCAGTAAGGTGACCAAATGCATGTCCTAAGTTTTGCTGTTCAGAATAAGTTTGAGAACTTGCTTACTGTCCATCTGAATCTCAATCTTCCTCCACTCCTGCATTACAGCTTTACTCATCAAAAGTTTGACAGCTGCTATATCATCTATGAGCTGGTGGCTTGTGCTTCTATCATGCAACGCCCAACGTCTAACTGGTTCCTGGTTGTTCAAAGATATTGTTATCCCTATTCCTATGTGGGGACTATTTTGCATCTTTTTTGTAGCAAGTCTCAATCTCAGTGTGTCTTTAGTCATTTCCTCATGCTGTGAAAATGTCACCCGAGTGCTAGTTTCTTCTATGCTCATTCGTGATGCCTTTGCTGTTGCTTCCACAAATTCCAGCCATTCCTCCTGAGCTTTTTGTACTGTCCTAATTGAGGGATTTTGGTTCCTATTGAATTCTTTGTCATTCCTACTCTTCCAGATTTGCCAGAGAATATTAGCAGTTAAGGATAGCTGCCCATTTCCTTCACTTCTTGATTTTGCTTCTGCAATGTTGGTCCACCATTTCTTGAAGTATCCCTGTTGATCCATCATTCCTTCCCATTGGATTGGGGCTAACCTCCACACTTGTTTGACATAACTGCAGTTAAGCAGTGCATGTTCAATTGTCTCACTCTCCTCACTACATAATCTGCACATTGAATCACCTTGCTTGGTCCTGTTAGTGATAAGTTGTCTAACTAGTAGTGCCTGGTTAAGGCACTTCCATAAAAAATCTTCACTTTTTGCTTAACTTTTAGCTTCCATAGATGTCTCCAATTCCTTTGGCATTGTTTACTCCAGCTTGTGCTCGCATCCTCCTTATCTGGCTTCCTACAGTCCTTCCTTTCTTGTAATAGCAACCTATATGCTGAACTGACTAAGTAGTTACCATCTGAGCCATAGATCCAAAAGTTACGATCTTCTCTCCCAGCTAAGCTTATAGGAATGCTCAGTATCATATCAGCCTCCTTGCTACTGAAGTACCTGAAGATTAGTTGTCTGTTCCACCTGACAATTAGATATTTTACATATTTTTAGTGTGTTTTATTGGTTAGTTTTGGTGTGTTTTATTTAGTTTTATAATTAATAAACTAGAATTCTAGTGAAAATATACATTTTATGGTTAAAGTGTAAAAATTGCATTTTATGGATTTTTATGGCAAAAACTTCATATTTTGTAGGTTTAATGATTTAATTATCAAATAGAATGCATTGAGAAGATAATTGGATGATTGATGATGGTTTAAAGTGATAAAAATAAAATATGAAGTGTAAAAGAGAAAATGCAATTTAAGGACAAAAGAATGCAAGAATAGTCAGCTTTTGTAACCTGTAGTATTTCGGCTATATCTTGAGCTACATAGATTGGATTGAATTGATTCTTGAACCATTTTGAAGCTAAAAGACATATCTAAATTTGATATGAAGATATCAAAATCAAATTCAGCCATTTTCATGGTCAAAATGTCAAAATACAGAAGTCAAAGTCTGTTGTTGAAAGCTGACAATAGAGCTCTGACTAGTCAGTGGTAATTTGATCATATCGCAGTCCACAGAGCTCCAAATGGGATGATTCTTGAGGCATTGGAAAAATAATTCAAAGTAAAACTGTCTTGTTTTACACAAGAGCTAATTCTACCTTAATCATAGAGAAAATTACAGTTGAATTGTCCAGATTCTGGTCAGAAATGGTTACTCTCCACTTGTGCAACTTGTTTCCTTCTTCAATAATTCACAGCTATTGATGAACGTGTAACAACCAATTAGCAGCTGTAAAAGGGATGTTTCAAGTCTCATTTCCTGACTACATTTATCTATATATAGCCATGGACTTGCAAAATTCAAGAAAACTTTGGGAGGCTAGAGAAACTCCACAAAAATGTAGTTCTCACTAATTTTTCTTAGTTCAATTAGTTTAGTAATTTAGTATAGAGTAGTGTAGTTCATCCTACTTGTTTATTAGCTCGACAAAGATGAAGATAGAGATGAAGAAGATAAGGAAGAGCTCATGTGACAATGATTACTTTTCCTTTCCAACTATTTATCTTTTGTACTTGATTCTAAGTTTAGTTAATATACAAGTTTTGGATTTTATGTTTATTATGTGTTTCTAACTTTTATGCCTTGACTTTGGTTGAACTTTCTATAATTGTTAGTGTTTATTACTTGGCTATTTGATGCTATTACTTGAGCAAGTTATTTAGCACTTTAGATCTCTAAATCATGATTAATCTGGTACCATTAATTGTGATTATCTAAGGTGCTGTTTCAGCAATTAAAATTGAGATTTAACACTAGTTCAAGAAGTGCTAAACCTAGGGAGTACACTCACGAGAGTAGAGGTGCACTTATGTGGTTTTGGTGATTAATTTCATGTAATTTCAGTGAAGAAATAAACTTGTAACTAATTTCATAACCATGAGAATAGGTATGGATTAGTTATGAGTATAATTGATTCACTACGAAAGTAGGACTCACATGCATAAGGAAATTACACCATAACTAGCCAAGATAGTAGTATTCAATGATCCAAAAATAACATTTGCATGAGTAGTTAGGGATACCATAATTTAAGGAGCTTTCATTTGTTATTTTCTTACATAAGTTTTGCAGGTTTTTTTCTTATAATTCATTGATTATCCAAATAATAGAGAAGCCTGAGTAGTGCCTGTAATTGTTCAATTTTACTCATGGGATCGACCCGATACATGTCCTAAACTACTAATTTGACTTGTATACTTGCAGTCAAATAGGTGTAAATTGGATTTTAACTTGTACGTATATGAAAAACCCGTCACCACCTTCCTTGGGATATCAAGTCCTCAACCTTTTGTATGATGCATCCCTGTGGCTTGAAAAAAGTTACTTTCCCTTGCTGATTCTCTGGTATCCATCTATCCTCCCATATCTGAGTACTTTTTTCATTTCGTATCCTTCTTCTAACACCTTTTTCCACCAGGTTTCTCGCCCCCATCAACCCCTTGCAGATCCATGAAGCATTATCTGGTACCTTACACTTGAAAATAAAATCCTTAGGATGGTATTTAGTTTTTAGTACCTTACTGACCAGCAAGTTTGGCTGTGTGAGCAGTCTCCAAACTTGCTTCCCAAGTAAGACTGTATTAAAAGCTCCCAGGTCTTTGAACCCCAGTCTTCCAGAATTTCTATCCAGGGAAATATTGCTCCAAGATCTCCAATGCAGTTTATTTTTCCCATTTGCCTCCCCCACCAATTGTTAGCCATGGTAGAGTTTATGTCCTTGCACAATTTCTTGGGTAATTTGAAACAAGACATTGTGTATGTTGGCATTGCCAAAGCCACAGATTTAAGCATAACCTCTTTCCCTGCAGTACTTAGCAATTTGTATTTCCACTTTTGCAGTCTTTGTTGGATGTTGTCTCTGATGTACCCAAACAACTGGTGTTTGGTTCTAGTAACCACCATTGGAAGTCCTAGATATTTCCCTTGAGTCACCAATTGAATGTCTCCCAGTGCCCGGATGGTTTGCGTGACTGTATCTTGCTCCACATTTCTGCTGAAGAACACTGAAGACTTTTCATGTTAATCAGTTGTCCAGTACCCTTCTCATACACCTTGAGTATTCTGCTAAGTTCTGCTACATTCTGGGGATCAGCTTTGCAAAAGATCAAAGAGTCGTTTGCAAAAAACAAGTGTGTAATGCTAGGCCCTTGTCGATTGATTTTCATTCCTTCTATTCTTTTGTCCATAGTAGCTTTGTGAAGTAGATTGGAGAATCCTTCTGAACATAAGAGGAATAGATAGGGTGACAGTGGATCACCCTGTCTAATTCCCTTATGAGGGACCACATATTCTCTGATCTCCCCATTAATGGCGAATGAATAGGAAACTGTTGACATACACTCCATAGTCCACTACCTCCATCTGTCATTGAAACCCATTTTCTTCATCACTGCTTCCAAGAACCTCCATTCAACCCTGTCATAAGCTTTTGACATGTTAATTTAATAGCCATAAACCCATCTTTCCCTAGCCTTTTGTTTTTTGGACAGTGTAAAAACTCATGGGAGATCATAATGTTATATAGGATTTGTCTTCTTAGAATGAATGCTGATTGGTTCTTACTAATACAAAAATGGAGAACTTGTTTAAGCCTATTAGCAAGAATTTTAGCTATGATTTTGTACAATATAGTACACAAACTAATAGGCCTATACTGCTTAAGAGATGTGGGATTCAAGACTTGGGGAATGACAGAGATAACTGTATGGTTAACAGACTTAAGGAGATGACCAGTATGAAAGAAAGTTTGAATGGCATTAATCCGATCGACCTTTGTGGTGTTCCAGAATTTCTGAAAGAAGATAGGAGGCATCCCATCAATTCCAAGAGCTTTATCTGGATTCATTGAGAAGAGAGCAGATTTGATCTCCTCATCATTAACAGGTTTTGTTAGGCTATCATTCAGACTCTCTGATATAGTGTAAGGTATCCCATCCAGAATGTCCTCCAAGTATCAGCTATCCTATTTCTTCTCCTTCTTTCCTGGACACTAACATGAAAAAACTTAGTATTGCTGTCCCCCTCTTTTAGCCACTGCAATCTAGCTTTTTGACTCCAGTATACCTCCTTCTCAGTGTATGCTGCCCTTAACCTACTCTTTAGGATTCTCCTTTGGTTCCTCTTGTCTGCTGAATCACTCTCCTTCAACTCTTGTAGTTGTCTCTTGATCCTTACAATGTTTACCTTAGAGTTACCTTGTAACTTATTCCCATTTCAGGAGTGCAATCCTGCATCTCTTTATCTTCTGTGTTACTTTGAACATTCTTGAACCATCATCAACTTGTTCCCAGGCCAGATCCACTACTTCATTTATTTCTCCTTGTTGAAGCCACCGTTTATCAAAAAAGAACCTTTTTTTCCTTCTATCCTGTCCAGGTTTGGTATAAAAAATCAGAATACTATGGTCTGAAGCAAAAGAATCCACATGTTTGCAGCTAATCTTATCAAAAGTTTGATACCAAGTATAGCTACACAATCCTCTATCCAATCCTTGTTTAATCTCTCCCTCACCTTTGCAGTTGTTACACCAAGTCTAGTGCTGACCTTCAAAGCCTATATCCATCAACTGGTTGTCATTGATAAACTCCTTACAGTCCTTAAAGCTCCCTTCTTCTCTCCAGTTGCCACCCCACTTTTCATCATTCGCCACAATGTCATTAAAGTCACCTGCTAATAACCATCTGTCCCCCCAAAGTCTTTTCCTAGCTTGAATCACTTTCCACTGCTTTTTCCTTATATAGTCCTCACAACTAGCATAGACCCCTATAAACCACCATTCACTCCTACTCTCTTGATTCTTTATCTAGGCTTCAATAGTGAAAGCAGTCCTTAACACTTGTTTGATATTAACCTCCTCTTTCCACATAAGAGCCATACCACCTGCCTTGTGCATTGCTTCCACTATAGCTACTTCATCAAAATTCAGAATGTTTTTCACCTTGTCCGTGTATTTACTTTTGTTCTTAGTTTCGCATAAAAACACCATACTTGGAGAGGAGAGGATATTCACCTCTCTTAGTTGGGGAATTGTCTAGGGGCTCCCCACTCCTTTACAATTCCACACCAGAACTCTCATTTGTCCATTGGGGTCCATCTCGGGTTGGATCTTTCCCCCACAGTTTCCTTGCCAGTTGAAGCACCATTCGATTCTGTTTTGTTCCTTTTCCCACTTTGCATGCTAGCCTCATCAATATCCATATCCATTTCCTCCAGGTCCAGTTTCCTCTTCCCTGGCTTTCTGTCTCTGGTAGAATTGGTATTGACCTCTTTTAGGGGCTGACTTTGTTTCCTAGGAGCCCTTAAGACCCTCAAGGTTTTTCTATTCTATTTGCCTAAAGCCTCTTGCAGTTTGGTATCCATGTTAACTCCCACATTCACCAGTTCCATTTCTGTATCCCCTGCTTCCAAACTCTTAGTCCTGGGGAGGTGAACCGTTACTTGTCCTATTCCTACTGTCAACATCTGAACTTCTGGGCCAGCCCCTTCCTTCCTTTTTTCCTTTATTTGTATGTCTTCCTCAAAACTCCTATCCGGCTCTACCAGCACTTCCTTCATAACCCTAAGGTCCTCCAGGTTCTGACCTTGTAGTATATTACCCACTACTCTGTCAGGTAACTGTGACGCCCCCACTTCTCCCTAAGGCGAACCAAAAGGTATCCGCGGGACGCCTGCCCAGCTCTCGCCAGGACTCAAGACAATTCGATTCATGCTTAATGATACATAACAATTAATACAAGTCTAATAAAGAAAAGTTGCTTCCATAATCGAATATCCAAATCTTGCATTACGAGTTCAAAATACATCAGTTATCCAATTCTTACATCAGGTTTCCAAAAGATACATCAATTCTCAAAATATACAACAGCCAAAATGTCTAGTCATAGACATTTGAAACCCTAATACAAAAGTACATCCAAAGGGTTTCTCCGAGTTTCACTTCAGATCCATTCCTGTTAAGGAAAACAAATCTACGGGGTGAGCGATTGCTCGTGAGGTCAACATCACACATGCAAGCACGTTGTCCAAATAACAATCCCATATAACAAGTAAATCAATAATATCCAAGTAAATAACAATTCCGGCAAGAAAGGTAAACAGAAACAATTCAAGGATATAAGAGTTTTCAGGAGTTATTTTTCACTTGCACGATCAAGAACCTCAACGAGTTGACACCCCGTCAATCGGGTAGGTTTAGTCCGTAGAACTTCACTTATCCTGCTCCCTTTCACCTTACATACCCCTGTACTGGGCCCGTCTGTCGTTTGTTTGAGGCGATACTGCTCGAGTATGCCAAACAAGACCTCTTAATAGATCAAGTTTTTATTTTTCTCATGGCTTACCAAGATTTCCGACCAAACCCATGCCGGCTCGAGTCCAAGGTCGGCTGATGAGATTTGGTCATCCCCCACTTTTATCACTAAGAGTCGAGGAGATTGACTCCAGGCGACTTATACAATCATAGCATAATAATTCACTGAAACACTTCACTTAACTATTCATTTTAAGCAATTCATTTCAAGTAATTCAAATGCATTTCACTTAAATGAGAACGAGTGTGATAAAGTTGTAACGACCCCATTTTCCCCAAAGGCGAACCAGAGGGGTCAACGGGCCGTCTGCCCAGCTCTCGCCGGGACTCAATCGATCACTACAGTCCTCAAACAAATACAGGATAAAATCTCAAATATATATCAAATATTCTAATATTTACATATCAAAAGCGAAGCGTCCACGCTTCCACTGCGCCACTCTGATCCTTGATCACAATTATAATACAGGAGGAAATCCAAATCTTTACCATTACACATCCAATCAATTCTAAACGTTCGATACAAACCCAATAGGAATGATTACACAAAAGGAAATACAAATTCAATCCATCAATTGAGATAATCCATGAATAAACACTACAAGCCCTTTCTTCGCCTTGAGCCCTGTGGAGGGGAATAAAACATTTTGGGGTGAGCTAGAAACTCAGCGAGTAACCAATAAAATCAGTTATCAAATCAGGTTCACAATCATTCATTTCAATAATGCCATGCTTCAATAATCAATGCACTTTCATTTCTCTCGTGAGCCAGTGAAATCATGGTACTTAGACGGCCAACGCTCCACACAATCATTTATCATTGAACATTTAACATTAAACAGTGAGAATGAGCCCATTGGTGCTCTACAGGAACATTAAACGGTGGAGGAGACGTCGGGGTCCAGCACACGAATTCCAAGTACTCATTTGAGCCAAAACATGTCAAGAACTTATATGCCGGCACACAGGATATGCAATCAAAGAAACGATGCAAGAAACATTTTAAAGTACCGTTGGAAAGAGTTTAAGGTCACTCACCTCCACGGCTCATAATTCTCGTCCAATATAGCCAATTTCATCATTCAAGTCCAAGCCTTTTAACTTAACTCAAAGTCACCAATGCTATCCAAAATCGGACAGCATTTCCCCTTAATTCCTTTATTTTTCCAACCTACAAACAAACCCAATCACATGCAATTAACCACATTTGCTCATACAATTCGAAAACGATAAAACATATCCAATTAGGGCCTCAATTCCCCTCAATTGAGCCAATTAGAAGCTCATAAGCCAACCTTGGAAAAATTCCCCAATTGAAACCCTAAAACCAGAAATTTATACCATAAGCGTAAATTTCCCACAACCAATCACAATTAACGCACAATCACTTCATTTAACACCATTTCAAGCCATCATTTCAAGCCAACTAAGCATAATCATTTAAACTCAGAAAAATACCCAATAAATCAGAAATTCATCAATATTTCCTTAAACCCATAAAATACTCCACAATATAACACACATGGCCACCACAAACCATTAATTCACCAATACTAGAACAAAAGGAACTTGTATATCCAACTTACCTCAAATTCAAGAGAGTAATCAAACCAAAGCTTCCCCTTCAAAACCAATCCATCAAAAGCTTTAATCCACCATAGCAAACCCTTGTGTGAAATATTGTCCAAAACCATTGGTTAAAACTCAAGATTGAGTAAGAAATCAAAGCTAGAAAATTGAAGAGTTTTTCTTTCTCTCAAGGCCTCGGTTGAGCAGGAACAAAAAATGGAAGAAAAGACAACAAAAACCAGATATTCATGAAGGAAACAGCCGGTCAAACCTTCTGACCGGCTGTGACACGTCACAATCCGGCCGGAATCTGGCCGGATTTCCGGCCGGATTCTTGGCCGGATTCAAGGTCGAGGCTGATCAAAATTTTTTCAAAACTGCAAGGCAATCCGGCCAGCTATCCGGCCAGAAACTGGCCGGATTCTCGGCCGGATTTGGCCCCTGCATTTTTCCGAAAATTTTCTTTTCTTTTCCGAGTTGCAAACTGTGTTACACCGCTTGTCCAACAAAACTTGTATAAAAGGAAACCCTCCTTTGGTCGGGGCGTCACAATCTCCTCTCCTTAAACGAATGTCGTCCTCGACATTCCACTTGCACTAATCAAGTCAAGAAAAGTCATTCAAGCATCCAAACAAGCACTAAGATTCAACCAACACGTACTCGTCTAAGTTTCAATCCTGCAAGCAATCACTTATGTGTCAAACCATACCCACAGTCCGGCATCCTAAACTTCAAGCCTAGGATACGCTACAGAGATCTGAAGCCTAAGCTCTGATACCAACTGTAACGACCCCATTTTCCCCAAAGGCGAACCAGAGGGGTCAACGGGCCGTCTGCCCAGCTCTCACCGGGACTCAATCGATCACTACAGTCCTCAAACAAATACAGGATAAAATCTCAAATATATATCAAATATTCTAATATTTACATATCAAAAGCGAAGCGTCCACGCTTCCACTGCGCCACTCTGATCCTTGATCACAATTATAATACAGGAGGAAATCCAAATCTTTACCATTACACATCCAATCAATTCTAAACGTTCGATACAAACCCAATAGGAATGATTACACAAAAGGAAATACAAATTCAATCCATCAATTGAGATAATCCATGAATAAACACTACAAGCCCTTCCTTCGCCTTGAGCCCTGTGGAGGGGAATAAAACATTTTGGGGTGAGCTAGAAGCTCAGCGAGTAACCAATAAAATCAGTTATCAAATCAGGTTCACAATCATTCATTTCAATAATGCCATGCTTCAATAATCAATGCACTTTCATTTCTCTCGTGAGCCAGTGAAATCATGGTACTTAGACGGCCAACGCTCCACACAATCATTTATCATTGAACATTTAACATTAAACAGTGAGAATGAGCCCATTGGCGCTCTACAGGAACATTAAACGGTGGAGGAGACGTCGGGGTCCAGCACACGAATTCCAAGTACTCATTTGAGCCAAAACATGTCAAGAACTTATATGCCGGCACACAGGATATGCAATCAAAGAAACGATGCAAGAAACATTTTAAAGTACCGTTGGAAAGAGTTTAAGGTCACTCACCTCCACGGCTCATAATTCTCGTCCAATATAGCCAATTTCATCATTCAAGTCCAAGCCTTTTAACTTAACTCAAAGTCACCAATGCTATCCAAAATCGGACAGCATTTCCCCTTAATTCCTTTATTTTTCCAACCTACAAACAAACCCAATCACATGCAATTAACCACATTTGCTCATACAATTCGAAAACGATAAAACATATCCAATTAGGGCCTCAATTCCCCTCAATTGAGCCAATTAGAAGCTCATAAGCCAACCTTGGAAAAATTCCCCAATTGAAACCCTAAAACCAGAAATTTATACCATAAGCGTAAATTTCCCACAACCAATCACAATTAACGCACAATCACTTCATTTAACACCATTTCAAGCCATCATTTCAAGCCAACTAAGCATAGTCATATTAAATCAGAAAAATACCCAATAAATCAGAAATTCATCAATATTTCCTTAAACCCATAAAATACTCCACAATATAACACACATGGCCACCACAAACCATTAATTCACCAATACTAGAACAAAAGGAACTTGTATATCCAACTTACCTCAAATTCAAGAGAGTAATCAAACCAAAGCTTCCCCTTCAAAACCAATCCATCAAAAGCTTTAATCCACCATAGCAAACCCTTGTGTGAAATATTGTCCAAAACCATTGGTTAAAACTCAAGATTGAGTAAGAAATCAAAGCTAGAAAATTGAAGAGTTTTTCTTTCTCTCAAGGCCTCGGTTGAGCAGGAACAAAAAATGGAAGAAAAGACAACAAAAACCAGATATTTATGAAGGAAACAGCCGGTCAAACCTTCTGACCGGCTGTGACACGTCACAATCCGGCCGGAATCTGGCCGGATTTCCGGCCGGATTCTTGGCCGGATTCAAGGCCGAGGCTGATCAAAATTTTTTCAAAACTGCAAGGCAATCCGGCCAGCTATCCGGCCAGAAACTGGCCGGATTCTCGGGCGGATTTGGCCCCTGCATTTTTCCGAAAATTTTCTTTTCTTTTCCGAGTTGCAAACTGTGTTACACCGCTTGTCCAACAAAACTTGTATAAAAGGAAACCCTCCTTTGGTCGGGGCGTCACAAAAGTACACACTCGACTTGGCATTTTCACAAAACTCAATCACTAATATCAATAAAGCATGTAACATTTTTCACACACTTGACACTCACCAAATAATATAGGAGTAATGCGTAACTCAAGCGTTTAGGCGTCCGCAATGAGATCCTCTTGAAGGTCTTCTTGAGTGCTTGAACAAACAATAATTAACTATCACTTACTATCACTTAAAACCCCTAATTATCAAGAAAGATTGTACACTTGTACAATCTAAGAAAATATCACGAGAATGAGCTTTAATTTCCTCGTAAATCGAGGTTCAAGAGTGGGGTTTAAATATATAAGGAAAATCTGATTTTCGTTTTCAAAATCATTGACCAGAAACAAGTAGGTATGAAATCATATAAATCATTTTCCAAACGAGCGATCGGAGACGGACTTTTAAAAGCCACGTCACAATCCGGCCGGATTCAAGGCAGCGAGAAATCCCTATTTTTTTCAAGTTCCCTTACCAATCTGGCCAAGAACTGGCTGGATATACGGCCGAATTCTTTGAAAATTTTCCCACACGAAAATTTTATAAAATGGTCAAGAATATCAAATTTGAGGTGCAATCTTTGAAAAGTCATATTTCACTCTCTGTAAATAAAAAATTGATAAACTTGGTACTTTGGAAAATACTTCCAAAGTACTAAAAATTCCTAGAAGACACTTTTCCATGATTCCAAATGGAAGACATTCAAATTTTGACTTAAAGTCGCTGATTTGGGCTATCAAAATAGTTTCGGAGTTGGTTTTTGGCAAATTTTGGAAATTCGACAAATTTCGTAGAATGCGAACCGACCTCTAAAATTTGGACCTCATTTAGAGTTTACAATCAAAGTTTAAAACACCACAAATAAAACAAGAATCGGAGTTTTGAGTGCCAAGATATAGCAACTCAAAGTCAGCCAAAAATTGAGACTGTTAGGCAATTTTCTAAGTTTGGAAGAAAAACTTTGGTGACTTATTTGTACATCAAAACAGTCTTGGAATGACACCAAAATTGGTACAATTCAACTTCCAAATGAGGGCTACTCCTTTACCAAATTTCACTTAAAAATTCACAAGGGAAGGTAGTTAACTAAACTACCAAAATTCAAGGAAAATCGAAGACAAATCTGTCTTCAAGTTTCCGTTTTCTTTTCCGAACATTTGGCCAATGAAATCCATTCAAATCTGGTTCATTTATGAAACAAAGGTCTAAAAAACATCCAAAATATGTTTGGTAGGTGAGTGACACCAAGAGTCTATCATTTATGAAACAAAGTCTAAGAAACATCCAAAATATATTTGGTAGGTGAGTAACACGAAGAGTCTCAAAATAACAAGTCCCATTCAGGACAAGCCATTGGCTAGCCCAAAATTAGGGTTTTCTATCTTTGAAGCAGGTCTGTAATTCGGCCACAACTCACTCAATTCAACTTGGAATTGGATGTGGTTGGTGGCATTGGAAACTAAATTCATAAAGTTACAATTTCTCAGAAGAAATCATTTTGAAATTCTATCCATAACTAGCTCATGTTCGAGCGACAAGTTGCAGTACATAACAGGTTTTCCAACACCGCAGAGAAACAAGACAGGTAACTTCGAAAGGCTGGTATGGTTCACTCAAGTAGAATCATGGGATACATTTTATTAGAAAAATGGAATTGTCTAGTTTCAAATGCCGCAAACGGCACTCGATTTCGACATCGGAGCAAAGAGTTATGATCATTTAAACTTCGCTGCCAGAGTACCTCTGTACACGTTTTCCAACTTTGAAACTATTTCGAAAATTCAACTTTTACCCAACCAAATCAAGTGATTTTTGGTTGAAACTTTCCACACAACCTATACAACATATCTACACCAAAATAAAGTCAATTGGACCACAAAAACTCACACCAAGAGGCGCGGCAAGGATGGGTAGATTCGGCCATTCTTCATGCATCACTTCCTTTGATTTTTTTTTCACTTTTTCCACTTATCTCAACTAAATTAACACTTAATCAACACAAATAACATCCAAACTCATCAAATCAGATCATCATGTCCATTGTGGGATTTCATAGAGCTCACTCACATGATTTTCAACAATCCAAAGCTACCCACATAAAGCTTAAGTGTAATCTAACTCACCAAAACTAAGATTCAAGGGTTGGATGATTAGCTACCTCCTTAGATGATGAACTCAGAAATTTTTGGTCCTTTGAGCTCCAAGAAAATCGTGAGAATGAAGCTCCTTTCCTAACTCAAGATGATCTCCAAGTTATTTGCAAGTTGTGGTAGGAATTTGAGAGGATTTGGTGCAAGAAAGTGAGGTGAAATGATGAAGCTCTTCTCCTTCTTCTTTGCTTGAGATGGTCACCCAGCATAGGAGAGAAAAGAGGGAGTGAAAATATGATGGTAAAGTTTCTTGGAGAAGCTTGGTAGTTGGGGTCTTTAATGGCACAAAAGTCAACTCTCAATAGTGCGCTTACACGCGCGTTTCGTGCCCGTTTCCTCTCAGGTTTGTTTCACCTATGCACTAAACCTCTAATGCACTTCCTTTAACACTATTATTATCCACTCTTAGTAGTCTAACAATAATTTCTAAAATCCTTCAATTAGTCACGCGCGCGAAAACGCGAACTTCTGACTTGTGCGTGATAAAGCGAAATTTCTAAGATATTCTTATAACGATAGTATAACTAACTAATACTTGAGTACTTAATCATAAAATAACCATTTTAGTAATAAAACCATGGGTACTCATGCATATTGATTCCTCAAGCCTCCAATTTGTCACGCAGTGCAATTTTCGAAAACTTTCGGTGCGAACACGGTATAAGCTTAATTAGAACTCATGTACCTCTAATTACTCAATTAACTTTTCTTGATCTACTATTGATCATTCTTAATTCTCCAAAAATTTTTACATTCTCGATTCAAATATAGCCTCGAGAGACGTGTACCAGCTATTTCTCACTTAAACGAGCCTCCGAAAAATTAAATTTGCTAACGGGACGTTCTAAAAACATAAGGAAGACATTGTTCCATACAATGGATTTAAAATGGTTGAAATAAATTATTTGAAGAAAACAGGTAAATTAATATTTAAATAAACCAGTAATATTCGATAAAAATAAGAAAATTTTCAGGTCCTCACATCCTCCCCTCCTTAAAAGAATTTCGCTCTCGAAATTCACATATAGGACAATATCGTTCCCTTCATGGTTAAGCCTATCAGATCAATCACTAACTTACGTTTTCCAATCCATACTTCACAATTTTTATTCGTTCAACTAGCAATCAAACCTTGTTTTTTCCCAATAGGTATTTTAACTTCCAAGTCATGTGGTAACTTAATCCTGCTTCATGTCTACCTCATATACGTAATGCCTTCACTTCTTTAATGCAAATTTTATAGACACTAACTCCAAATCATGAGTTGGATACTTTCTCTCGTGATATTTTAACTTTCTAAAGGCACATACAATCACCTCATCATGTATTATTAATATACATTCTAAACCATCCTTTGAAGCGTCTGTATAAATCACAAAACTACCTCCTCCGCTCGGTAAGGCTAACACGGTGCATCGGTTAAACATTTTTTACTTTCAAATTTCTTCCTCACATCTAGAATCCCAAATAACTTGCCAAGTCTTGCACTCTTAGAAAAATCCTTGATCAAACCAAAGGTAATATTCGACTATCTCTAAGAACTCCAAATTTCGGTAGGATTTTCTTGTCGTTTCCTCTTAAACAGCTTCCACTTCAGCGGAGCCAATCACAATTCCTTCCTTAGATATTGTATAATCCTAGAAAAGTTATTTCTTCCAATCGAATTCACATTTATTGAACTTAACAAAAGTTAGCATTCTCTAGGAGTTTGTAAAACTATCATCAGGTGTCTTTCACGATCTTTTCAAACATTACAGTATACCGATATATCATCAATAAATACCACCACAGATTAATCCAACTACAGCTTAAAATCCCGATGCATTAAGGCCATAATTGCCGCTAGTGCATTAGTCAATTCAAAGGCCGTAACTGAAAATTCAAAATGTCCATATCTTGGATTGAAAGCGGTCCTGGCCATATCAATTTCTAGGATCCTCAACCGGTAATAGCTCTACTTTAAATCCAACTTGGATAGTATCACTGCTCCTTATAGTTGATCAAATTCTTATTCATGTAAGGCAAAAATGGTAGTTGTTCTTAATGGTCACATTATTCCAGTCTCGATAGTCAATATATGGTCTCAAACTTCCATTCCAAATATGGTATCCGGTCCCTTAATCGTTAGACTCATTAAATCTATTAAATATTTTCTTTCACCAACTCAAATTCCCTAATTTTTTTTAATATCTCAAATTGGCGATCAAACATTAGGTCTCAACTTCAACCCTAAACTCTCGATTTTTGGTTCCGATCCCTGGTCACCGCTAAGACCTCGGGGTTGTCCATTTTTCAAGTACAATCTCGATCACATCTAATAGCATTCGTGTCTTATTATAAATCTAAAAGTGAGGTAAGATTTTAAATATACATGTAAGTTATAAAATCAATTAAAAGTGATGTAAAGTTTCATGTGTCATAAAGATCATAATAGTTACATCCAGTTGGGAGAGGTTTATCAAATCCTTTCAAAAGGAAAAGGAGAAACAACAAGATTATAGCAAAACGTACCAAGTTGTCAAGATACAAAATAACAAAAGACATTCCCTTATGCAAAAAAATTAAGTCTCCAAAAGTGCCAATCTAGTCTAGGGTAAAACTATAACCTCTATCCCTTGAGTAGAGTTAACCATCCCTACTCGTAAAACTTTCAGCGCTTGGACCCCTTTTAGGCACTCGATTGCTTTGTGGCGGATCTAGTTGACCGTCAAATATTTTCTCTTTCTAGGAGCTCTAGGGCAATTCAAAAACCTATACTCAGTACTACCGCACCTGAAACACTTTCCTTGCTTTATCCAGCACTCGGCCTTAGTGTGGTTAATCTTGCCACAGTATCCATAATTTGTGTGAGAAGTAACAGCTTGACCAGCTTGAGGGTTTTCTTTGTATTTCTTCTCCAGTTCACGCTCTTACGTAGCAACTCAGTTTTCTCTGCATATTCTTGTTTCCACCGTCCTTCCCAGTAGTCAATCAATTTTCTTTGAAATTCTACCTCATTTCAAAGAATGTTCATTTCCTTGCATATTTCTTCCAAAGTTATCATCTTACCAATTGGTTTTAGTCAAATGCTAGCCTACCAGGCAAATCAAAGGATCAAAATAAGTAGCTACCCACAAAGGAGTCTCTGGCCATGTCACTCTTTCATTATTTGACTTATAGATTACTCCAACTTATAAATCTCACCTGTTCTCTGTTTAACATGGTCGAACTCTTGAATCTCTACAAGATTGCTATCATTACTTATAAGCATAACAAGATATCAAGATCTTATTCCTTAATATAAAAGTTCCATCCCCTAATTCACTCTCCAATCCTCATTTACGAAATGACTCGAGAAGAAACCCTAACCTCTTGCTTTCTCTAGTGTCTTATTGTATCCTTTCAAATCAATCTTACCATCTTAAGGTTAGATTCTCCGTGAAACTTAGATAGGCGAAATTCAAGAATCATTCTATTTTCACATCTATTTTGATTCTTAGGTTGGCTTATTGGTCTAGAACTTTGGTGCTCAACCAACAGTGCTAGGACATCAATCGTATGGTCAATAGCAGTAGCTACAGGATTGTTTTTCTTCATTTCTAGGGTTTCGGTTCAGTCTAGCAGTCGTTCCCCTAAACATCCCCTTGAGCTTGGGGTTGCTCGACCACTAGCCCCCGGTCCCTTCACTTCTTTGACCGCTCATAAATTTAACATTTATAGGGGCATGACATAAAATGAGTGCACATAAACGAAGTTCGAAAAGTGAAACCTTAATCATGCCAAACAAATACAAGAATAAAAGGGAAGACACCGAAATAATCGCAATTGTGTACAACCCAATCATAGATTTGAAGTCATAAAGCAATAAAGTCAAGCATCTCATGAGTAACATTTAATTGCTTCAAAAAGGTAGGAAACATAGTGAAACAAAATACAAAATGCAATGGCCTTTAAGCGAGCACCACCCCGTCTATCTTTGGTAAAAACTATTAAAATAGTTTAGATCACTAGCTTAGTGATTGGCGGAGCCAAAAGTCTCTACTACCTCCGTAGGATCATTTTCATTTCCAGCACTAGGAGTTTTAATCTCATGTCCCTTATCGAATATCTTGTCATTCTTCACTTGTTCAACCAAGGTAACACACCCAGCCATCGACTTATCCTTCCGGTGTCAAATTTCGTGTACTACCCTAGCAAGTCGGTTCTTAGCTTTTTGAAACTGCTCACTAGGAGCCTTTGTCTTTTCCTCGCTCCTCTAGTACCTCTGTCTCCACTTTAGGAATTCTAGTAGTCTAGGCTTCCACAATTGCGCTCAGTTCTCGATTATCCTCTCGAACTATCCGAGTTTCCTTAGACAATTGCCCCGGGTCATCGATTACTGCTAACACCACGTTATTTAGGCACAAGTAAGTCATCTGACAATCACATGGGTCCTAGTTCAGCAAATTGGATTATATCTCCAATGAATTTTCTCTAGGCCTTTCTCGATAACGGATCACCGGAAGGCGTCCCCGAGACGGTTCAAAACCACCATTACCTTCCGTAACTTACAATTAAAATTAAAAACTTAAATGGGTCCAAGTATACCAAATAAACTGGATTTGATCATCTCGTACTATCCCACGTATCTCTTACAAGATCGAGACTCCTAATTGTCCATTAATTCAAACCAAGGTTCTAATTTTCATCCACACAAGCAGTCACTTAACTTACCAACCAGTTCCACAGTCCGGCATCCTAAACTTTTAAACCTAGGATACACTACAAAGATCTGAAGTCTAAACTTTGATACCAACTGTGACGCCCCCACTTCTCCCTTAGGCGAACCAAAGGGTATCCGCGGGACGCCTGTCCAACTCTTGTCAGGACTCAAGATAATTTGATTCACGCTTAACGATATATAACAATTAATACAAGTCTAATAAAAAAAAGTCACTTCCATAATTGAATATCCAAGTCTTGTACCACGAGTTCAAAATACATCAGTTATCCAATTCTTACATCAGGTTTCCAAAAGATACATCAATTCTCAAAATATACAATAACCAAAATGTCTAGTCATATACTTTTGAAACCCTAATACAAAAGTACATCCAAAGAGTTTCTCTGAGTTTCACTTCAGATCCATTCCTGTTAAGAAAAACAAATCTACGGGGTGAGCGATTGCTCATGAGGCCAAGATCACACATGCAAGCACGTTGTCCAAATAACAATCCCATATAACAAGTAAATCAATAATATCCAAGTAAATAACAATTCCGGCAAGAAAGGTAAACAGAAACAATTCAAAGATATAAGAGCTCTCAGGAGCTATTTTCCACTTGCACGATCAAGAACTCCACGAGTTGACACTCCATCAGTCGGGTAAGTTTAGTCTGTAGAACTTCACTTATCCTGCCACATTTCACCTTACATACCCCTGTACCGGGCCCGCCTGTCGTTTGTTTGAGGCGATACTGCTCGAGTATGCCAAACAAGACCTCTTAATAGATCAAGCTTTTATTTTTCTCATAACTTACCAAGGTTTCCGACCAAGCCCATGCCGGCTCAAGTCCAAGGTCGGCCGATGAGATTTGGGCGTTCCCCACTTTTATCACTAAGAGTCGAGGAGATTCACTCCAAGCGACTTATGCAATCATAGCATAATAATTCACTGAAACACTTCACTTAACTATTCATTTTAAGCAATTCACTTCAAGTAATTTAAATACATTTCACTTAAATGAGAATGAGTGCAATAAAGTACACACTCGACCCGGCATTTTCACAAAACTCAATCACTAATATCAATAAAGCACGTAACACTTTTCACACACTTGACACTTACCAAGTAATATAGGAGTAGTGCGCAATTCAAATGTTTAGGCGTCCGCAGTGAGATCCTCTTGAAGGTCTCCTTGAGTGCCTGAGCAAACAATAATTAACTATCACTTACTATCACTTAAAACCCCTAATTATCAAGGAAGATTGTACAAAGAAAATATCACAAGAATGAGCCTTAATTCCCTCGTAAATCGAGGCTGAAGAGTGGGGTTTAAATATACAAGGAAAATCTAATTTTCGTTTTTAAAATCATTGGCCGGAAACAAGTAGGTATGAAATCATAT
The DNA here is from genome assembly GCF_003713205.1 of Coffea eugenioides. NCBI lineage: Eukaryota > Viridiplantae > Streptophyta > Magnoliopsida > Gentianales > Rubiaceae > Coffea > Coffea eugenioides. The sequence goes on from NC_040040.1 coordinate 44,899,651, forward strand.
AAATCATTTTTCAAACGAGCAATCAGAGACGGACTTTTAAAAGTCACGTCACAATCCGGCCAAAAGTTGGCCGGATATTCGGCCGGATTGTCTGTCGGATTCAAGGCAGTGAGAAATCCCTATTTTTTTTCAACTTCCCTTACCAATCCAGCCAACTATCCAGCCAAGAACTAGGCGGATATATGGCCAGATTCTTTGAAAATTTTCCCGCGCTAAAATTTTATAAAATGGTCAAGAATATCAAATTTGAGGTGCAATATTTGAAAAATTATATCTCACTCTCTGTAAATAAAAAATTGGTAAACTTGATACCGTTGAAAACTACTTCCAACGTTCTAAAAGTTCCTAGAATACACTTTTCCATGATTCCAAATGGAAGACATCCAAATTTCGACTTAAAGGCGCTAATTTGGGCTATCAAAACAGTTTCGGGGTTGGTTTTTGGCAAACTTTGGAAATTCGGCAAATTTCGTAGAATGCGAACTAGCCTTTAAAATTTGGAACTTAATTAGAGTTACAATTAAAGTTTAAAATACCATAAATGGAACAAGAATCAGAGTTTTGAGTGCCAAGATATAGCAGCTCAAAGTCGGCCAAAAATTGAGACTGTTAGGCAATTTTCCAAGTTTGGAAGAAAATTTTGGTGACTTATTTGTATGTCAAAACAGTCTTGGATCGGCACTAAAATTGGTACAATTCAACTTCCATATGAGGGCTACTCCTCTACCAAATTTCACTTAAAAATTCACAAGGAAAGGTAGCTAACTAAACTACCAAAGTTCAAGGAAAACCAAAGACAAATCTGTCTTCAAGTTTCCGTTTTCTTTTCCGAACATTTGGCCAATGAAATCCATTAAAATCTGGTTCATTTATGAAACAAAGGTCTAAGAAACATCCAAAATATATTTGGTAGGTGAATAACACCAAGGGTCTCAAAATAACAAGTCCCATTCAAGATAAGTCATTGGCTAGCCCAAAATTATGGTTTTCTTTCTTTGTAGCAGGTCTGTAATTCAGCCACAACTCACTCAATTCAACTTGGAATTGGGTGTGGTTGGTGGTGTTTGAAAATACATTCATAAAGCTACAATTTCTCAGAAGATATCGTTTTGAAATTCTATCCATAACTAGCTCATATTCGAGCGACAAGTTGCAGTACATAACAGGTTTTCCAACACAGCAGAGAAACAGGACAGGTGAATTTAAAAGGCTGGTATGGTTCACTCAAGTGGAATCAGGGGATGCATTTTATACCGTTAGAAAATGGAAAGTGTCTAGCTTCCAATGCCACAAATGGCACTTGATTTTGACATCGAAGCAAAGAGTTATGATCATTTAAACTTCTCTGCCAGAGTACCTCTGTACACGTTTCCCAGCTTTGAAACCATTTCAAAAATTCAACTTTTACCCGACCAAATCAAGTGATTTTTGGTGAAAACCTTCCACACAACCTATACAACATATCTACATAAAAATCAAGTCAATTGGACCACAAAATATCGCACCAAGAGGCGCGGCAAGGACAGGGTAGATTCGGCCCTTCTTCATGCATCACTTCCTTTGATTTTCTTTTCACTTTTTCCACTTATCTCTGCTAGATTAACACTTAATCAACACAAATAGCATCCAAACTCATCAAATCAGATCATCAATTCCATTGTTGGATTTCATAGAGCCCACTTACCTGATTTTCAATAATCCAAAGCTACCCACATGAAGCTACAAGCTTCTAAGTGTAATCTAATTCACAAAAGCTAAGATTCAAGGGTTGGATGATTAGCTACCTCCTTAGATGATGAACTCAGAAATTTTTGGTCCTTTGAGCTCCAAGAAAACCATGAGAATGAAGCTCCTTTCCTAGCTCAAGATGATCTCCAAGTTATTTGCAAGTTGTGGTAGGAATTTGAGAGGATTTGGTGCAAGAAAGTGAGGTGAAAGGATGAAGCTCTTTTCCTTCTTCTTTGCTTGAGATGGCCGACCAGCATAGGAGAGAAAAGAGGGAGTGAAAATCTTATGGTAAAGCTTCTTGGAGAAGCTTGGTAGTTGGAGTCTTTAATGGCACAAAAGTCAACTCTCAATAGTGCGCGTATGCGCGCATTTCGTGCCCGTTTTCTCTTGGATTTGTTTCACTTGTATACTAAACCTCTAATGCAATTCCTTTAACACTATTATTATCCACTCTTAGTAGTCTAACAATAATTTCTAAAATCCTCCAATTAGTCACGCACGCGAAAACACGAACTTCCGACTTGTGCGAGATAAAGCAAAATTTCTAAGAAATTCTTACAACGATAGTATAACTAACTAATACTTGAGTACTTAATTATAAAATAACCATTTTAGTAATTAAACCATGGGTACTCACGCATATTGATTCCTTAAGCCTCCAATTTGTTGCGTGGTGCAATTTTCGAAAACTTTTGGCGCGAACACAATATAAGCTTAATTAGAACTCATTCGCCTCTAATTCCTCAATTAACTTTTCTTGGTCTACTATCGATCATTCTTAATTCTCCAAAAATTATTAAATTCTCGATTCAAATATAGTCTCGAGAAACGTGTACCCGCTATTCCTCACTTAAACAAGCCTCCGAAAAATTAAATTTGCTAACAGGACGTTCTAAAAACATAAGGAAGACATTGTTCCCTACAATGGATTTAAAATGGTTGAAATAAATTATTCGGAGAAAACAGGTAGATAAATATTTAAATAAACTAGTAATATTCGATAAAAATAAGAAAATTTTTGGGTCATCCCAGTAACGTTGACTCCTTACTATGGTGTGAGCTCATATCTTCAACATGGCTTGTTTCTTGTACAAACTGGCTCTCAGCTCCTTTAGCCACAATTGTCCTTTCAGTCCCAGCCTTTTTAGTGCTTCCAGCACCTTTTGGCACCTGGGTTTCCTGTGTTCCATCCTGTGCAACAAAGCTGTCTTTCTCCTTCCACTCCCTTTCTTGAAAGCTCTAATGAAGTCTTTGAGGGTTGTACACCGTACCATCCTGTTTTTTCTACGTTGAGTTCCTTGGGTTACCAACTCTTAGCCATGAACCATATTGATTGTCCTTCTTCCCCATGCCAGAAGGGGTTTGCTTTTTGCATGTTCTTTTACTATGTCTTATAATTCCACAATTGTAGCAGAAATCAGGGCATCTTTCATATTTAAAACTAACCCATTTAGTTGCTTCTCCAACTTTGACAATGGTACCTCTCAGCAGTGGTTCGCAAATGTTAGCAACTACTAGGAGTTTCAAGTGTCTCCCTTCTTTACCCCCTGTCTGGGGGACTATCACCTCTTGTACCTGGTGAAAGATTGAACCTATCTTCTTCCCTGCCTCTTTCGACATCCAATGAACAGATAAGTTCCATACTTGGATCCATAAGGGTGCTAGGCAGAATGCCTTATCATCCTCTTCTATTCTTTCATACCATTCATTTAGCACCAGAAGTTCGTTATCCAGTAACCAAGGTCCCCCATTCAAAGTCCTCTCCCTGTCTCTCTCAGCTGGTATAATAAACTGAAACTTATTCGGACCAAGTTCCACCACTCTCAATTCTCTTGGGTAAGACCATGCTATTATCACAAAGTTTTTGACCCCCGTGTATTTAGAGAATTTCTCCCCCATAACTTTCCCTATCAGACTTATTTTGCATTCACTTATCCCTCCTACTATCTCCTCAGAACCCAGGCTAGTTGCTTGGAGTTCTGCACTTGATAGGTCAAAGTTTTGCATAATATCAGCCAAATCATCCGCCATAATAGTGAACAAACTGATGGTACCCACACAATAATCAGAGTCTGGGTGTACCCAACAGCTGAATAAGAAGGCGACGAGCTACTCTATTACCCTAGGGCCAACCACCCAGAAAGGCAGAGAATGAAAAGAAAAGAGAAAAAGAAAAAAATAGGCTAGACACAAGCTAGAGCTGGATCAAGATAGTTTATGACCAATAAATTACCTGCCGCAGCTTAATAGGGTTTCCAGAAGGTTTGGAAGCTGTGAATCTGATGTTGAGCTTGGTCAATCTCTTGTTTTCTGCTGTGCTTGCATCCTTTACTAAAAGGCCTCTGCTCTGCTAGTACCATGGCATTTGCTTCTCTGGAACCTTGCGTGAAGAACCTGTTCCATAGTGTACTTATTTCTAGAAGATGTTGTTACTAATCTGACAAGATTTTGCTTTTTGGATAGTTTAATGCTGCTCAGAAAGTCAAGAATATTGTGGAGTAAAGAATATTCAAAGTTTCAAAAGTTGTACTTTTGGTTTGTCTGAACTTCCATCCCAAAAAGAGAGAGCTCTCTTCTGGAGAGAGAAGTTGCCTCTACTTAAAGAGAGGAATTTTTGGTTAGTTTTGATTGAATGATCAGAATTGACTACTTGGCCACATTTGATCAGAATTGATCAAAGTGGATTTTGATACTCCCTTTGTTCTAATTATTTAGTCATGTTTCTAGAATCCAACTTTTTAAGAATAGTGGTTTGATTGTAATGTTTATACTTCTCTTTTGTAATTTTAACCTGACAAAGCCAAAATTTAAATTTAAATAATAGCATGAAAAAAGGGTTATATTGGAAAGAGAGTGTAAAAGTGTTTTGATTTTTGCAACATCAGAAATATTTTAGAACATCTCAAAATAGGAAGTATGACACATTTAATGGGGAAAAGGGAGTAAAAAATTTTGTGTAATTTTAAATTTGAATATTGGTATAGTTATATACTTTTTTAGAATAAATTAATTGAAACAACATGCCACCAAAGTGACCTCTATTATAAAAATTAATTTATTCTAAAATATAACTAGTTGGATACTTACAATTTTATGAATATTGATCGATCCAAAGGAAATGTTTAACAAAATTATACATGCACTTATGGTAATAAATATGTGATGATTATTCAACTTTTTTTTACATGTGAATTATAAATTGGTCCGAAAAAAATTTTATGTTTTGAGATATTATTATTGTTAGTGTTTATTACTACGCCAAGATATCATTTAGAAGTTAATATTTTTATTCAAACACAAAATATTAATGAAACATTGGTATTTTCAAATAGAGTTACCTTTATTCGAATTTATTATTATTTTGATGTATGTGGGTTTGTTTTAATTATTCATGTTGTCTGTTCAGTTATGAATGAACTTACAAATATAACTACCAACATCAATAATATTCTTATGGTGAATGGCATAAATTTCAAGTACTGGAAAGAAAATCTCTTGATAGGTTTTGAAATCATAGATCTCGACTTTATATTAAGGGTTGATTCTTCTCCACGTCTTATAAATCAGAGTACCTTTGATAAAAAGAGGAATAAGAAAAGGTGGAATAGATCAAATTGTTTATATTTAATGATCATTAAAAAATCCGTTTCAAAAGCATTCAAAGGAACAATACCAGAAATGGTAACTACCACTAAGGCGTTCCTTTAGGACATTGAAAAAGGTTTGTAAAAAATGAAAAGGCTGAAATAAGTACGCTGTTGGCATGCCTAATTTCAATGAGAGATAGTGGTAAAGATAATATCAGAGAGTATATCATGGAGATGTCTTATTTTACTTCTAAGTTGAATGCACTTAAGTTAGTACTCTCTGAAGAATTACTAATGCATCTAATTTTGATATATCTTCCTATATAGTTTAGCCAATTTCAAATGAGTTACAACTGTCAAAAGGAGACTTGATATCTAAATGAACTCATCTCACACTACATAGAGGAAGAGGAAAGATTGAAACAAGATCAGACATGTGACGACCCCACCTCCCCCTAGGGCGTGCCCAAGGGTTTGGCGGACCGCCTACCCAACTCTCGTCAGGACTCACTCATGTGCCAGAAAATTTACAAAATAACGACCTCAACAATAAGAGCAATATCAATTCCAACCTTAGATGTATACAATTGGGGACATCATATGCCCAACCAATCCATAAATATAGCCAGGACTTCAAGCATACAAAGTAAAAACCAAGCGAATCCGATATGGAGCTAAAAGGTACTCACACAAGCTACTAACAAAATTTAGACAAAGACTATGGCTTCTCCAACTCCCACTCTCACGTTCTCGTCCCCTGTAAGGAGAACACACTAAAGGAATGAGTTTTTACCCAGTGAGGTTCCAAGAATCATGCAAGTAAACTAGTAAGCATAATATAATTCACAGGATATCAAGAAACGGTCAAATCCAAATAGATCATGCAATAATATACAGTAAAGAGCACATTCATGTCAAAAGATATAGTCTGCTCTTAAGAGCAGGTTCTACTGTAGTATGTTTAGGGACTGTTGACACTCCGTCAACTAATTATAATGTCCGTAGACTACCACATGTCTCCAGTCTCGTGTCTACAATCATTCCTCTATACCGGGCTCACATGTCAATCAAGTACCTATGGTTTGTCAATCTCTTCGATCAATCTCTTGCCGACTTGATTTGACTAACTAGCCATGGCCATGGGGTTGAGTTTAGAGCTCCAAGTATTCAAGTATTCACGATCTACAATTGAAGTCCCAAGTACTCAAGCATTCGCGAGTAGACTCGTTGGCTGTCACTCAACGCTTACGTAAGTAATGATTGGAGCTGTTAACTGTCACCTAACACTTCGTATCAAGCATGTCACGAGTTCAAATCACGAGTAAACAGGTTAGGAAATTCTTCCTTTACCCAAAGCTGTATAGCTTACCCAACCGTGCTAAGACTAGTCTCAAGTAAGAGTTCCTATGAAAGCCCAATTCAGTTGTTACTAGCTTACATTCACACATACGCATGAGTAACTCAAGGCTGTCTAACTTACCCGACGTCTCGGATAAGGGTGCTAGCAAAGAGCCCAATTCAACCACTGCAAAGAGATATACAATTGACCTACATTCATGCACATGTACATGTAAATCCGCATGCAGGGTCATATAATTCAACTTTATAGAGGTCGAGTGCAAATAAGTATACATTCACCTAGCCAAGATCAAGTCAAGTAAGCTCAGTATGTCAAGTATTTCAAGCATTTCAACTATTTCAAAGTCAAGTGTTTCAAGTCAAACCACAAGTCACATGTATATTAAGTTACTTGTACATGTATAAACAAGATATTAAGTATTTAGTTAAGTTAAATCGAGTGCGATAAAGTACACACTCGCCTATGTAATAACAATTCAAGTGCCTAGCAATTTCTAGCAACAAGTCACATTTAATCAAATAACATGAAACATGCAGTTGAAACACTTACCACTTGACCTCACCAATTGGTCACCTTGGTTCTTCCTCTAGAACATTCTCAAGTCCTGTGATTATATAATCCATTAAGAGTCTAGCCACTTAAATCCAAGATGATGAGAAAATATGAGATTCGAAACTTCACTCAGCAATCACAGAAACTATAGGTTTAACCCTAATATTAGAAAATCAAAAGGGCCACGGTTTCTTGTTTAAATCAAGTACGGTTTCTTGTTTAAATCAAGTTCTTATCAAATTCAAATCAAGTGAAATATTTCATGCATGCTAAGGTTAACACATCACTAAATATTTCAAATCAAAATATACAGGATTTAACCAAGGAAATTTAGGTTTAAAACCCAGAAAAGTTTTTTAAAGCTTTCCCAAGTCCCACCCAATCCATTTGATAAAATTCCCAACTTTGGTGACATTATTTGAAAAGGTATAACTTGAGTTTCATAGGTCAAAAAATCACAAAAGTTACATTGTTATAAAATAGACTCGAAGCACTAATAGACTTTAGATAACATTTTCATGAAATTTAGCTCATAGATTAGTCAATTTTTAGTTTAAAACTCACTGATATCACAATTGCAGAAACAAAATAGTCATGATTTTCAAGAAACTTTGCAGATTTACTGGTATTTATAGAAATTGAACCAAATCCTAAATTTTATATCGTTGGAAGTTCTGTAAGTCTAATTTCAAACACAACAAATAGAACTCAATTCCGATTTTCCTATACGAAGTTATAGCCAATTTCCCAAAACTGCACAGAGCTTTCTGCTAAAATTTCCAAATTTCTAACAACTTGAGAAAATAAAACTTTTCTTAACAAAATCTCACTCCCTTGGCTCAAATTCAACACATATGTGAAGATTAAGGATTAACAAAGTATCTTAAGCAAAAACCTTACCAAAATCAACATAAATTTCTGGAAATCAAAGCTGAAAAATTCACAAACAAGTCAAGAAAAAATGAAAGCCTCCATAAAAGTCATCCCTTTTAATTTCTGTAACATCATCCATAAACTAAACTCCAAAGTAAAGGAAGAAAACTAAGGTTTCTAGCAAGATTCACCTCTTACCTTCAAATTCAATGATGACAAGCAAATCAAGAAGATGCAAGGCTTTTCTTCCTCCAAGAACTCCACCAAGAGATTCCCTCCAAACTTGATTCAAGGTTTATCGGAGTAGATTAGGGTTTTTTTTTATTTAGATTTCTCACAAATTTGGATAAGAATCAAGACTAATTTTTTTTGTGGTTTTTTCCCTCTTTTCACCTCCCCAAATTCGTCCAAGGCCAAGGAACAAGAAAAAGAAATAGTGAAATGATAAGAAAAAAAACTTGGTCATGGTCAAGGGTCTTGGTCAAAATCACCATAATTTGATGGAAATCAAAGCTGAAAAATTCACAAACAACTCAAGAAGAAATAAAAGCCTCCATAAAAGTCATCCCTTTTAACTTCTATAACATCATTCATAAACTAAACTCCAAAGTAAAGGAAGAAAACTAAGGTTTCTAGCAAGATTCACCTCTTACCTTCAAATTCAAAGATGACAAGCAAATCAAGAAGATGTAAGGCTTGTCTTCCTCCAAAAACTTCGCCAAGAGCTTCCCTCCAAGTTTGATTCAAGGTTTATCGGGGTAGATTAGGGTTTTTTCTTTGGATTTCTCACAAATTTGGACAAGAATCAAGACTAAATTTTTTTTGTGTTTTTCTCCCTCTTTTCTCCTCCCCATATCCGTCCAAGGTCAAGGAACAAAAAAAAGAAATAGTGAAATGATAAGAGTTCAAGTTGGATAAGAACAAAACTTGGTCTTGGTCAAGGGTCTTGGTCAAACTTTGAGTGATAAGTGACAAATGGCAAGATCACAAGTTAAGTCTATCTCTTTGTCTCTCTAATTGTCTCTAATCACCATAATATCTAATGCTACTCTAATTAACTCTTAACACCTCTTATCACATAATCCCTTTTGCATAAAACTGTGAGGACTCGAAAATCTATTATTTTTAAATCCCTAATTTTGGCTTAATTAATTATTTATTTGGATTTTTGCCACGAATAATATTTTCTAGCCTTATTAGACCTAAGTACATGGTATTATAGCTTCGTTATATTTTTAAAGTGTCTCGTTTCAAAAATTATTATCTTAGAAGCTTGTTTAGTGAAAAAGTGAAAACGCATTTGGAAAATTTAACCAATTGGGAGTACTTTAGACCCGGAAAATTGGAGACATGTACAATGGTCTTAAAATAGGTAAATTTAGATTTAAGTACTCAAGTGATAGTTAGTGGTACGATCGTGAATTTCTCGAAGGTTTCATTTTATCGCGCCTAAATTGGAAATACGCGTTTTCACGCGCGCGATTAATTGAGGGACTTTAGACCATTATTTTGGGACAATTAAGAGTGAATAATATTTATATGTACATAAGTGCATTAGAGGTTTAGTGCACTAGCGAAATAAACGCGAGAGGAATTGAGCACAAAACGCGCGCGTACGTGCACTATTTGCGGTTGACTTTTGTGCACCTACACTCTTAGCCTTTAAGCTTCCTTAGCAAGCTAAAACCCAGACCAAAATCTCTCTCTCTTTCCCCTCATCTGGTCGGCTACCTCCAAGAGCAAGAACCAAACTTGCTTCATCAAATTCTACTCCAAAATCTTGCTCAAATCACTACCAAATCCTCTCAAATTTTAACTCTACTTAGCTTGACATTTGGAGAGTCCACTTAGCTACAAAAAAGAGGAGCTTTCCACGGTTTTTTTGAGCTGAGGAAAGGGCCAAAATTCTGCTCTAGTTCATCAACCAAAGTAGGTAATGATCCAACACTCTAATCTTGGTTTATGGAGGTTGTTTAACACTTATAAGTTCAAATATTCTTGTGGGTTAGCTTGTTATGGTGTATGTCGCGCCCCACTTTTCGAATGAATGATGTGTGTGTGAAGTGTGGTGTGAATGTGTGCAAAATGGAAAGTAAAAAGGCCATGGGACTTTGGAAAGCGACGATTTGGCCAAATGAAATTTTAAAAAGGGTTTTTAAATATGAAAACGGAGTCGCCACTTGGTATAGATTTGGGGTGTACCAAGTCACCCAAAAAGTGTTTTTTAAAGACAAAGTAGTAAAACCCTTTTTAAAACGACTCCTAGTCCACGTAAGCCAAAGAAAAAGGTTCGGGGGTCACGTTTGACAAAGGGGAAGGCAAGGATAGAATCCAAGGCACCCCTTTGACCTAGCCAAGGCTAGTTGCGCGACTTAACCTTACCTTTCCTAATTTTTACCCAATATATGTATCGCGTATTGGATATGTCTATATGAATGCAAAAACCTAGACCTAGGGGGATTGGGGGAAATTTCTCTTCAAAGGTTGAGTGGTGCCAATCACATTAATTGTGAAGCCCAATAATGATCCTTTTGGAGAGGTCACACCTAAACCTAAATGACGTGAAAAATGCATGCCATGTGAAAGTGTGAGTTTGTGTGAAGTGAGAAAAATGATAAAAGTAATAAGATAAGAGTGAAGGTGTGCAAATGTAGATGAAAGTACTCGTGTGCGAGTGAAGATAAAATGCTCGTGTGCAAGTGAAAGGATAAAAAGGTGCATGTGTGCAAATGACAAAAGTGAAAGTGCGCAAGTGAAGGGATAAAAGGTGTACGTGTGCAAATGGGAGGAAAAGTGAAAGTGTAATGATGGAGTGGATTTAGAATGCATGGGCCTAGGGAATGCATGCATATTGGGTACGGGGAGACCTAAATCGTGACTCAATTTGCCCTTTTGTAGAGGGAATGCAAGCGTGCTAAGGCTTAGAAAAAGCCACACTCGTCTATATTCCATATTTAAGGGGACTCTCAAGCAAATGAACCCTATAGCTAGCATGAAATGCAAAAATCCTAAAATGGAGGGAAATGGGGGTTCGAGGGGCATGCAAAATGATAAAACTAAAAAAGAATGCATGACATGTAATGAACACGCAAATATGTACTAACGAGGGGAAATCCCTAAGGGTCTAGCGTTGGACTAGCCCATTCTATGAATTCCGACTAGCGTTGGACTAGTGGAAACGTACATTCATCCATTCCATTCATCTACACTATGAAAAGCGAGTAGACATGCGAATCACCTAAAACACATAGCACGTAACACTTAGCATGCTCGACTAAATGCAAACATCCTAATAAAGCATTTAACATATAACACATGGGCATGAAACCATTACATTTGCTAACTAAAACAAAGGGGAAAGGGAAAATGGACCAAATTACTTGCTACGCCCTATCTATTACAAGCCAAGAGGTGTACACATACCCCATTAATAAAAATCAAAAGTAAATGAAATAAATGAAAGGAGATAAAGAGAGGCTAGGAAAGCAAGTAGACATGCAAATTTCAATTAGCACATTAGTCCACATAGGAGAGAAACAAAAGGAGTAAAAGAGACTATACCTCCCCATTGGTGATACTAAGGAAGTAAACAAACTCAACTTGGCTAGAGTCACCCAAGAAAAGACTAACTTAGGCTAAAATCACCAAAAACAAAAGATTAATGCACCAATGTAGTGATAAGACATAAACTAAATAATTTGAATCCACCAAAACATCAAACTTTCCCTCAATTGCAACTCAATGAAGTCAAAACTACGTAAAGACCAAGGCAAAAGGCATGATAATCCAATCCCCCAAGCATAACATCTACTAAGACCCAAATGCAAGCACTACTCAAATCAATTGAACCTAATAAATCGTTTAAGAACTTCAAAGATTCCAAAAATAAAGAAAGAGTCAAACAATGATTGAAGTTGCAAATGATTTTAGGACTTAATTACAAGATACTAAAACATGCTTGGGCTATTGTGGCACAAAGAGAAACTTAGAGGGATCAAATTGATTAAATGTTCCAATTACTTGGGCCATAGTAGAACAAAAAGGGACTTGGGGGGGTGGATTTGCAATTTTCAGAAATTATTTCATGAAATTCATGCAAGCTACGAAGCAAACTCACGTGAGATAACATTCTGCAACAAACCCAACAAACAAAACTGCTGCACTTTGTTCCACTTTCCAACACTAATTTTGATCAAAAATCTTTCAACCAAACATTCAAAGCTAATCTAAACATCAAAACACACAAATTCAGAATTCAAACAAACCCAAATATAGAAGAAAACTGATGCAAAGACACAAGGAAGCTCATACATTCAGCAAATTCCAGCCGTAGCTTTTCTTTCATTTTATCATGCAAACCAGATTTTGAATCAAACGCGTAGCTTTGATATCTCCAAACCAACATCATAGATTCAGACCAAGCAGCAAATGCCATAGCCACCACCATTCAAACCAAACAGCAAACTTAGGCCAAGATCATACAAAATTCTGGAAAACGTGCACAATGGTTCAGCAGTTTCGTAGGTTCATTTTTTTCAGCAAGTGTTCGAACATGATTCAAATGTTTTAGACTCAATCATGCCAACCCATCTTCACCCATTCAATTCCTATCTCCACACAAGATCAACCAGCAAAAGGGACAGCCGAAACTTGGGGAACAAATGTAGGCAAGAAAACTGCCAAGAGAAGGCCGAAGCTTCTTTTTTACTGCTGCAAATATGCAGCTTTGACTCACGTGAATTCACACAACAAATGCAACAAGCCCACGGATTCATTAACTCAAAACCAATAAATGTCTCAAAATCGCTTAGTTAGCATAATCTGGACAAAGCTCTTGATTTTACATGTAAGTTACAAATGAACAAATTTCTGCAAACAATCAAGGAACAAACTTCTTCAACCAAACAAGAAGGCTGATGTAAATGCATTTTCCAAATGCAGAATTAAGCCCCAAAACACTGCTTTGTTCAGAAAACAGAAAATGTTAACCAACATCATAAGGTGAAACTAGATAACGAAGCCCGTAGCATATTAGGATGGTGAAAACTTGGTGAGTGGTTTCGGAAGAGAAACAGTAAAAACAGATTGCAGCAGCCTATGGTCCCTCACACCAATAAACCAGAGAACGACTGAAGGTTTCAAATAAAAAAAACAGAACATAAACAAAGGAAAAAGGCAACATTCTATGAACAAACAAAAAAGAAAATGGAGAAACATCCAGAACCAAGCATCCATAAACATTCAGCACCAGTCAAATCTGGAAACGAAACCGGGAGGAAGGTCGAAGTTTACCTCTTCACTGTGCACAGATTTGAATCGGCAACAAACACCCACAATCGATTGAGTAAAGTTCTCCAGGATCGGAAGAGGTGAACTTTCTTGCAGCCTTCGATGAAAATCCGTGGGCTTAGAGTTGTAACCTCTGGGTTTCTGTTCGTACCCTAGCCATCAAAACCTCTGCCTTTGTTTCTCTAGCCGTCACTTCACCCTTGCGGTTGGCCAATCCTCTCCCCTCTTCACAGCTTAGTCTTGTCTTTTTCTTTTTTTGTTTTGCCGCCGTCCACTCTCTAAAGCTCTCACTTTCTCGCTTCTCAGTTTGGCTTAGCCGTTGACTCCCCAGAAAATCTCTCTTTTTTTGTTAGTTTCAGATCTTCCTCCTTCCAAAGTTCCCCTCTTTTGCTTTCCCTTGCTTCATTTTTCCTCACAAGATCCTCACGGCTAAAACCCTTTCCTTCTTCCTTTTCTTTTCTTTCGCTGCTAGTCCCCAATCCTCTCTCTCTTTGCGGCTCTTGCTACTTTTTTTTTTCTCAAATGATCCTCCCTTCAACCCTAAAACCCCCGTCCTTTCTTCCTGTATTTGCAGCCCAAGGGGCTCACCCGAAGCCCTTCTTTTGCAAGCTGCGACAAAACGCAGCTTGCATGCCGCGTTTTCCATTTTCCTCTTTTTTTTTTTTTTTTTTTTAAATAATGAAACTAACAAAACCAAAATGATAATAATAATAACAAAACCCACTTAATTAACATTGGATAAAATAAACAAACTAGAAACAACAAAATGCAATTTTTTTCATTTTCCATTTTCAACATTTTTCCTTTTTTCTTTTTTCCCTAAATGAACCAAACAAAAACAAAATTTAAATTAAGTAGAACTGACTAAAATAGATAAATAAAAACAAAAATGCTATTTTTCTTTTTCTTTTTCCTCTTTTTCATGATTTTTCCTTTTTTTCATCTTTTCGTGATTTTCTACGCTAAAACTTAAAAAACAAAAACTAAAAAACTAAAAAGTAAATAAAACTAAAAATAAAATAAAATAACATCTAAAGGGGCAAAACAAAAATGCAAACCATTTAAAACAAAAATCATGAGATAAACAAAAATCAATAGACAAGACTTATCACTAAAACGAAGCATATAAATCAATTCAAAATTTGGTGTCTACAGTGTAAAATGAAATAGGTGGGCTCTATGAACTCCCACCTTTGTGTTGATGGCTGATATAATGTTTGATGATGGATTTAATGTTGGTTTAGGGCTCAAAATGGTAGATTAATGGTGTATTATTAGTATAAACTTCAAGAAGTGCAAGGGGTGAAAAGTTTCAATTCTGCCCCTCCTTTGAACTTACCTATTCCTGCGGAATTTTGAGGTTGTAATGACTTATATATGATGTTTATATGTTGTATTGATGGTGTAAAAAATTTCGTTGAAAAATATTGAGGTTTGGTTGGTCAAATGAATCGATTTCACAAAGCTAGTAAATCTGGAACTATTTCCGTAATGCTATGACCAGCTTTCGTGTGTTGGCCATAACTTTATGCTCCGATGTCAAAATCGAGTGCCGTCAGCGGAATTTGAAACTAGACATTCCCACCTTTCTGACAGTATAAATGCACGCTTTGGTTCCATGTATGTGAGCCGAACCAACCATTTAAAATCGGCTGTCCTGTTTCTCTATTTTCCTGGAATGAAATGCTGAGGTTGCAACTTATGGCTCGAATTCGAGCTAGTTGTGTGCTGAATTTCAAACTGATTTCTTCTGTGAAATTATAGCTATACGAATGTATTTTCTAATGCCATAAACCATGATCAATTCCGAGTTAAGTTGACTGATTTGTGATAAAAATACGGAACCTGCCCTGCCATGAATGTTACTTAGGTTTTGCCTACACTACTGAACCATGTTTGGAGGATTTTCCTTAACCAAATGTTTGGAAATGGAAAACAAAAGGGCTCAAGGCAGTTTTGCCTTGGGATTTTTCAAACTTTGGTTGTTCGGTTAAATACCTTTCCGAAGGTATTTTTTCATGAAATTTGAGAGAAGGACACTCTTCATATAGGAGTATTATACTGCCAAATTTTGTGCCAATCCAAATCCATTTCGATACCTAACTAAAGTCCCAAAGTTGGAGGCTCAAATCTTGAAATTTGTTCACCAGTTTTGAATTTTTCCCAAACTTCGAGCTACCGTATCTCGGTGCTTGAAACTCCGATCCTTGATCCACTTTTTTTGTTATAAACCTTACTTGCAACTCTAATTGAGTAACAAATTTCAGAGGCTAGCTCGCAACGTATGAATTTTACCGAATTTCCAAAGTTAGCAAAAAACCAACCCCGGCTCAATCCTGAGTGTTCTAGAACAGCAACTTTAAACTCATTTTTGAATACCTTCCACTTAGATTCATGGAAAAGTATCTTTTAAGAACTTTTAGTACTTTCAAAAACGTTTCCAACGGTACCAAGTTTTCTAATTTTTGACAGGTAGAATGTGAGATACGATTTTTTAAAATATCGTATCAAAACTGAAAATTTTCCGAATTCCAAAGGAAGGGAGTTTTCAAGTACTCCTTATTCCTTCGATATTATTTGAACGTGTTATACTTGATTTTCCAAAATAAAAATCCGATCGCTCTTGTACTTTAAGAAACTCTAACTGAACCTCGATTTACGAGTAATTGAGGTTCGATTTCATGAAATTTCCTTAGATTATACTAGTGTACAATCTTCCTTGATAATTGGGATATATGAGTGATGCTTCACTATTATTTGCTCAGGCGCACACGAGAACCCTCAAGAGAATCCCACGGTGGACGCTTAAACTTTGAGTGCCCTTTTCTTCTCATTTTACTTGGTGAGTGTCAAGTATGTGTTACTTGAACTCCTGTGAATTCGATACGTGATTACTTGTTATTGATACTTGAGATTTTGGGAAATGGAGTCGAGCGTGTACTTTATCGCACTCGTTCTCATTCGAAATGATTTAACTCATGCTCAAATTGCTTGAATATATCGATTGCTTGGATACATCGATTGCTTGTACATATCAATGCTTGATACATAAAATGGTATGCTATGGCTGCATACGTCGTTGGAGTGAATCTTCTCGACACACAAATGCACATGGGGACGCCCACATCTCATTGGCCGACCTTGGACTCGAGCCGGCATGGGTTTGGTTGGGAACCTTGGCGAGCCATGAGATATATAAGATTGACCTAATGAGAGATCTTGCTTGGCATACTCGAGTAGTATCACCACAAACCAATGACAGGCGGGCCCGATACAGGGGTATGTAAGGTGAAAGGGGACAGGTTAAGTGGAGTTCTACGGACTAAACCTACCCGATTGACGGAGTGTCAATTCGTGGAGGTTATTGATCGTGCAAGTGAAATATAGCTCCTGAGAGCTCTTATATCCTTGAATTGTTTCCGTTTACTTTCCGGTAAATTGTTAATTATTGAAACATATTATTGTTAGGCTTGTAATTGGGATTGTTACTTGAACTACGTGCTTGCATGTGTGTCCTTGGCCTCACGAGCGTTTTGCTTACCCTGTAGATTTGTTTTCCTTAACAGGACTGGAAATGGAGTAAATGCGGAGAAATCTCCTTTTGGATATATTTCGTTTTAGGGTTTGAAGTGTATTTTGGCTTGACCCCTTTATGATTGTACTTTTGGAAGTTTAATGTATCATTCGGATATATGTGATGTATATTTTTGGAATTTAAGTTGTATTATGAACACCCGACGTGCGGGTTGGATAATGGATGGATATTGTTAAGCATGAACGCTTCCGCACTATATGTATTTGTACTAATTTGACTGTGGTATCTAGTATCGTTTTAAGCTTGAACGTTTATTGCTTGAGTCCTGGCGAGAGATAGGCAGGCGTCCCGCGGATACCCTTTGGTGCGCCTTAGGGAGAAGTGGGGGCGTCACAATTGGTATCAGAGCGCTAGGTTAGCGCTAGGTTAGAGATCTATATGGGAGACATATTAGATACTCTACCCTTAAGACCTGAGACCGGATAATTAAGTTCTACCTTAAGATGTATTTGGGGCATACTAGTGATTGGGTTAAACATACATAAACGACATCCGAACTAGATAGTGATTTAAATTTCTAACCCGAAAAGTGCTATTATTTTGCAGGGATGGAAAATGGAAATGGAGTTCCGGCAGCTGACGGGAATGGCCATATAGTGCCTCCTAGACCTATCTACTACCGAGCTCTACCTGGGGGAGCTCGAGTACGCTATTTTCCATCTGACAGATATCCCCGATGTGCGTGTAGGGTTACCTTTGCTTACCCGAACCACCTTATGCTTGCTCTGGACGACGAACGTCGTCAGTTAGTGGATCTTAACAAGGATTTTCAGGCAGAGGTGGACGAGTTTAGACAGATGGTTAGCGCTCAGGGTGAGCGGATTGCCAAGCTCGAGGAGGTGATCGAGGGTGAGGTGGCCACATCTGCAGTGGTTCATGATGAGTTTCAGAGTACTAGGGCTCAACTTACTAGGTTGAGAGAGGAGGTCCATAGTCGGGCTTTCGATATCGTAGCTGATGCTACTAGACTAGTGGATGAGGTGATGGGTGTAGTTCAGGACTCTGAGGAGGAGGATCCTGAGGAGGAGATTCCTCCTGATAGTCCTGCTGGGGACTAGGTCTAGATTGATTGACTTTTCTTTTAACCCTTTTGACTAGTATAGCTAGTATTAGCAGGGGTGATGCTAAGTGCTGAGACCATTGTATTTTTCATGACTATGTGGCCTATTTTTGAGGCACTTGCTTTACTTTAGTCTTCTGTGACTAAAAGTACTCTTGTGGCACTTGTGTGCTATATTTTTGCGACTACTCCATGACTTGCTAATTGTATGAACTTGATATGCTAATGAATGCAAATTATTGTTATTTCCAATGTTTTCTTGATTGGTTGCTGCTCTCTACTTTGCATCGCATAATTTATTTATTTCTTGCACTAGGCACGCCTAGATTATGGAAGGGCTAAGAAGGGGTCGAGGCCGTGGGCGAGGGACTAGACCGGCCCAACCTCAGGGGAATGACCAGGGATCGGCAACTGGACCGACCCAGGGCCAGGAAAATATTGAGGGTAATCAAGTGGCTAATGCCATTAACAGGATGACTGATATCCTAGAGCGCTTAGCTGATAGACAAGGCCCTGGACCGTTCAACCAACCTGGGGGTCAGGAAAGAGGAGAGGATAGAGCCCTAGAGAGGTTCTTAAAATTTAACCCACCTAAGTTCCTTGGCGAACCTAATCCTGAGGTAGCGGAGAATTGGTTAGAAATGATGACCAACATATTCGCTGCTTTAAACTACACTGAAGATAGGCGAGTGAATTTCGCTGCTTTCCAATTTGAGGGAGTAGCCCGTGTTTGGTGGGATTTGATAAAAGGAAAATGGGAGAGAACTCAAACCCCTTGGACTTGGGAGAATTTCACAAGGGAATTTAATGAAAAGTTTTTTCCGCCCTTAATTCAAGAAAAAAGGGAGGATGAATTTATCAAGCTGAAATAGGGAGCTCTTAGTGTAGCTGAGTATGAAGGAAAGTTTACTAAGCTTTCAAAGTACGCTCCCGAATTGGTGACCAGTGAACGAAAAAGGGTTAGACGGTTTGTTCAGGGACTTAATGTGGAGATACAATAGGGCTTGGCTGCAACCTAAATCTCTACATTTACTGAGGCACTAGAGAAAGTTCAAAGGGTAGAAAATGCAAGGATGCAAGTGAGAGACTTTCATCATAGAAAAAGGAGTTTTTCTAGCCATACTTCTGGATAAGCAAGTAAGAGTGCATAACCTTCCAAGATGGGAAGAGGAGCAGGAGGAGTGAGGCCTGTTGGAGCTTCTAGGGAGCTCTATCTAGAGGGGGTCGTAGTGGGACAACTCAATTTAGGGGAGCACCTTCTACTGGATCAGCTGTGACCCCTCAGGTTACATATGGATACTGTGGTAAATCCAACCATTCTGACAATGATTGCTGGAGAAAGTTGGGGAAATGTTTATTTTGTGGTAGTGCTGAACATCAAGTCGCCAATTGTCCAAAATCGCCAAAGACAGGAGGAAACCCTCAGAGGCCAGAAAAGTCAACCTCTAAGCAGACCAGTGCCGGAGGAAGTCGACCGAAAGTATCGGTTAGGGTTTATGCACTGGACTATCAACAGGTTCCTGAGGCAACTGAGGTGGTAGAAGGTACAATTCCAATTTTTCACCGTTAGCTAGGGTTTTAATTGATCCGGACGCAACCCATTCTTTTGTAAATTTTAATTTCATGAGTGGAATAAACTTGAAACCAATTAAGTTATCATATGACTTGGAGGTTAAAACGCCCACTGGAGATAAAAGCTTAATTACTAACCTGGTGTATAGGGATTGTGAAATCTGTGTTGGGGAACGAAAACTATTAGCCGACTTGATAAGCTTAGCGATTAAGGGATATGATGTGATTCTAGGGATGGATTGGCTAGCCCATTATAATGCCCAGTTGAATTGTAGGACCAAGGTTGTAGAATTGTGTATCCCAGGGGAGGTAACCCTGAAGCTGGATGTAAGGGGCAAATTGGCTTCATCTCCACTTATTTCAGGAATTCGGGCTAGAAAATTATTAAGTAAAAGAGTTCAAGGGTATTTGGCTTTTCTTATTAACACCCCAAGTGATAAGGTGAATTTGGAGGACATGCCTGTAGTGAAAGACTTTCCAGATGTTTTTTTCGAAGAGTTAGAATCTCTACCTCCAGAACGGGAAATAGCTATTAAGATGGATGTAACTCCGGGAGTGATCCCTATCTCTAAGACGCCATATCGGATGGCTCCAGCGAAATTGAAGGAATTGAAATTGCAACTGCAAGACTTGTTGGAAAGAGTTTTATAAAAGAGAGTGATTCTCCATGGGGGGCCCCAGTTTTGTTCGTTAAGAAAAATGACGGGAGTTTGAGGCTATGTATAGACTATGGCTTTTCTTATTAACACCCCAAGTGATAAGGTGAATTTGGAGGACATGCCTGTAGTGAAAGACTTTTCAGATGTTTTTTTCGAAGAGTTAGAATCTCTACCTCCAGAACGGGAAATAGCTTTTAAAATTGATGTAACTCCGGGAGTGATCCCTATCTCTAAGACGCCATATCGGATGGCTCCAGCGGAATTGAAGGAATTGAAATTGCAACTGCAAGACTTGCTGGAAAGAGGTTTTATAAAAGAGAGTGATTCTCCATGGGGGGCTCCAGTTTTGTTCGTTAAGAAAAAGGACGGGAGTTTGAGGCTATGTATAGACTATAGGGCTTGAATGAGGTTACCATTAAGAATAAATACCTACTACCCCACATTGACGAGTTGTTTGACCAATTGCAAGGGGCGGTAGTATTCTCGAAGTTAGATTTGAGACAGGGTTACTATCGATTGAGGATCCTGGAGAAAGACATACCCAAGACTGCTTTTAATTCGAGATATCGGCATTTTGAGTTTGCCGTGATGCCATTTGGATTAACGAATGTTCTTGCTGCTTTTATGGATTTAATGCATAGGATTTCTAAGCCTTATTTGGACCAATTTGTGGTAGTGTTCATTGATGATATTTTGGTGTATTCTAAGAATATGAAAGACCATGAGAAACACTTGAGAGTTGTTTTGCAAACCTTAAGGGAGTATCAATTGTATGCTAAATTCAGCAAGTGCGAATTCTGGTTAAAAGAAGTGAATTTCTTGGGACACATAATTTCTAAGGATGGGATTAAAGTGGATCCAGCTAAAGTTGAAGCTGTTTCGAAATGGAAACGACCGGAAAATCCTACCGAGGTTCGGAGTTTTATTGGATTAGTAGGATATTACCGGAGATTTATCAAAGATTTTTCTAGAATTGTTGGACCAATGACCGAGCTGACTAAGAAAAGTGGGAAGTTTATTTGGAGTCCTAAGTGCAAAGAGAGTTTCCAGGAATTGAAAAGACGCTTAACCAAAGCCCCAGTATTAGCTCTACCAAATGGGAAGGATAGTTTTGTGGTTTACACAGATGCATCTAAGGAAGGTTTGGGATGTGTGTTGATGCAAAATGACAAAGTGATAGCATATGCCTCTAGAAAATTGAAACCGCATGAAGGGAATTACCCGACTCATGATTTGGAGTTAGCTGCTATGGTCTTTGCTTTGAAGAAATAGAGACATTACTTGTATGGAGTAACGTTTGAAGTCTTTACTGATCACAAAAGCCTTAAGTACTTATTTTCCCAGAAGGAATTGAATTTAAGGCAACGTAGATGGATGAAATTTCTGGAAGATTATGATTGTACGATTAAGTACCATCCAGGGAAAGCTAATGTAGTGGCTGACGCTTTGAGTCGTCAAGTACAGATGGCTGGATTGATGATTAAGGAATTCCAATTGTTGGAAGAAGTTAGTTATTGGAATCCTCGACTGGAACCGAAGAAAGTACTTTTGGGAAATATTGTATTGAATTCCACTTTGATGGAACGTATCAAGGAATCTTAAAGAAAGGACATTGAGGTGCAGAAGTGGTTGAAAAAGGTTAAAAAGGGGGACAAGTCGGACTTCAACTTGGGAACGAATGGTGTATTGAGATTTCGGAATCGGGTGGTTGTGTCAAAGGATGAAGGACATAAAAAGAAAATTTTAGAAGAGGCACACCGATCAAAGTTTACGGTACACCCAGGAGGGAATAAAATGTACCAAGACTTAAAGAGTCTGTATTGGTGGGAGAACATGAAGGAGGAGATTGCTTAATTTGTCCAAACATACTTAATTTGTCAACAGGTTAAAGCCGAACATCAGAAACCATCGGGACTTTTGCAACCTCTAGAAATACCTGAGTGGAAATGGGAGAATATCACCATGAATTTTGTATCGGGATTACCAAGGACACAGAGAGGCCATGATACGATTTGGGTAATAGTGGATAGATTGACCAAATCGCCTCATTTTCTGCCGATTAACATGAAGTACCCATTGGAGAAGTTGGCCAAGTTGTATTTGGATGAGATCATTAGGTTACATGGAATCCCTGTCAGTATCGTGTCAGATAGAGATCCAAGATTTGTTTCGAGATTCTGGCAAAAGATACAAGAATTGTTAGGGACTAAATTGAATTTTAGTACTACTTATCATCCCCGGACCGATGGATAGTCTGAAAGGACAATTCAAACCCTTGAGGATATGTTGAGAACTTGCGTTCTGGATTTTGGGGAGAGTTGGAGTAAGTTTTTGACTTTAGTGAAATTTGCCTACAATAATAGTTTCCACTCTTCTATTCAGATGGCCCCGTATGAGGCACTTTATGGTCGAAAATGTAGGTCTCCGATTTGTTGGGATGAAATAGGTGAACGGAAGATCTTAGATCCGACTACAGTGTCTTGGATTGAAGAAACTAATGAGAAAGTAAAGTTGGTACACTAAAGAATTCAGACCGCTCAGAGCCGCCAAAAGAGTTATGCCGATAATCGGAGAAAAGATTTGGAGTTTACTGTTGGAGATTTGGTATTTCTCAGAATCACGCCCTTGAAAGCAAGTTTGATGTCTGGAAAAAGAAAGAAGTTACAACCGAGGTTTGTAGGACCTTACAAGATTATCCAACATGTGGGGAATGTAGCCTATAAGTTTGAATTGCCACCGAATTTATCTCGAATTCATAATGTATTCCATGTATCTATACTTAAGAAGTATCATCCAGACCCTTCTCACATTTTGCAACCGGAGAGTATTGAGATTGATGAGACTTTGACCTATGAAGAGAAACCGGTAAAACTTTTGTGTCGCGTCCCACTTTTTGAGATGTGAAAGTAGTGTGTGAACGTATGTGAAAATGAAAATAAAAGGCCGTGGGATTATGAAATGCGACGGTTTGGCCAAACAAAGGGTTTTTGAAACAAAAATCGGAGTCGCCACTTGGTATAGAGTTAGGGTGTACCAAGTCACCCAAAAATAAATTTTTTGGAAAGAAAAGCAAACAAACACTTTTTAAAAAATTTTTAGGTCTACGTAACCAAAGAAAGGGATCGGGGGTCACATTTGATAAGGGAGAAGGCAAAGGCAAAGCCTAAGGCACTCCCTTACCCTAGCCAAAGCTAGTTGCGTGACTTAGCCCTTCTTTTCCTAATTCTTCTATCCAAAGTATGCGTTGCATGTTGGATGTGACTAATGAAAAATGCAATCCTAAATCTAAAATGTCTCTTATGAGGTTTTTTGGTCCTAATCGCATGAGTTGTGATGGCCAATAAGGAAAACTCTCATAGAGGTCACGGGTAATGCAAATGAAGACTCAAATATGAATGCAAGTGTGAAATGTAAGAGGAATGCAAAAATAAAATAAAATAAAAATACAAATGTAAGTGAAAGTGTGCAAATGTAAGAAGAGTGCATGTGTGTAAATGTAAGAAAAGTGCATGTGTGCCAATTGAGAAAATAAAGGTGTTTGTGTGCAAGTGGATGAAAATATGGTATAATAGTAGTAAATGCATATAAGTGCGACTGGGTGCAATTCGTGAGGTAGAAAATAAATAAGTGATAGGGAAAAAAGAGAAATGTGTGAACATGGCAAGTGGAGTGAGAAAAATATAAGTAGTGAGAAAATGTAGATAAAAAATGAAAAAAGTGATATGGTAAAATGGAGGTGCATGATCCTAGAGGAGTGCATCAAGTCGGGTACGGGAATTACTTCTAACTTCATGATTTTTAATTTTTCCTTTGATTAGAAGGAAGAACTAGCGTGCTAAGGCTATTTTGTAGCCACACTCGCTCGTTTCCCTTACCGAAAGGGGACTCTCAAGCAAATGTACCCTATAACTAACATGAGGATGCAAAAACCTAAAATGAAGGGGAAAGGATTGGAGGAGCATGCCAAATGTTAGAAAACTAAGAAAAATGTATGAAATGTAATGAAACATGCAAGTATGTACTAACGAGAGGGGACGGCCTATTGGGTCTAGCATTGGACTAGCCCTTTTCTAACGATCTCTCACAAGCATTGGACTTGCAAGAGCTTGAGGGGACAACCATGACTAGCATTAGACTAGCCACGGTTACGTCACACATTCATTATAAACCAAATAAATCATGTAAAGGCTAATAAAGCAAATAAACACATAAATCACATATTGCACATAACACATAAGTATGGTATTTAGATGCAAGACCCTAGAAAGCAAGTAACACGTAGCACGTAAGCATGCAAATCACACAAGGCAATTAAGGCCCTAACTATTACATTTTTAGGGGGTAAGGCCTACTACAATCTAAAAGGGGAAATAGGAAGGAATAAAACAATTAAATCCCTAACTATTACAATTTTGGCATTCGAGTGCCTCCCAAATGATAAAATTGAAGCCCAAAAATAAATATATGAAATTAAAACGACTAAAGCGAATAAATAAATAAAATGAAAGCATTCAAAAAGGCATGCAATTAAACACATAAATCACATAATGCACATAGGGTCAAATAAAGTGGAAATAGAGGATAGAATGTACCTCCCTTTGAATTGGAGCCCTAAAATGGAGTGAAATCACTTATTTATCCTCCAAAATAAAAGAAATGGTCAAGGTACCAATTTATTCGGGAAAATTAAAGAAAATAGGCAAACACAAGTTCACTTGGACACAAAGTTCTTAAACTCTTGCATTAAGTGCAATCTAAACAAAACATGGTAATTAATTGAAGCAAACAAGCAATTGAGTTGAAAAATTGAAGCTGCCAAGGACCAAATTGAGGACATTATTCAATTAGTTGGGTCATAGTGAAATGAAGAGAACCTTGTGGGGCTGAAGTGCAATTTTAAGAAGGAATTACATGCATGCAGGCTACGAGGGATTCATTTCTACAACCGAAAGCATTCTGCAATTTTTCTGCTGCAACTTCATGAGCTCACAGTGCAACTTTCCCAGTCCAAACATCAAGAATCCAACCAACGAAATGCACCATTTTAACATCCAAACAAGTAGCAAAATGCAGTCACAGAAACACAATCCTTTTAACAAGACAATTCTTAGAAGTCTTTCATGCAAGTTAACTGAGAAAACAAGCCTCCGCAACTACCAGAAACTTTTCTTTTCTTCCGCAACCATTCTCATGCAATTTCCCTATGCACTTAGACACATTCATGCAAGCAAACCAAGAGAAGATATGATTGAATCGTCATCTAGACCAAAATACCCGAGCTTGGAACCGAAAAGCAAGAAAACAAAAAGACAAGGCCGTGAGTTTCTGGTTCGGCAAGTTGAAATGCGTTTTCCAGCAAGTACTTGGGCATGATTCAAATGTCTTTTAAACCCAAACACACAAACTCAGCACCAAGCAAGCAAAAGACAGCCATTTTCTAAACTTTTCATGCAAATGTTACGAGGAAAGTTGCTGCAATAGAAAGGAAGGCTTGCTGCAATTCAAACCTGCTGCCATTTCACTTTTGCACCCAAACTTCAGATTCAAACACACGCTTCAGTTAAACTTTCTCGACTGAACATTTAAGCTTTAATCTAGACAGTAAAATTGCTGGGAATTAACATCTAAACATGCAACAGAGACCCCAGAATAGGATCACCAAGCTTTATAGCTTTCTCCCTTCTGATTTCCTTTCATCGCAACGTTTCTGGTTACTGGGTTTCTGCAATTTCCAAAGCTGAACAATCCAGTAACCATTTGTGCGAATGAACCCCAAAACAGCCAACCATTTGCCAATTTATCACACGAGAGGTAAGACAAGCAGGTCAAGACCCATTCAGAACCCCAAGCAAAAATGTCCAAGGTGTTTGACAAAGATCCGTAACTCAACTGGAAGACAGTTTCTTGAACAACTAGTGAATTATGGAGAAAGAAAATGAAGAAACGAAGATGCAATGAAAATCTCAAACAAGCTTAGCCAAGAGGGCCTGAATCTAGTCAAATTTCACGTACTGTCTTCCCATCTACAACCCAAAAAATAAATCGAATGTAGCGAGTTATAGCCATAAGCATTCAACAACAGGAAAATGCAGCAGGGTTCAAGCTTTGCTTTCCTATTGCTGGTTTCTGGTTTAAAGGAAACTTTCTATGTAAAGGGAAGATGTGCCCGTTACACATCCACCATGCTATACCCAGGACACACGTAACCCAGAGATGGCAAACAAAAATCCCAGAAAGCTTAAGCAAAATGAAAATTTAGAGCTCCAATGGAGCATGTAGGTACATGAACTACTACCCCGGAATTCAATCCCGACTCATTTAGAAACGTACAGCCAAAAATATCCAGATACAAGACATAGTCCCCATGACTGCCTTCCCAAAAAAAAGAAAAGAATTTCACAAAATAACGTTTATCCATCTAACATTAGCAACTAAACATTGACTAATACACCAAGCCTGACGAACTAAGGCTTCTGGAAACGGACTACACATAACAGAGGTGACACAAAACAAACGTGTTGGCATCAAAAAAAATGAAGACTTCAGCGAATCAAAAGGAAAAAACAAGAACTGCTGCAACAAGCTGAAAGTTTCAAACTTGCTGCAGCTTTTTGCAACGAATTCATGCGATGAAACGACATGCTGTACATCCATGCTAAGACCGTCATTTTCACAGCAAACACCGTATTTGACATCAGACTCAAGAAATGAATCGCGACCAAACAGATTCCAAGTTACAACATGGCTGAAAGGCCCGTAGGCAGCGCAAGATGCCACTATTTTCCTTAATCTGATGAGATGTGAGTGGGCAATAACCAAAAGGGGTTACCTTTAACACCAGGAAACGCTAGTGAAACGTGAAGATTTCGAGGATGGCGAGATTCGAATCTCAGTAAAAAAAACGCTAGCTTGATATTCTGATTCTGGATTTCTTCTGCACTTGGTTCCCTTCGTCTGAAACCCCTTTCTTTCTGTTTTCTCTCTCTCTTTGAACTCCCAAAATCTCCCTTGCCGTTCCTTTTTCCAGCCACCAACTTTCACTCTTCTTTTTCGAACCCCAAAACCTCGGCTCTCCTGGTTTCTCCTCAAGCTCAGCCGCCCCTTTCTTTCCAAGAAAACCCCTGTAGCCTTCTGTTGTTTTTTCCTCTCTCCCACAGAACCTCAGCTCTCTCTCTTGCTCTAGATTTTTTCCGCCGTCACTCTGCTTCTCTCCCCTTCCTCTTGGCTGCGGCTCCTCCTTTTATAGGAGTCCCTCAACCCCTAAACCCTCACCTCAAAGGTGAGGATGAAGAGTAAGTTTTTACCCAAAAACATGAGCCCTCCGATTTCTTCATGCTTCTGTAATGCTGCATGCGCAGCCTTTCTTCTTCTTTTTTTTTTTTCAGAGCCTCTTAAACAGCCCAAAACCTGCTCTCTGGTTTCCTTCTTCTTTTTTTTTTTTTTTTTTCTTTTTCTTAAATAAATAACAACAATACAAAAATAACAATTTAAACAAACTTAAATAAAATGTACAAAATTAGTACCCAAAGGATAAAATAAAAAGTTACAATTTTCCTCTTTTTCTTCTTTTCTTTTCCTCTTTTTTCAATAAAAAGAAATAAAACATATTTTTCCTAATTTTCTCTTTTTTGGCAAATTTTATGCTAAAAAGTCTTACAATAAAAAAAATAGATAGCTAAAGGAGTAAAAATGAATGCAAAAATAAAACTAAAATAAAAATGATAGATAATAATAATAAAAAAAAATACTAAAATGCTTATACAAATGCTAAAAGTCTAAGAACTTAAAATCATGGAATTGAGAGAATTATTACTAAAAATAAAATTAGGATCAAATTATTTTAAAATTCGGTGTCTACATTTTGAATTGAAAGGTGAAGGAATTGAGGAACAAGCAGATACCACTAATAAAAGTTCTTTGGAGGAACCACGGAGTTGAGGAAGCAACATGGGAAGTAGAGGAAACGATCAGAGAGAAGTATCCAGACTTGTTTGCCAATCAAAGTAAAATTTCGAGAACGAAATTCTCTTAAGGGGGAGAGGATGTGAGGACTCGAAAATCTATTATTTTTAAATCCCTAATTTTGGCTTAATTAATTATTTATTTGAATTTTTGCCACGAATAATATTTTCTAGTCTTATTAGACCTAAGTACATGGTATTATAGTTTCGTTATATTTTTAAAGTGTCTCGTTTCAAAAATTATTTTCTTAGAAGCTTGTTTAGTGAAAAGTGAAAACGCGTTTGGAAAATTTAACCAATTGGGAGTACATTAAGCCCGGAAAATTGGAGACATGTACAATGGTCTTAAAATAGGTAAATTTATGTTTAACTACTCAAGTGATAGTTAGTGGTACGATCGTTATAAGAATTTCTCGAAGGTTTCACTTTATCGCGCCTAAATTGGAAATACGCGTTTTCACGCGCGCGATTAATTGAGGGACTTTAGACCATTATTTTGGGACAATTAAGAGTGAATAATATTTATATGTATATAAGTGCATTAGAGGTTTAGTGCACTAGTGAAATAAACATGAGAGGAATTGAGCACAAAACGCACGCGTACGTGCACTATTTGCTGTTGAATTTTGTGCACCTACACTCTTAGCCTTTAAGCTTCCTTAGCAAGCTAAAAACCAGACCAAAATCTCTCTCTCTTTCCCCTCATCTGGTCGGCTACCTTCAAGAGCAAGAACCAAACTTGCTTCATCAAATTCTACTCCAAAATCTTGCTCAAATCACTACCAAATCCTCTCAAATTTTAACTCTACTTAGCTTGACATTTGGAGAGTCCATTTAGCTACAAAAAAGAGGAGCTTTCCATAGTTTTTTTGAGCTGTGGAAAGGGCCGAAATTCTGCTCTAGTTCATCAACCAAAGTAGGTAATGATCCAACACTCTAATCTTGGTTTATGGAGGTTGTTTAACACTTATAAGTTCAAATATTCTTGTGGGTTAGCTTGTTATGGTGTAAAATGAAATGGGTGGGCTCTATGAACTCCCACCTTTGTGTTGATGGCTGATATAATGTTTGATGATAGATTTAATGTTGGTTTAGGGCTCAAAATGGTAGATTAATGGTGTATTATTAGTATAAACTTCAAGAAGTGTAAGGGGTGAAAAGTTTCGATTCTGTCCCTGCTTTGAACGTACCTATTCCTATGGAATTTTGAGGTTGTAATGACTTATATATGATGTTTATATGTTGTATTGATGGTGTAAAAAATTTCATTGAAAATATTGAGGTTTGGTTGGTCAAATGAATCGATTTCACAAAGCTAGTAAATCTGGAACTGTTTCCGTAATACTATGACCAGCTTTCGTGTGTTGGCCTAACTTTATACTCCGACATCGAAATCGAGTGCCGTCAGTGGAATTTAAAACTAGACGTTCCTACCTTTCCGATGGTATAAAATATATGCTCTGGTTCCATGTATGTGAGCCGAACCAACCATTTAAAGTCGGCTGTCCTGTTTCTCTATTTTCCTGAAATGAAATGCTGAGGCTGCAACTTATTGCTCGAATTCGAGCTAGTTGTGTGCTGAATTTCAAACTGATTTCTTCTGTGAAATTATAGCTATACGAATTTATTTTCTAACGCCATAAACCATGCTCAATTCCAAGTTAAGTTGACTGATTTGTGATAAAAATACGGAACCTGCCCTGCTCTTGAAAACCCTCACTTTTGGACAGATTTGATGCAAGGCTTGGTGTAGACTTGCTAATTGAATTTCTTGGTGTTAAATGCCTATCAAATGTACCATGAATGTTCCTTAGGTTTTTCCTACACTACTGAACCTTGTTTGGAGGATTTTTCTTAGCCAAATGTTTGGAAATGGAAAACAAAAGGGCTCAAGGCAGTTTTACCTTGGAATTTTTGAAACTTTGGTTGTTCTGTTAAATACCTTTCCGAAGGTATTTTTCCCTGAAATTTGAGAGAAGGACACTTTTCATATAGGAGTATTATACTGCCAAATTTTGTACCAATCCAAGTCCATTTCGATACCTAACTAAAGTTCCAAAGTTGGAGGCTCAAATCTGGAAATTTGTTCACCAGTTTTGAATTTTTCCCAAACTTCGAGCTACCGTATCTCGGTGCTCAAAACTCCGATCCTTGATCTGATTTTTCTATTATAAACCTTACTTGCAATACTAATTGAGTTACAAATTTCAGAGGCTAGCTCGCAACGTATGAATTTTTCCAAATTTCCAAAGTTAGCAAAAAACAAACCCCGACTCAATCCTGAGTGTTCTAGAACAGCAACTTTAAGCCCATTTTTGAATACCTTTCACTTAGATTCATGGAAAAGTATATTCTAAGAACTTTTATTACTTTCAAAGAGGTTTCCAACGGTACCAAGTTTTTCAATTTTTGACATGTAGAATGTGAGATACGATTTTTTAAAATATCGTATCAAAACTGAAAATTTTTCGAATTCCAAAGGAAGGGAGTTTTCAAGCACTCCTTATTCTTTCGATATTATTTGAATGTGTTATACTTGATTTTCCAAAATGAAAACCCGATCGCTCTTGTACATTAAGAAACTCTAACTGAACCTCGATTTACGAGTAATTCAGGTTCGATTTCATGAAATTTCCTTAGATTGTATTAGTGTACAATCTTTCTTGATAATTGGGATATATGAGTGATGCTTCACTATTATTTGCTCAGGCGCACACGAGAACCCTCAAGAGGATCCCACGGTGGACGCTTAAACTTCGAGTGCCCTTTTCTTCTCGTTTTACTTGGTGAGTGTCAAGTGTGTGTTACTTGAACTCCTGTGAATTCGATACGTGATTACTTGTTATTGATACTTGAGATTTTGGGAATGGAGTCGAGTGTGTATTTTATCATACTCGTTCTCATTCGAAATGATTTAACTCATGCTCAAATTGCTTGAATATATCGATTGCTTGGATACATCGATTGCTTGTACATATCAATGCTTGATACATAAAATGGTATGCTATGGCTGCATACGTCGTTGGAGTGAATCTCCTCGACACACAAATGCACATGGGGACGCCTACATCTCATTGGTCGACCTTGGACTCGAACCGGCATGGACTTGGTCGGAAACCTTGGTGAGCCATGAGATATATAAGCTTGACCTAATGAGAGATCTTGCTTGGCATACTTGAGCAGTATCGCCACAAACCAATGACAGGCGGACCCGATATAGGGGTGTGTAAGGTGAAAGGGGATAGGTTAAGTGGAGTTCTACTGACTAAACCTACCCGATTGACGGAGTGTCAATTCGTGGAGGTTATTGATCCTGCAAGTGGAATATAGCTCCTGAGAGCTCCTATATCCTTGAATTGTTTCCTTTTACTTTCCGGAAAATTGTTAATTATTGAAACATATTATTGCTGGGCTTGTAATTGGGATTGTTACTTGAACTACGTGCTTGCATGTGTGTCCTTGGCCTCACGAACGTTTTGCTCACCCTGTAGATTTGTTTTCCTTAACAGGACTGGAAATGGAGTAAACGCGGAGAAATCTCCTTTTGGATATATTTCGTTTTAGGGTTTGAAGTGTATTTTGGCTTGACCCCTTTATGATTGTACTTTTGGAAGTTTAATGTATCATTCGGATATATGTGATGTATATTTTTGGAATTTAAGTTGTATTATGAACACCCGACGTGCGGGTTGGATAATGGATGGATATTGTTAAGCATGAACGCTTCCGCACTATATGTATTTGTACTAATTTGACTGTGGTATCTAGTATCGTTTTAAGCTTGAACGTTTATTGCTTGAGTCCTGGCGAGAGATAGGCAGGCGTCCCGCGGATACCCTTTGGTGCGCCGTAGGGAGAAGTGGGGGCGTCACAATAATTCCTTCTAATCCTCCAAATTTATTACACACACCTCACTAGTTAGTCACACAAGTGTCAATGCACTATGAAACTTAGCAAGCGCCAAATTAAACATGCACCAAGTTACATAAGGTAATAGAGTTAAAAACACTTCTCAATCATCAAAGCAACCATAAATTCAAGGCAAGCGAGAAAAAACAATATAAAAGATAAGAAGCTAATTTGTGGGATCTCACAAGATAGCAATTGTTTATCTAGTTTTAACTACTAATAATAAAAGTAAGTCACATAAAAGAAAAATGATAAAGAAGCTGCAGGTACGATATCTTAAAAGAAACAACAAAAGAAATCTGTTAAACCGAAAAAATAGTTATTTTTTCTGCGGAGCTGAAGTGCATAAAAAGAAGTATTGCACCAATTACCATATTTGGCGTGTTAAGAAATGTATGCTTCTTAATTTGATTTGTTTTGAAATTAATTTAACTTCAATATTTAGACACACATGATGGTTAAATTATGGTGTAACAATTCACATCGGTGTGTCTATGTATAGTTGTCTGAATTGTCAAAAGTCTAATGATAATGAAAAATATATCTATGTGGGTAATAGCAAGACAGTTCAAGTTGAGACAATAGAAGTTTAAAAATTACTGTCTATGCTGGATTTTGTTTGAATTTTAATGAAATATTTATTGTACCGTCTTTTTGACAAAATTTAATTTCTATTCTGCTTTGGACAAATTCGATTATTTTTATTCATTTGAAAATGAAAATTTTAAATGTTTCATGATTTAAAATTGATTGATTCAAGTTCTTTATTATATTATAATAATCTATATTTAATTAAAACAGTTGCCTCATTTAATGAATCTTTGCATTTGAGTGTTAGAAGAATAAAAAGAAAATTAATCAATAAGAATTCGGCTGCTTTGTGATACAAGAGATTGGGTATTATCTCCAAATGAAGAATAAAAAGATTTGTGTCAAACAAAATTCTTGACCCCTTAAATTTTACAAATTCTAATGATTGTATTAATTGTATAAAGGAAAAACAAACCAACAAAAGGAGATTTGAAACCAATAAGACTTTGGACGTCTTAGAACTTGTATATATAGATATTTGTGAGTCATTTTCTACATCTGTTTGAAATGATCAACAATATTGTATAATGTTCATAAACGATTTTTTAAGATATGGTTACATATATCTCATTTCTATCATAGTCACTGGACGTGTTCAAAATATCTGACCATGATAATGAGTACTATGGTAGATATAACGATTTAGATAAATAACATCCAGATCCATTTACTAAACACATAAAGGAATGCGGCATTGATCCACAGTACACTATGTCGAGTTCACCCACTATGAATAGTGTTGTTGAAAGACGAAATAGGACATTTAAAAATATATAAGAAGTATGATATATCATTTTATCTTATTAGAGTCACTATAGAGAGAAATACTTAAGACTGCTGCATATATCCTTAATAGAGTTTCAACTAAAATAACTATCAAAACCCCTTATGAGTTTTAGATTAGAAAGAAACTTAGTTTGAAATATTTACATAATTGTGGATATCCATCTGAGATAAGGTCTTATAGGCCAAATAAAAAGCAATTGGATTAAAAAATGGTTAGTTGTTATTTTATTAGACATTTTGAAAGATTAAGAAGTTACACATTTTATGATCTCATGACTAAATTGATTTTTGACATAAAAAATACCCGATTCATTGAAGATGTCTAGTTTGGGGAAGGAGATGTAGTTAGGGACCTTATTTTTGAAGAGAAATATGTTAATATTCCTACAGGTGTCATTGATTTTATTCAAAATCTTATTCCTGATCTTGATCATGAGATAACAAATCAAGACAATATCAAAGAACAAACGGTTATAGAAGAACAAATTCTACCTCCTCAAGAATCAATGTTATTAAGAAGATTCATTAGAAAAAGGAGAAGTGCAGTGTCAGATGATTAAATTATTTTTCTCCAAGAATATGAGGATGATTCAATCAACTTCTATCAAGTCATGAAATGTTCAACTTCTCAAAAGTGGATCAATGTCATGAATGAAGAGATTAAATTTATGAAAGATAATAGCGTCTAAGATTTTGTCCCATTGCGAGAAGAAGCGAAATCCATTGGTTGTAAATGAATATTTAAAACCAAGAGAAATCCTAAAGGTAACTTGGGACGATACAAAACTTGTCTTATCATTAAGGGTTTTACGTAAAAAGAAGGCATCGACTATAAATAAATCTTCTCTCTGATTTCTTTGAAGGATTCTTTTAGAATTATAATAGCATTAGTGGCATATTTGAATTTTAAATTACACCAGATGGATGTAATCACATCATTTCTCAATAGTGATATTGATGAGACAATCTATATGGTACAATTAAAAAAACTATGTTGGATGTTAAGATAGCATGAAGTTAACATCATGCTACATATTCTTACTGGCTAGTGGTTCCATATGTTGGAAGAATGCTAAATAGTTTCTTATAATCTCTTCTACTGTGGTTACAAAATTCATAACTTATTATGAGGCATGAAATCATGAAATTTAGTTACAAAATTTTGTCACAAAATTACGTGTAATGGATGGTATCAAAGATTACTCAAATTATTTTGCGGTAATAAGTCAGTAATTCAATATTTCAATAACAATAGGAGTTTGAAAAAATATAAATTTATAGATATTAAGTTCCTTACTACCAAAAAAAGAGTACAAAGTGGACAATTATTGATAGAGCATATCAAGAAAAACTCTATGGTTGCGGATCCATTGACTAAGGAATTGCTATTTAAAATGTTTCATGAGCATGCTGATTATATGGGTGCCATGCTATTAAGTGATGCTTAGTTTTCATCGAAATTTGTTATTTTAAATGCTCTTACGATATTAATAATTTTTTATTATTAATGTTTTAAAAATATTTTATGAATAAATAAACTTTGAATTTATTTACACTCTGATTTTGGTATAATTTGATCTCACAAAAGTTTAAGATGGACTAGTTGAAAATAGATATATTGAGTTCGCGTTGCATAAAATTTTCATGCTCTACATGTGACGGCCCCACCTCCCCCTAGGGCATACCCCAGGGTTTAGCGGACCGCCTATCCAACTCTCGTTAGGACTCACTCACTCACATCAAACAAAATAGGGTGCAACCTCAATAATAAACGAAATAACAGTTCCCAAGTTTGGAACCTACAAATACATCCATTTCTATCTCAACCATCCATACAATCCAAAATACAACAAAAGATTGGAATTCTAAATACATTCAACCCTATTTGAGCGACTAGTGTGAGTACAGTTACAAAATTCAAAAACTAGTCTACGCTAGTCTGTACAAGTCTCACGCCACGCTCGTACCCCCTGTAAGGAAAACAAATATCGTGGAATGAGCTAAAACCCAGTGAGATTCCAAATAGCAAATGGACCCTTGTTTATAAGTACAAGTTTCAAGGTAGCAAAGTAATAAGCATGAAGAGTTCATAAAAGTGAGCAATAACACTTCAAGTAGCAAACTCAAAATGAGCGAGTGTGAAGTTTTAAAAAAAATAATAACATTACAAGTAACAATCATTTCAAAATATAAGGATACAAATGGCTCTCAAGAGCCAAATTTCCATTTCATCACCAGGAGCTTGATCACGTAATAGTTGACACTCCGTCAACTCTCAAGTAAAGGAACCAATCCAGTAGAGCACCACTTAAACTACTCTCCATCCACCATTCAAATCCCCTACTGGGTCCAAAATCCTCAATAAACACTAGTGGTAATACTCGAGTATACCGATTAGTCGAGAAGATATCACTCCACTCGACAAAACAAGAGACCAGGGTTCATTACTCAATCGACCAAGCCCTTGCCGGCTCGGCTCGAGTAACTCGTCACAGGGTTTCTGAAATTTTAGGAAATGTGTACATCATGAACAAGTATATCAAATCAATTGCAACAATAACCAATTATATATCACATTAGGACAAGTGCGATAAAGTACACTCTTACCCGATCAAACCAATCATATAGCATTTAATCACATTCATCAAGTATTGAAAACAAGCGCCCAGTTCAATCTGGTATTTGGAAGCACTCACCAAAATTCTAGTGCCTCTCAAAAATCACGTTCAGGTCCAACTCCTTGGTTGAAGTCCAAATCTGCGAGAAAATATCATTTACGAATATAAAACTCTCTAGAGTTCGAAACTTAAAGTTTCGCTTCAAGAAAATCAAGTAAATGCAACTCATTTAAGTAGTATTCAAGATACTTATCAAATCCTGAAAAATTCATGCTCACTCGTTTAGTTTTGGTAAGGAAGCGGTTAAAACTTCAGAATTCCTATTTGAGTCGAAAAGACGAGAAAAATGTTTTGTTATTAGTCGTTATTTCAATCGATAAAAGAAGACACAAATATCCTAGATGGTTCAAGTGGTACTCGCTCTTAGATCTTCCTCAAGTCACAAGTATATCTACCTAGCTTTCGAGCGTAAATTTGGGCAGCACGTCCTTTGTTTTTACCTATTTTTCAGCCATTTATGGCTTCATTGTTTTCCTCAATCAGTCCCAAAAATCACACACAAAACAATCGCATTACAATAGCCGTTCAATAGGCTCAATGTCACATGATTACCAAACCATGCTAGAGAAAAAATGACCGGAAATGAAGTTCAAGGCATAAAACAGAAAGACAGATTCGACATCGCTTAGCGGATCGGACACAACTTTAGCTACGCTTATCGGATTGGGGTGTAACTTATACCGTTTCGAATCTAAGTCAGGGGCTACAACTTTGATGAAGACTACTCAATCCAGTTCGTAGTGTATCCAGGTCAAACTTGCAAATTACAGAACCAGAATCGCACAATCAGGTTAGCTAACCGCACTATGTTTAAAGGACAATAACTCAGGCTACCGAAGTCCGATTGAGGGTTTTCAGGGGCGTTGGAAAGATAAAACATAGCACTACAACTTTCATGTTTTGGTCAAAGGCTAAATCAGTACGAATCATGGTGAACAGACACGTTCAGATTGGTGAAATGTCAATACTGTCCATAGAGCTCTACCTATGGCAGTCAGGGGTATTTTTATCTTTTCATGTGCTACAGTACTTGAATTGAGCTTAAATTTTACAGAAATCTCTAAAACATCATTCTCTACAACTTTCATGTTTTGTATTAAGCTTAATTCGGCCTCTATCATTGTCAAACAGAAACAGGCAGAACTGAAAATAAAAATTCCTGAAATCTGGAATTCAAGCATTTAAGTGCTAATCCTCACAAATCTAACTTGAAACACCACTACCACCCCTATACATGGTTACATACACAATATACCATCCAAACAATAGAAATTTAAGGGAACAATCCAAAACCCTAACTCAAAATTCATCACTACAATCATCAAAATCACTTAGATTAGGTACTACCAAGCATGAATCCAAGTTACTACAAAAATCACACAAAAGGAAGGGAAAAGGAAGGGTTGCTCAGCCTTATTACCTCAATAAAAGGGTTTGTAAGAGTGATACTTCACCTCTCCTTGTGAAAATTAGCTCCCTAAGCTTCCCAAGCTCACAATTTACAAGTTAATCGGTTTAGTTTTCTCTTTTTCTCACTAAATCAAGTAAAATCCAAGATTAATGGAAACTATCCTTCTCTTGTTTTTCTCTCCTTATGTTCGGCCAAGAGGGCTGAAAACTGAAGGGAAAATGAAGTCCAAGAAGGTTATAAGGTTTAGTCATAGCTTGGATCAAAGGTTCTTGGATTAACTCCACTTGTCATCACCAAATTCCATCCCAATTTTTTTCTTTTCCTTGTGTTTTTGGGTCAAGAATTTTGGCCATAGTGATCTGATAAGGAGCTGATATTTTGGCTCTAATAAAGATGATATTTTATGGAAACAAAGTGGTGATCAAGTAGTGTGTTCAATCAGTAGTGAACGGTACACGTCGGTTCACACCGTTTTTCCTCAACTCACACGTACTAGGTTTTTTTTCTTACCATTCACTAATTTATTATTATTACTTCTAATGACACATTATTTTCTCATCTAATACTTACTCTTAATCACCAAATTTGATCCCCACTCCATACTGGCTACTAATTCTACGAAAAGACGTGAAAACCCTAATTTATCGAAACGTTGAAAGTAAAATGGAAACCCTTGTTTTTATGATTATTTGTAGCTATTGGGGAAGTAAAAGTATATTAAAGTTATTGTAAAGTAATAAATTCCAAATAAAAGGGAATTTTAAGAAAAATATAAGGAAATTTTCCAGTCATCACACACTCTCCTCCTTAAAAGAATTTCGACCTCTAAATTCATACATGT
This sequence comes from Coffea eugenioides, assembly GCF_003713205.1. NCBI lineage: Eukaryota > Viridiplantae > Streptophyta > Magnoliopsida > Gentianales > Rubiaceae > Coffea > Coffea eugenioides. The sequence continues at coordinate 44,938,103 of NC_040040.1, forward strand.
ATTCATACTTAGGGTATTTTCCTTGCATATCCGTTTCTAGCTCCTAAGTCTCATCATAGCCAAAATTTAGCCAAACAATAGAAATCACGAATCGTACCTTCTACTATCTCCGATGGTTCAGGTACTGTCTGTTGGTTCAAGGCGTACACTCTAGCTGGCACCCTTGGCTTTGTCCTTCCTACATTTGCTTGTTCAAGATTTAGGTGTGACCTACGGGGACAAGTTGCAAGCTGGTGCTCAGCACTACCACACCATAAATATTTTCCTGCCTTTAGTAAACAATCATTCTCAATATGATTGGCCTTCTCACAGTACGCACAGATACTCGGGGGACTGAGGTCTGACCTCCTTGTGAGGCACCTTTTGCTTGCACCCTTCCACGCGAGGCCCCTCTAGGATTAATTTCCTTAGGTGTCCCTGAAATTTTCTCACCACCATCTCCTCGACCCACCTTAGAGAGTGACATATCTAGATCACCTTGTCCCTACCTTTGACTTCCACCAGGCGCACCTCTCCTTTTTACATGAAAAGCCGTCACTTGTGCACTAGCAACTTCTATTCTTTGAGCCTTCTCCAAAACTTCCGTAAAAGTGTTAATCTGGGCCACCGCCAAGGCCTCCTTATCTCTACATTGAGCCCCTGCACAAATCTTCGTACCCTCCTTTGCTCCGTAGCTATCAATTCGGGAGCAAATTTAGATAACTTCGTAAACTGAGTCTCATACTCAGCTACACTTGAAGTTCTCTGACAGAGCTTAATAAAATCGTCCTCCCTCTTCTCTTGGACTATCGGCGGAAGGTATTTATTATTAAACTCTCGCACAAAGTTCAACCAAGTCCAGGCAGTCCCCTCTCTTTCCCACAAGGCCCTGGCTGGACCTTCAAACTGAAAGACAGCAAATTGCACCTGTCTATCCTCCGCGTAGTTTAGAACGGCGAATATATTGATCATGGTTTCTAACCATTTCTTCGCTCCCTCAGGATCCGGTCCTCCTAAGAACTTTGGAGAAGAGAACTTTTGGAATCGCTCTAGGGCCCTATCTTGCCCCATATCATCTCTAGGTTGATTCACAGGGACTTGACCCTGTTGCTCCACCAATCGAGCAAGAATATTAGTCATCTGTTGAATCGCAGTTGCCACCTGATCCCCTCCTGTCGCCTGGGGTCCAGGTTGCAGCTCGACCATTGCACCTCCCTCCTCTCTCGATTCTCGCACTGGTTCCTGTGCCTGCCTACCCCCCACGGCCACGGTTAGAACCGCGTCCTCGAGTAGTTTCATGTCCTTGACTCTGCCTACCCTCCATACGTCTTTTGAACAATAGCCTATATACATATAAACAAAATTTAGTAACTATAAAGTTCGATAAAAGCATGTTCAAATCATAAAACGAAAATAAGAGAACACATTCAAAATAACGTACTTTCTTTATATACATATCATAGCAATTCACATATCCTATGGGACATCAACCCTAGGTATTGCTCAAGCACTATACTTAATCGGAACTTGAAGAAGTACAACCAAGTACGTACGCGCGAATAGTAAGAGTCCCCAATCTCACTAATATCTTCAATATATTCCAAGTCCAGACTATTCGTATCTTCCTTGCCTTGGCTTTCGCCATCCAAATTTATTCTAATGTTATTCGGGATATCAACTTATCATAAAGATATCACTTTTGGTACTCGAGTACAGGAATCTGAAAATATGATGATTCGCCATCGAGCTGGTCAATCTCAAAAGCAAATCGACCACTTTTGAGATTTCTACCCAACATACATATCTAAGATCTTTAACAATAGACATTTGTTCCATACTTAACAAGCCAATCCTCACAGTCCAAGAACCCTCTCCCGGCACGAGCTCGATAGGAGCTCTAATACCATCTGTGATGGCCCCATCTCTCCTAGGGCGTACCCCAGGGTTTAGCGGACTGCCTGTCCAACTCTCGCCAGGACTCACTCACTCATACCAAACAAAATAGGGTGCAACCTCAATAATAAATGAAATAACAGTTCCCAAGTTTGGAACCTACAAATACATCCATTTCTATCTCAACCATCCATACAATCCCAAATACATCAAAAGATTGGAATTCTAAATACATTCAAACCTATTTGAGCAACTAGTGTGAGTACAGTTACAAAATTCAAAAACTAGTCTATGCTAGTTTGTACAAGTCTCACGCCTCGCTCATACCCCCTGTAAGGAAAACAAATGTCGTGGAATGAGCTAAAAGCCCAGTGAGGTTCCAAATAGCAAATTGACCCTTGTTTATAAGTACAAGTTTCAAGGTAGCAAAGTAATGAGCATGAAGAGTTCACAAAAGTGAGCAATAACATTTCAAGTAGCAATCTCAAAATGAGCGATTGTAAAGTTTTAAAAAAAAATAATAACACTACAAGTAACAATCATCTCAAAATACATGGATACAAATGGCTCTCAGGAGCCAAATTTCCATTTGATCACCAGGAGTTTGATCACGTAATAGTTGACACTCCGTCAACTCTCAAGTAAAGGTGTGACGCCACCACTTCTCCCTAAGGCGAACCAAAGGGTATCCATGGGACGCCTACCCAACTCTCGCCAGGATTCAAGCAGTTTCCATTCAAACTTAAAGCAAAACCATTCAACAACACTAGATAAGTAAGAAAGTGCGGAAAACTTCCAAACTTAACAATACATGTAACGTTTATCCGATCATTACATTAAATTCCCAACAGGTATATCAATACCCCAAAATATACTACATCCAGGTACATCAAATATCCAAATCATACATTAGGTTTCCAAGGTACAACCAATAAGAGGTCTAGCCCAAAATATATTAGAAATCCTAAGCCAGAAGTGTATCAAAAGTTCCTCCAAGTCTCATTCCATGCCCAATCCTGTTAAGGAAAACAAATCTACAGGGTGAGCAAAACGCTTGTGAGGCCAAGGACACACATGCAAGCACATAATCCAAGTAACAAGCTCAATTAATAGGTCAAATGATCAAATACAAGTAATCGTCAATTCCAATGTAAACAGAAACAATTCAAGGATATGGTAGCTCTCAGGAGTTAAGTTCCACTTGTATTGTCAGGGTCATTCATATACCTTCCCGTGATGACTCTCCGTTAACCGGGTTGGTATTTCCAATCCGTAGATCTCCACTTATTTCCCTCCATCCATCATTTCACCCTCTCGAATCCGTAACCAACATGCATGTAAAGGCGATACTGTGGCGACCCCACTTCCCCCTAAGGCGAACCAGAGGGTTGGCGGGCCGTCTGCCTAGCTCTCGCCAGGACTCACGCAAGCAATCTAGCCCAAATCCTTCCGAAGAATAACCTAAGCTATTACAACACCGTTTCCTTCCAAATAGACTGATAACTAAAACCTCATTAACTTCAAAGATAACAACATTTATAGGATAGCCAATTGTCGATTCTTAAATACCTCATGCGTTACAACCAGGCAACAAAAGCATACAATTCAAGTACATTAGTACAGGCCAAACAACAAATCCAGATTTTACACTTTTCCAGCTTCAAGAGGCAATCCAAAATAGAAGATACAATGTTCAACTCAAACTACATGCATAAAAGTGAAATCAAATTTCAAGTCTTGCTCAAGAGCCAGAACCTGTCAAGGAAAATAAATGAACGTGGGGTGAGCAAAAACTCAGTGGTGCCCCAAAACATGCAATCACATAAGGCAAGTAACGAGTATTTAAATTCAACGATTAAGAAAGCGGATAACAGCACAAGGTAGGATACAGGGGCTCTCAGGAGCCATTTCCGCGCTTGGCCAAAATTTATCGTAGTTGACCCTCCGTCAACTCTCACTGCCTACAGTCCATGTAGATCTATTCATTCTTCCTCTTAATCATGCCCTCCAATCATACCCCTTTCCCGGGCCCGCACACCATTTCACCGATCTCCATCCACCAATCAACCCCCTACCGGGCCCGCACACCGCAATTGTAGTTCGGTAATACTCGAGTATACCTCACTGATTCACTAGTCGAGGGATTCACCCAACGACATTACAACACTGATTCACTAGTCGAGGGATTCACCCAACGACGTTACAACACTTGAGATATTCACAAAAACTTTTCACACAAGTCACCACTCGAACGGCTAGTGTGGTAAAGTACACACTGCTCACTTCGATGGATCAAAAACCACTTTGCAATTATCATATATCGAGTCAAGAAAGCACTTTAATCAAATAGTCATAGAACAAGCAGGGACACTCACCAAAAGTCAAGCTCAAAAGTCAAGCTGGGAATCGTAGTCCAAGTCCTCGCTAAACCCTAGAAATCCAAGTTTTAAAAAAAATTATAAGTTTTACTAAACAAACTCTTGGTTTATATATATAAAAGATTATCTTGTATGAAACCAGTTTAATTCCTCGAGACAAATCAATAAATCTCTTAAAATTAAGGCTAGTAAAGGAATAAAATGTTTCGTGTGGTTGCTTTAAAAGTATTTCTCTTCTAGAGAGGTAAACTAGAACCAAACTAGTTCAAACAAGTTTTCTTGCCGAGTAAGTTTTCTAAGTCTTTTATTTGAAAGTAGTCAAATCTAGTGTTTTTATCAAATTTTCTCTAAAACAACTAGTCAAGGGTAATTTTCTGAAAAACTTAAAGTTTAGAAGCTAATGCAATTATTTCCTAAAGGTAATAAGACTGGTTTAAGCAAGAGAAAAGGATTAACTAGTCGGCAAGGTTTTAAGAGTCCCGATATCTAAGTTTCAATATTAACATACTATACTCAATATATATAACTTGATATTAAGGCAAAATATTCCCACAAGGCTTGATTTAAAGGTACTTGAATTAAAAAGGCTAAAACGAACTTCACGATTCCAAGTTGCCAATATAGCTAAAGCACAATTCAAGTATAAATCTCGCTAGGGTTTCATCAATCATTAGCCCTAGGTCTCAACAGATTTAATTCCAAACAAAATTCAACAAAGGAAGTCCAAAGTATCAAAACAATTCCAAATCATGAACCCATGGACCTTCCAAGTACATTTCGGCCAAACCACTTAAACAATTCCACCAAGGATTTAACTCTTACAAAAATTACTCAAATGGCCAAGAGCTTCATCAATCATTAGCTCTTGACGACAAACAATCATTCCTTACAACAATCAACCAGAAATTTAACTCAAAAACATAAAAGGAAGTCACGGCTAGCTTACACATAAACAACTCCAGAAATTCAGATTTTATTTAGATAGATATACATCTAAACTCAGATTACCACAATAGCCTTTCACTAGGCTCAATGTCATTCACACACAAGACAATTTTAGCATGTAAGCTTCACTTGGAAATTCAGAAATGGTGGCTAAAAGCTAAGTACAAGTCTTGACCGCTTTAATTAAGGTAACTTGTTAAAAGAATAAAACTTTGAAGAAATGAGAGATACATTAGCGAGAGAAATTCAATAGGGTTATATTTGATGTCAAGGAAGTGGAAAAATTAAGGTGAGAGGTTGGAAGTAGGCCGCCTGAGGTTTTAAAGTCAAGAAGCCCGTTCCTATGTTTCAGGAATCTACGCAGATGAATAGTAGCAGTAAAGTTTAAAAATTTGCAACTCGAGTTCCACAAATCAAACAATTATGGAAGTTATACTGTTGTAAAATAGATTTTTAGTACTATCACATCCCAGAAGACACTTTTCAGAGATTCAAATCACAAATAGGCCAAATATTCGATCCAAGTCAAAAATTCAGTTTCCTGAGGAAACAGGACATTCAAGCAGGACAGCCTACTTTGAGGAGTCACGGACAGCAGTACACATGGAGGAAAAATATGAAATTTCTACAAAACAAAGGCCCATGATTCTAGTTTCAAATGCCACTGACGGCACCTCAATCGGATTTTCCTACACCAAGATATAAGCATTTTACTGAGACTGGTCAGTGAAATCCGAAATCTGGAAACTCATTTTTTACTTGTGAAAAACTCCTTTTTCTCTTTTGAAACCATAAGACTTTTATTCAAATCATCTATACATTTAGGTATGACATTCATACCAACATATACCAAGGCAAATAACGCTTAATTCCAGTAAATGGTTCAGCCAAGAAATCTTATATATACTAATCTGTCATCAGCTAAGTATAACAGTCATCAATTGTTGGCAATTCGACGTACGATTACTTCCTTAATTTCTCCTTTGTTAACACTAACTTGACATGCAGAGGATGGTTATTAAGCCACAGAGTATCTTTAGCAGTGATGTATAAAGTTTACGGCCAAGGAAGTCGAAGGGCAAAGCTGGTCCAGGTTCTAATCCTCTCCCTCGGCCATGTTTTCAACTCTAACAACAACCAGTTTTAAAACACAACTTTTCTCCAATAATCCCTTCAGTTTAAATACAAGTCTTTCATGCATGATGAAATTAGGGCATTATACAATATTTTACAGCTTAGTACAGAATTTTAGAACCAAAATTCGCAATAGGAAGCTGGTAGTTCTTCATTTATTGTTCTCGGATGAAGCTGAGAAATTTCCAGCAACCTCTTATCAATATTTGTACATCCAAAATTCCAGCTTTTCACAAGACTCTTCAGCTAATCTTCTTATAGTACTTAAGGTAAACATTTTACCTGCATTTCCTAACATTATTCTCCACAGAAAACTCGGTTAACAAGCTGCAATTCCAGTTCATCCGCTCGGTCATTTCAGTTCTCTTCTCTAGCACCTAGTCAGTCACGAAACAGAATTTCCCTCGGTCAAGAATTCATTTTCCTTGCTAAATTTTAACATGCAGCTTAAGCATTCAATTATACCAGATAAACAAGAGAGTTTACGGCAGTTTACCTCCCATTTTCCTACAACCAAAACTGATATGAAGCTAAGTACAGGCAGCTCCTTCCTCCTTCAGTCCTCACGTTGCAAGGCTCTGAGTTTTCTTCTCTTTTTTTTTCTTACACTCTTACTCACCATTTGTGGCTGCACAGAAATCAAGAACACTCCCTCTCTCTCACTCTTTCGGATAGATTCAGAACGGAAGATGGAAGAAATTTCGGTGGCTCTTGTTTTCTTTCTTTTGTTCCTCTCAGCCGTTAATATCAAGGTGGTAGCTCACAATGCTTCTTCAGTTGGTGGGTTGATGACTCCTAAGCTCTCCACTCACACTTGTCTCTAAATCTGATATTAGCTGGCCGCATGGTAGATTTAGCTAGGAAGAAAGGGTAGTTAGGTCATTTAGTTGTAGTTTAATTGCACTCCAAGGCCTGAAACTTTTCAAGCTCAAGCATGAACTCCTAACTTTTGTTATATATATATTTGCATCACTCCAAAATTCTACCCCAAAAGAAATTTGGTAGCCTACCCGTATGCTAATCTCGCTAAAATTAAATTATCGAGATTCAACGTCCTAAGTGTGATTATAAGGGGTTTTGACCTAAGTCGTTTTCATCTTAGTTCTAGATTCCCGTTGACACTTAACGTTATTAACACTTAGAATTAGCTATCGGAATTCAAAGGATTTATTTTAAGACTATGAAATAATCTACCTCAGGAGATGTTAATTTAACTTAACAAAACCAAGTAATTTAATATTTTAGCACTATTATATTATTTGTAACCTGAGAATTGTTTTCACGTACTTAGTTAAGAACAAGTAGAAATAAAGCTAGAATTTATTTAATAATCAAGAATGCCAATGCAATATGCCTAGATGTATATATGTATGTAGTTATTTTTTTTGAGGTTCTCACAGATACTATACAAGTATGCTAAGTAAGATCTCAAAAGATCCAATTTCAAGTCCCAAGATTTACCAAGTTCTCCCGACCAAGACCTCACGATTGGCTGCGAGATTACGAGGTTTAACCATTGGGTTTTGGGCGTCCCCACAGGTCAGGTTTTCAAAAACAAATCAAGTTTTAGTCGATGAGATTTCTATGCACTCGACTTTAGGTCATGTACATGTAACATCCAGCAGTTTCATATAACTCATATAGCAAGTCATGTATTAATCCAAGTAAAGGAAATAAAGTGCAGTAAAGTACACACTTTCCCCAACAAGTACAGTTCCAGTAACAACAGGTTCAAGTAGAGTTCATGTAGACAACAGATCTCAAGCAAAGTGCAAGTAAACATGTACTTGACACTCACCAATATAAGTAATGAGGAAGAAATGCCCCTCGGAGCTTTAGGCGTTCACTGTGGGATCATCTTGAAGGTCCTCGTATGCACCTGAGCAAATAATAATAGACTATCATTCACAAGCCCCTACTATTAAAGAAGATCGTACCATAGTACAATCTTAGAAAGTCTCGTGAAATGAGCCTAAATTATCCTAAATCGAGGCTCTCAAGTGGGGTTTTAAAGTACAAGAGAAATTTAGTTTTCATCTTGGAAATCAAGTATAAAACATTCAAGTAATCTCGAAGGAATAAGAAGTACTTGAAAAACTCCATTTCCTTGGAATTCGAAAAAATTCAGTTTTGATACGATACATTAGAAAAATCGTATCTCACGTTTTACAAGTCAAAAATTCAAAAACTTGGTACCGTTGGAAACCTCTTCCAAGGTACTAAAAGTTCCTAGAATACACTTTTCTAAGATCCCAAATGAAAAATATTAAAAAATGAGCTCAAATTCGCTATTTTGGTTCATAAGGCAGGTTTAGATTGGTTTTTGGCCAACTTTGTAAATTCAGCAAAATTCACTTGATTGAAACTAGCTTTTGAAATTTGGAAATATTTTAGAGTCGCAATCCAAGTTTACAACAAAACAAGCCGAACAAGAAACAGAGTTTTGAGTACTAAGATATGGCAACTCAAAGTTACCAAAATTTCCTTGTGAAACATGGGTTTTCCAAACTCAAGTCATGAATTTTGGTAATTTATTTGAGCCATGAAACAGACTCGGAATAACACCATAATTAGCAGTATGATACTACCATATAAGGGTTGTTCCTCTACCAAATTTCATGGAGAAATAACTTCGGAAAGGTTGTCAACCAAGCAACCCAAATTTCGAAAAATCCTAAGGCAAAACTGTCTTAGGCCTTTTGTTTTCCATTGCAAACATTTGGCCAAGACGAATCCTTCAAACATGGTTCATTTGTGTAGGCAAAGCCTAAGGAACATTCATGGTACATTTGGTAGGTGTTTTTACTCCAAGAAACTCAATTGGCAAATCCATATCAAGTCCAACATCAATTCTGCCCAAAATTTAGGGTTTTCAAGGACAGGGCAGGTTTCGTATTTTGATTACAAATCGCTCAATTAAATTCATAATTGAGCATGGTTGGTGGAGTTGGAAATAAATTCATAAAACTATAATTTCACAGAAGAAATTGTTTTGAAATTCAGCACACAACTAGCTCAAATTCGAGCCTCAAATTGTAGCTTCTGAACTTCGTTCCAGGAAAATAGAGAAACAGGACAGTCATCTTTAAATGGTTGGTACAGGGTACTCGGGTGGAATTAGGTGTTGTATTTTATACCAAATGAAAGCTAGGAATGTCTAGTTTCCAGTGCAGCAAACGGCACTCGATTCCGACATCGAAGCGATGAATTATAGCCAAAACAAGATGGCTGTCTGGTAGTGACGGGAATCATTTCCCAGTTTTGGCAGATTTTCTAAATCTCAACATGCACTCACCCAAATCACGTAAAATTTTGAGGAAACTTTAAACACAACCTATATTTCACATTTGCATCAGAAACAAGTCAATTGGACCTCAAAAAAATACATTAAAATACACTAAAATAGCAGGGCAGAATCGGCATCTTCACATGCAACTCCTCATTTGACTTCCTTTTTATTTTTGCCACTTAACTCTACTAAATTAGCACTTAATCGACACAATTAGCATCCAATCCTATCAAATCAGATCATCAAAGTCATTGTGGGATTTCATAGAGCCCACTCACCAATTTTTCCAACAATTTAAAGCTGCCCATGAGAATCCAAGAGCTCATGAGTAAAATCTATCTTCCATAAAACAAGAATTAAGTGGTTGATCATTACTTACTTCCTTAGAGAGCCAAGACAGAAATTTTTGGTCACTTTGAGTTGGAGAAAAACCGTGAGAGGCAGCTCCTTTCCTAGCTTATCTTGATCACCAAGTGATTTGAGGTTTGCATGTAAAATTTGGAGGTAATTTGAGCAAGGAATTGAGGAGAGAGGGTGATGGAATTTTCTGGTCTTGCTCTTCCTTTGTTGCTCGGCTGTTTGAGAGTATGAGAGGAAGGAAATGCTGATGGTATGAGCTTCTAAGGTGAGCTTAAAATGTGTGGCTCAAATTTATTCGAAGCTGTCCACTAAAATAATACACGTGCGCGTGCGTTTCGTACTCGATTTCTCGTGAGTTATTGCACTAGTGCACTAAACCTCTAATGCACCTACATTCATATTATTATTATTGACTCTTAATAGTCCCAAAGTAATAGCCTAAGGTTCCTCAATTACTTGCGTGCGTAAAAACGCGTATTTCCAATTTAAGCGCGAGATAGTAAAATTTCTAAGAAGTTCTTATGACAGTAATATAACTAATTAACTTTTGAACACTTAAATGTAAAAATACCTATTTTGAGACTAATGCACAAGTCTTCAATTTTCCAATCTTATTGTATTCTCGATTCGATTATTTACTCCAGTCGCGTATTTACTATTTTCATTTAACGAACCTTTAGAAATTAAATTTCGAAACGAGTCACTTTAAACATAAAACTAAGCTATGAATCCATTTAATTAGGCCGAAAAAGGATAGAAAATAATAATCGGAGCATTTGGCCAAATAAACAATTAAATGGGTTAGAATTTGGAGTTTAAATTAAAATTTTTTTTTGTGAGTCTTTACATCCTCTCCCCTTTAAGAAAATTTCGTCCTCGAAATTTACCTTGTTCTGCGAACAGGTCTGGATACTTTTCTCGAATTGCCTCTTCAACTTCCCAGGTCGCTTCCTCTAACTCGTGGTTCTTCCAGAGAACTTTTACTAAAGGTATTTGCTTATTTCTCAATTCTTTCACCTTTCTATCCAGAAGTTTCACCGGTTTCTCCTCATAGGTCAAAGTCTCATTAATCTCAATATTTTTCGGTTGCAAAAGTGTGAGAAGGGTGTGGATGGTACTTCTTAAGCATGGATACATGGAAAATATTATGGAACCGAGATAAATTCGGTGGTAATTCCAACTTATAGGCTACACTCCCCACACGCTGGATAATCTTATAAGGCCCTACGAACATTGGTTGTAGTTTCTTCCCCTTTCCAGACATCAAACTCGCTTTCAAAGGTGTGATCTTAAGAAACACTAGATTTCCAACCGCAAATTCCAAATCCTTCCTCCGGTTATCTGCGTAACTCTTTTGACGACTTTGTGCGGTTTGAATCCTCTGACGTATTAGCTTTACTTTCTCATTAGCTTCCTCAATCCATGGCACTGTAGTCGGGTCCAAGGTCTTTCGTTCACCTACTTCGTCCCAACACATCGGAGACCATAAAGTGCTTCATACGGGGCCATTTGAATAGAAGAGTGGTAGCTATTATTATAAGCAAATTCTACCAAAGTTAAATACTTGTTCCAATTTTCTTCAAAATCCAACACACAAGTTCTCAACATATCCTCAAGGGTTTGAATCGTCCGCTCGGACTGTCCATCAGTCTGGGGATGGTAAGTAGTACTGAAATTCAATTTAGTCCCCAACACCTCTTGTATCTTTTGCCAGAACCTCGAAACAAATCTTGGATCTCTATCTGACACGATACTAACAGGGATTCCATGTAATCTAATGATTTCATCCAAATACAACTTAGCCAACTTCTCCAATGGGTACCTCATGCTAATCGGCAGAAAATGAGCCGATTTGGTCAATCAATCCACTATCACCCAAATCGCATCATGGCCTCTCTGTGTTCTTGGTAATCCCGATACAAAATTCATGGTGATATTCTCCCATTTTCACTCAGGTATTTCTAGAGGTTGCAAAAGTCCTAATGGTTTCTGATGTTCGGCTTTAACCTGTCGACAAATTAAACAGGTTTGGACAAATTGGGCAATTTCCTTTTTCATGCTCTCCCACCAGTACAATCTCTTCAAATCTTGGTACATTTTATTCCCTCCAGGGTGTACCGTAAACTTTGAGCGGTGTGTCTCCTCTAAAATTTCCTTCTTAAGCCCTTTATCTTTTGGCACCACTATCCGATTTTGAAATTTCAAAATACCATTTGATCCCAAATTAAAATCCAACTTTTCTCCTTTTTTGACACTTTCCACCCACTTTTGCACTTCAGGGTCCTTTTCCTAAGACTCTTTAATACGTCCCATCAAGGTGGAATTCACTACAATGTTCCTAAGAATTATTTTCCTCGGCTCCAATCGAGGATTCCAATAACTAATTTCTTCTAACAAGTGAAACTCCTTAATCATCAATCCGGCCACTTGTACTTGACGATTTAAAGCATCAGCCACTACATTGGCTTTTCCAGGATGATACTTTATCATGCAATCATAGTCTTCTAGAAATTCCATCCATCTACGTTACCTTAAATTCAGCTCTTTTTGAGAAAATAAGTACTTAAGACTTTTGTGATCAGTTAAAACCTCGAATGTCACCCCGTATAGGTAATGCCTCCATTTCTTTAATGTAAATACCACAACCGCTAACTCTAAGTCATGGGTCGGGTAATTTCCTTCATGTGGTTTCAATTTCCTAGAGGCATAGGCTATCATTTTGTCATTTTGCATTAAAAGACAGTCTAATCCTTCCTTGGAAGCATCTGTGTAGACCACAAAGCTATCTTTTCCGTTCGGTAGGGCTAACACTGACGCCCTAGTCAAACGTCTTTTCAATTCCTGGAAGCTCTCTTTGCATTTAGGATTCCAAATAAACTTTCCACTTTTCTTGGTCAACTCAGTCATGGGTCCAGTAATCCTAGAAAAATTCTGGATAAATCTCCTGTAATACCCTGCCAATCCTATAAAACTTCAAATCTCAGTAGGGTTTTCCGGTCGTTTTCACTTAGAAACAGCTTCAACTTTAGTTGGATCCACTTTAATCCCATCCTTAGAAATTATGTGTCCCAAGAAAGTTACTTCTTTTAACCAAAACTCACACTTGCTGAACTTAGCATACAATTGGTGCTCCCTTAGAGTTTGCAAAACAATCTTCAAGTGCTTCTCATGATCCTCCACATTCTTAGAATACACCAAAATATCGTCAATAAAGACCACGACAAATTGGTCCAAGTAAGGTTTAAAAACCCTATACATCAAATCCATGAAAGCAGCAAGTGCATTCGTTAACCCAAACGGCATTACGGCAAACTCAAAGTGCCCATATCTCGAGTTAAAAGCAGTCTTGAGTATATCCTTCTCCAAAATCCTCAATTGATAGTAACCCTGTCTCAAATCCAATTTCGAGAATACTATCGCCCCTTGCAATTGGTCAAACAGCTCATCAATGTGGGGCAGTGGGTACTTATTCTTAACAGTAACATTATTTAAACCTCGGTAATCTATACACAGTCTCAAACTCCCATCTTTCTTCTTAACAAATAAAACCGGGGCTCCCCACGGTGAATCACTTTCCCTTATAAAATCCCGTTCCAACAAATCCTGTAGTTGTAATTTTAATTCTTTCAATTCGGCTGGAGCCATTCGATATGGTGTCTTAGAGATAGGTGTTACTCCCAGGGTCTAGTCAATCTTAAAAGCTATATCCCATTCCGGGGACAAAAACTCTAGCTCTTCAGAAAAAACATCTAGAAAATTTTTCACTATAGGCATGTCTTCCAAATTCATCTTATCACTAGGGGTGTTGATAAGGAAGACCAAATATCCTTGAGCTCCTCTACTTAATAATCTTCTAGCCCGAATTTCTGAAATAAGTGCAGACGAAACCAACTTACCCCTCACATCTAACTTCAGGGTTGCCTCCCCTGGAATACACAATTCTACAATCTTTGTCTTACAATTCAAATGGGCATTATAACGAGCTAGCCAATCCATCCCTAAAATCACATCATACCCCTTAATTGCCAAACCTATCAAATCAGCCAACAATTTTCGTTCCCCAACGCAGATTTCACAATCCTATATACCAGGTTAGCAATTAAACTTTTATCTCCAGTAGGCGTTTTAACTTCCAAATTATAATGTAACTTAATTGGCTTCAAGTCTATTCCATTCATGAAATTAAGGTTTACAAAAAAGAATGAGTCGCACCCGGATCAATCAAAATCTTAGCTAAACGGTGGAAAACAGGAACCGTACCTTCAACCACCTCAGTTGCATCTGGTATCTGCTGATGATCCAGCGCATAAACCCTAGCCGGTATCTTAGGTCGACTTCCTCCAGCACTAGTCTGTTTAGAGGTTGATTTTTCTGGCCTCTGGGTGTTATCTCCAATCTTCGTTTTACTTGGACAGTTCACGAGTTGGTGCTCCATGCTACCACAAGTCAAATACTTCCCAGACTTCCTCCAACATTCATTCTTAGAGTGGTTGGATTTTTCACAGTATCCACAAGTGACTTGAGGGGTCACGGCTGAACCACTAGAAGGCGAGGCTCCCCTAGTATGAACTGGTCTGCTATGACCTCTTATGGATAAAGCTCCCCTAGAAGGTTCAGTAGTCCTTATTTCTCCCATTCCTCTTCCAACTTTAGAAAGCTGTGAACTCTTACTAGTCTGTCCAGAAATACGACTAGAAAAGTTCCTCTTCCTATTGTGAAAGTCTTTAACTTGCATTCTTGCAGTTTCCACTCGTTGCGCTTTCTCTAAAGTCTCAGTAAAGGTGGAGATTTGGGCTGTAGCCAAGCCCTCCTGAATCTCTATGTTAAGTCGCTGCACAAACCACCTTATCCTCTTCCGCTTATTGGTTACCAATTCAGGGGCATACTTAGAAAGCTTAGTAAATTTCTCTTCGTACTCAGCTACACTAAGGGTCCCTTGTTTCAACTTAATAAATTCATCCTCTCTCTTTTCTTGAATCAGAGGTGGAAGAAATTTTTCATTAAACTCCCTCGTGAAATACTCCCAAGTCCAAGGGTTTGAACTCTCTCCCATTTTCCTTTTATCATGTCCCACCAAGCACTAGCCACTCCCTCAAATTGGAAAACGGCAAAATTCACTTGCCTATCCTCAGTATAGTCTAAGGCGGCGAATATACTGGTCATTCTTTCCAACCAATTCTCCGCTACCTCAGGATCGGGTTCACCCATGAATTTAAGCGGATTAAAATTCAAAAATCTTTCTAAGGTTCGGTCCTCTCCTCTTTCTCGTTCCCCAGGTTGGTTAAGTGGTTCAAGACCTTGCCTATCAACAAAGCATTCTAGGATATCAGTCATCCTATTGATGGCAGTAGCCACTTGATTTTTCTCAATATTTTCCTGGCCTTGGGTCGGTCCAGTTGCCGATCCCTGGTCATCCCCCTGAGGTTGGGCCTGTCTAGTCCCTCGCCCACGGCCTCAACCACTTCTTAGTCCTTCCATAACTTAGGCGTGCCTAGTGCAAGAAATGAATCAATTTCGCAAGAAAATGCTTAAAACAAGAACTAATCACGAGAGCATTGAAAATAAAAGTAATTTACATTCATTATCACTTCAAGTTCATACAATTAGCAAGTCATGGGGAAATTACAAAAATATAGCACGCAAGGGCTACAAAAGTACTTTTAGTCACAGAAGACTATAGTAAAGGCAAGTGCCACAAAATTGGCCACACAGTCATGCAAAATACAATGGCCTCAGCACTTAGCATCACCCCTGCTAATCCTATCTACACCAGTCAAAAGGGTCAAAAGAGTCGATCACTAGGGACTTAGTCCACAACAGGACTACTAGGCGGAATCTCCTCCTCTGGGTCCTCCTCCTGGACCGGGCTCTGAACTATATCCGCCACTCCTTCTATCATCTCAGTGGCATCAGCCATGATCCCGGAAGCCCGATCACGGACCTCCTCTCCTAATCTAGTGAGTCGAGCCCTAGTACTCTGGAGTTTCTCATGAATAACTGCAGCTGTAGCCACCTCGTCCTGAACTACCTCCTCAAACTCAGCGATCCTCTCGCCCTGAGCACTAACCATCTGTCTAAACTCGTCCACCTCTGCCTGTAAGTCTAAGTTGGCAGTCACCAACTGACGACGCTCGTCGTCCAATGCTAGCAAATGTGGTTCGGGTAGGCAAATGTCACCCTACATGGGCAACGAGGATATCTATCAGAAGGCATATATCGCACACGAGCTCCTCCCCTAATAGTTCGGTAGTAAATGGGCCTAGGAAGCTCTACATGACCATTAGCATGGCCATTCCCGTTAGCTGTCAGGGCTCCGTTTCCATTTTCCATCCCTGCAAAACAATTACACTTTTTGGATTAGAACCTTAATCGCTAACTCGCATGGATGTCACTTAGAGTATGTCTAACTCAGTCACTAGTTTGACCAAATATCACTTAAGATACGACTAAGTCGTCCAGTCTCAGATCTTAAGGGTAGAGTATCTAGTATGTCTCCCATATAGATCTCTAACCTAGTGCTCTGATACCAACTGTGACGCCCCCACTTCTCCCTAAGGCGAACCAAAGGGTATCCGCGGGACGCCTGCCCAACTCTCGCCAAGACTCAAGTAGTTTCCATTTAAGCTTAAAGTAAAACCATTCAACAACACTAGATAAGTAAGAAAGTACAGAAAACTTCCAAACTTAACAATACATATAACGTTTATCCGATCATTACATTAAATTCCAAGGTACAACCAATAAGAGGTCTAGCCCAAAATATATTAGAAACCCTAAGCCAGAAGTGTATCAAAAGTTCCTCCAAGTCTCATTCCATGCCCAATCCTGTTAAGGAAAACAAATCTACAGGGTGAGCAAAACGCTCGTGAAGCCAAGGATACACATGCAAGCACATAATCCAAGTAACAAGATCAATTAATAGGTCAAATGATCAAATACAAGCAATCGTCAATTCCAATGTAAAAAGAAACAATTCGAGGATATGGTAGCTCTCAGGAGCTAAGTTTCACTTGCATTGTCAGGGTCATTCGTATACCTTCCTGTGATGACTCTCCGTCAAACAGGTTGGTATTTTCAATCCGTAGATCTCCATTTACTTCCCTCCATCCATTATTTCACCCTTTCGGATCCGTAACCAACAGGCATGTAAAGGCGATACTATACAAGTATACCAAGTAAGATCTCAAAAGATCCAGCTTCAAGTCCCAAGATTTACCAAGTTCTCCCTACCAAGACCTCACGATTGGCTGTGAGATTACGAGGTTTAACCATTGGGTTTTGGGCGTCCCCACAGGTCAGGTTTTCAAAAACAAATCAAGTTTTAGTCGATGAGATTTCTCTGCACTCGACTTTAGGTCATGTACATGTAACATCCAGCAGTTTCATATAACTCATATAGGAAGTCATGTATTGATCCAAGTAAAGGAGATAAAGTGCGGTAAAGTACATACTTTCCCCAACCAGTACAGTTCCAGTAACAACAGGTTCAAGTAGAATTCATGTAGACAACAGATCTCAAGCAAAGTGCAAGTAAACATGCATTTGACACTCACCAATATAAGTAATGAGGAAGAAATGCCCCTCGGAGCTTTAGACGTTCACTGTGGGATCCTCTTGAAGGTCCTCATGTGCGCCTGAGCAAATAATAATAGACTATCATTCACAAACCCCTACTATTAAAGAAGATCGTACCATAGTACAATCTTAAAAAGTCTCGTGAAACGAGCCTAAATTATCCTAAATCGAGGCTCTCAAGTGGGGTTTTAAAGTACAAGAGAAATTTAGTTTTCATCTTGGAAATCAAGTATAAAACGTTCAAGTAATCTCGAAGGAATAAGAAGTACTTGAAAAACTCCATTTCCTTGGAATTCGAAAAATTTCAGTTTTGATACGATACATTAGAAAAATCGTATCTCACGTTTTACAAGTCAAAAATTCGAAAATTTGGTCCCGTTGGAAACCTCTTCCAAGGTACTAAAAGTTCCTAGAATATACTTTTCTAAGATTCCAAATGAAAAATATTCAAAAATGAGCTCAAAGTCACTGTTTTGGTTCATAAGGCAGGTTTAGATTGGTTTTTGGCCAACTTTGTAAATTCGGCAAAATTCACTTGATTGAAACTAGTTTTTGAAATTTGGAACTCTTTTAGAGTCACAATCCAAGTTTACAACAAAATAAGCAGAACAAGAAACAGAGTTTTGAGTACTAAGATATGGCAACTCAAAGTTACCAAAATTTCCTTGTGAAACATGGGTTTTCCAAACTCAAGTCATGAACTTTGGTAATTTATTTGAGACATGAAACGGCCTCGGAATGACACCATAATTAGTAGTATAATACTACCATATAAGGGTTGTTCCTCTACCAAATTTCATGGAGAAATAACTTCGGAAAAGCAGTCAACCAAGCAACCCAAATTTCAAAAAATCCTAAGGCAAAACTGTCTTGGGCCTTTTGTTTTCCATTGCGAACATTTGGCCAAGAAGAATACTTCAAACATGGTTCATTTGTGTAGGCAAAACCTTAGGAATATTCATGGTACATTTTGTAGGTGTTTTAACTCCAAGAAACTCAATTGGCAAGTCCATATCAAGTCCAACAACAATTCTGCCCAAAATTTAGGGTTTTCAAGGACAGGGCAGGTTTCATATTTTGATCACAAATAGCTCAATTCAATTCGGAATTGAGCATGGTTGGTGGCATTGGAAAATACATTCATAAAAATATAATTTCACAGAAGAAATTGTTTTGAAATTCAGCACACAACTAGCTCAAATTCGAGCCTCAAATTGTAACTTCTGAACTTTGTTCCAGGAAAACAGAGAAATAGGACAATCATCTTTAAATGGTTGGTATAGGATACTCGGGTGGAATTAGGGGTTGTATTTTATACCAAATGAAAGCTAGGAATGTCTAGTTTCCAGTGCCACAAACGGTACTCGATTCTGACCTCGGAGCGATGAATTATAGCAGAAACAAGATGGCTATCTGGTAGTGACGGGAATCATTTCCCAGTTTTGGAAGATTTTCTAAATCTCAACATGCACTCACCCAAATCACGTAAAATTTTGAGGAAACTTTAAACACAACCTATATTTCACATTTGCATCAGAAACAAGTCAATTGGATCTCAAGAAAATACACTAAAATGCACGAAAATAGCAGTGCAGAATCAGCATCTTCACTTGCAACTCCTCATTTGACTTCCTTTTTTATTTTTGCCACTTAACTCTACTAAATTAGCACTTAATCGACACAATTAGCATCCAATCCTATCAAATCAGATCATCAAAGTCATTGTGGGATTTCATAGAGCCCACTCACCAATTTTTCCAACAATTTAAAGCTGCCCATGAGAATCCAAGAGTTCATGAGTGAAATCTATCTTCCATAAAACAAGAATTAAGTGGTTGATCATTACTTACTTCCTTAGAGAGCCAAGACAGAAATTTTCGGTCACTTTGAGCTGGAGAAAAACCGTGAGAGGCAGCTCCTTTCCTAGCTTATCTTGATCACCAAGTGATTTGAGGGTTGCATGTAAAATTTGGAGGTAATTTGAGCAAGGAATTGAGGAGAGAGGGTGATGGAATTTTCTGGTCTTGCTCTTCCTTTGTTGCTCGGCTGTTTGAGAGTATGAGAGGAAGGAAATGCTGATGGTATGAGCTTCTAAGGTGAGCTTAAAATGTGTGGCTCAAATTTATTCAAAGCTATCTACTAAAATAATGCACGTGCGCGTGCATTTCGTGCTCGATTCCTCGCGACTTTATTGTATTAGTGTACTTAATCTCTAATGTACCTACATTCATATTATTATTATTCACTCTTAATAGTCCCAAAATAATGGTCTAAGGTTCCTCAATTACTTGTGTGCGTAAAAACGCGTATTTCCAATTTAAGCGCGAGATAGTGAAATTTCTAAGAAGTTCTTATGACGGTAATATAACTAATTAACCTTTGAACACTTAAATGTAGAAATACCTATTTTGAGACTAATGCATAAGTCTCCAATTTTCCAAGCTTATTGTATTCTCGATTCGATTACTTACTCCAGTCGCGTATTCACTATTTTCATTTAACGAGCCTTCAGAAATTAAATTTCGAAACGAGTCACTTTAAACATAAAACTAAGCTATGAATCCATTTAATTAGGCCGAAAAAGGATAGAAAATAATAATCGGAGCATTTGGCCAAATAAACAATTAAATGGGTTAGAATTGGGAGTTTAAATTAAAATTTTTTTTGTGAGTCTTTACAAAAGGAACCAATCCAGTAGAGTACCACTTAAACTACTCTCCGTCCACCATTCAAACCCCCTACTGGGCCCAGAATCCTCAATAAACACTGGTGGTAATTCTCAAGTATACCGATTAGTCGAGGAGATATCACTCCACTGGACAGAACAAGAGACCCAGGGTTCGTTACCCAATCAACCAAGCTCTTGTCGGCTCGACTTGAGTAACTCGCCACAGGGTTTCTGGAATTTCAGGAAATGTGCACATCATGAACAAGTATATCAAATCAATTGCAATAATAACCAAGTATATATCACATTAAGGCAAGTGCGATAAAATACACTTTTGCACGATCAAACCAATCATATAGCATTTAATCACATTGACCAAGTATTGAAAACAAGTGCCCAATTCAATCCGGTATTTGGAAGCACTCACCAAAATTCTAGTGCCTCTCAAAAATCACGTTCAGGTCCAACTCCTTGGTTGGAGTCCAAATCTGCGAAAAAATATCATTTACGAATGTAAAACTCTCTAGAGTTCGAAACTTAGAGTTTGAAACTTAGAGTTTCGCTTCAAGAAAATCAGGTAAATGCAACTCATTTAAGTAGTATTCAAGATGCTTATCAAATCCCGAAAAATTCATGCTCGTTCGTTTAGTTTTGGTAAGGAAGCGGTTAAAACTTTAGAATTCCCATTTGAGTCGAAAAGACAAGGAAAACATTTTGTTATTAGTCGTTATTTCATTTCCCTAGGGTACAAGTTCGGCCAAGTTCTAACTTATATACTTTGATAAAAGAAGACGCAAATATCCTAAATGGTTCAAGTGATACTCGCTCTCAGACTTTCCTCAAGTCGCAAGTATATCTACCTAGCTTTCGAGCATAAATTTGGGCAGCATGGCCTTTGTTTTTACCTATTTTTCAGCCATTTATGGCTTCATTGTTTTCCTCAATCAGTTCCACAAATCACACACAAAACAATCATATTACAATAGCCGCTCAATAGGCTCAATGTCACATGATTACCAAACCATTCTAGAGAAAAAATGACCGGAAATGAAGTTCAAGGCATAAAACAGAAAGACAGATTCGACATCGCTTAACTTATCGAACACAACTGAAGCTATGCTTATCGGATTGGGGTGAAACTTATACCGTTTCGAAGCTAAGTCAGGGGGCTACAACTTTGATAAGATACTCAGTCCAGTTCATAGTGTATTTAGGTCAAACTTACAAATTACAGAACCAGAATCGTACACTATTTAGTTCATAGTGTACTAACCACACTATGTTTACAGGACAATAACTCAGGCTACCGAAGTCCAATTGAGGTGTTTTTAAGGGCGTTGGAAAGATAAAACATATCACTACAACTTCCATGTTTTGGTCAAAGGCTAAATCAGTACGGCTCATGGTGAACAGACACAGTCAGATTGGTGAAATGTCAATATTGTCCATAGAGCTCTACCTATGGCAGTCAGGGGTAGTTTTGTCTTGTCATGTGATACAATGCTCGGATTGAGCTGAACTTTTACAGGAATCTCTAAAACATCATTCTCTACAACTTTCATGTTTTGTGCTAAGTGTAGATCAGCCTCTATCATTGTCAAACAGAAACAGGCAGAACTGAAAATAAAAATTCCTGAAATCTGGAATTCAAGCATTTAAGTGCTAATCCTCACAAATCTAACTTGAAACACCACTACCACCTCCTACACATGGTTACATACACAATATACCATCCAAACAACAAGAAATTTAAGGGAACAATTCAAAACCCTAACTCAAAATTCATCACTACAATCATCAAAATCACTTAGATTAGGTACTACCAAGCATGAATCCAAGTTACTACAAAAATCACACAAAAGGAAGGGAAAAGGAAGGGTTTCTCAGCCTTATTACCTCAATAAAAGGGCTTGCAAGAGTGATACTTCACCTCTCCTTGTGAAAATTAGCTTCCTAAGCTTCCCAAGCTCACAATTTACAAGTTAATCGGTTTAGTTTTCTTGTTTTCTCACTAAATCAAGCAAAACCCAAGATTAATGGAAACTATCCTTCTCTTGTTTTTCTCTCCTTATGTTCGGCCAAGAGGACTGAAAAACTGAAGGGAAAATGAAGTCCAAGAAGGTTATAAGGTTTAGTCATAGCTTGGCTCAAAGGTTCTTGGATTAACTCCACTTGTCACCACCAAATTCCATCTCAATTTTTTCTCTTTTCCTTGTGTTTTTGGGTCAAGAATTTCGGCCATAGTGATCTGATAAGGAGCTGATAGTGATCTAATAAAGATGATATTTTATGGTAATAAAGTGGTGATCAAGTAGTGTGTTCAATCAGTAGTGAAAGGTACACGTCGGTTCGCACCGTTTTTCCTCAACTCGCACGTACTAGGTTTTTTTTCTTACCATTCACTAACTTATTATTATTACTTCTAATCACATATTATTTTCTCATCTAAAACTCACTCTTAATCACCAAATTTGATCCCCAGTCCGTACTGGCTACTTACTCTACGAAAAGGCGTGAAAACCCTAATTTATCGTAACGTTGAAAGTAAAACGGAAACCCTTGTTTTTATGATTATTTGTAGCTATTGGGGAAGTGAAAGTATATTAAAGTTATTGTAAAGTAATAAATTCCAAATAAAAGGGAATTTTAAGAAAAATATAAGGAGATTTTCCAGTCGTCACACTACATCCATATCATAATTCATGTTATTTAATTGTATCGACATATGTGATCATTGATAGGTTGAATTACGAAATTGTAACAAAAGCCATTTTGATCCTATGTGGGTATAATTGACAGATCGAATTGAATGTAAATACATTTTGGTAATGACAGTAAAATTAATCTCATACGGTTAATTGTAAAGCATAACTATAAAGTTACATATATAGTCCAAATGAGAAATTGTTAGATTTTTAATCCAATGTTGGACTTATATGTGAATAATTATGTGTTATAGACTGTTAAATAAGGTTAAATTCGATTAAAGTGGTCGATTATAGTTTGAACTTTAGTATATTTAATAGGATGTAGGTCTTTAATATGTAGAGATTTAAAGGTAATTTCTATTTCTATGATGGGTTGAAATAGAAATTCAAAAGATAATAAGAAAGTTATCTATAAATAAGGTCATGGTCCCTGGGTCACACATATTCTTGTTATTTTTTTTAGTACCACAAATAGTTCTTTCAAGAGAAAAATGAATATGTGTTGACCTGTTCTTTCAAGAGAAAAGATACCAGAGAAAAATTAAAAGATTCTTTCAAGAGATCAATGAATATGTGTTGACCTGAAAGAGTATCCCAAAATCTCCAAGGATTCAAGTACCAGTGTTAGTTAATATAAATTCAGGTACGCTTCTGCAATTTGCTGTTAATTTATTTCTCAATAATCGCCATAAATATTTTGAATTTAATCGGTAATGATTTTTACCAAAAGTCAATATAAACAATTACTAATAGTTCTCACAGATACAGTGGGGTTCAATATTTCTTCAAAGGTGTGGTCTGTGTTGGAAAACACTTTTGCTTAGATAACACAAGAATAATAATTCTCAAATTTTTGAAAAAGTCAAATGACTCATGGAAGAGATTTCTCAACTTTAAATGAATATATTCGTGCTTTTCAAAAATTGTTTACATGTTGTAAAACTAATAAAATAAACTGCTAAAAGAGGGATTGAAGTATTAGAGAAAGAAGTAGAGAGAGTAGGAGAATAAAGAATTATTTTGTATTATTTCAACTAATCAAAATTGTTACAAATAGGTGCCAGGATACTTCTATATATAGGTACTACAAAATTCAAGGTACATGAATTCTATTAAATATTCATTCATGAATTTAGTATTTCAAGTACATCAATTGAATAGCTCCATAAATGAACTGAAGGAATTTATCCAATGTACCTATGAATCTTGTATAGAATTCATGAATCAATCTTTTTGAGAATATAAATGGACATTCATATCTTTAGTTGTTTCATAACACTCTCCCTTGGATATCCATTACACAAAGAATATGTCTCGTTAAAACTTTATTAGGGAAAAATCTAGTGGGACAAAAACCCCAGTGAAGAAAAAAAAATACACTATTCTTGTGTATTAATTTCTCTCCTTAATATAAAATATTATTTGAGATCTTTTAGCTGACGCATTCCAATACTCTTCACCAATTTCTCAAATGTTGTAGTCAACAATGGTTTGGTAAATAAATCTGTCAAATTATTATCTGATCGGATATGTTCCACATCAATTTCTCCATTCT
The DNA here is from genome assembly GCF_003713205.1 of Coffea eugenioides. NCBI lineage: Eukaryota > Viridiplantae > Streptophyta > Magnoliopsida > Gentianales > Rubiaceae > Coffea > Coffea eugenioides. The sequence continues at coordinate 44,962,587 of NC_040040.1, forward strand.
TTTGTAAATCATGAGTAAAGAAAAATTTTGGTGAAATATGTTTCGTCGTATCTCCTTTAATATATTTTTCTTCCAATTGAGTTATACAAATTGCATTATCTTTATATAATACAGTTGGAGGATTTTCTTTCTCAAAGGATAGCCCATAACTCTTCCGAATGTAGTAGGTCATTGATTTTAGCCAAATACATTCTCAACTGCCCTCACGAATTGCTATTATTTTAGCATGACTCGATAAGGTGACACCAAATAATTGCTTTGTAGATCACCAAGAAATGGCTGTACCACCACATGTAAATAAATAACCAATTTGAAATCTTGTTTTATGTGAGTCAGATAAATAATCAGTATAAGTATAACCAAGCAATTCAGGTTTCGAATTATTTGAATAAAATAAACTAAGATCAACGGTTCCTTGAAGATAGCGAAAAATATGTTTAATACCATTCTAATGTCGTCTTGTAAGCGAGAAACTAAATCTTGCTGATCAATTCATTGTAAATTGTGAGAACCCAAAAATTTTCACAATTTCTTAGTATTATTTTATTTCTTTGCTTCCATTTTTATATTTTTCTTCAATGTATTAATTTCCTATACATTTTTATAAGGGAATATAGTTTTTAAATTGTTTTTCTAGTATAAGTTAGTTCATGAGGTTTTAAGAGTATATATCGAATGTGGGACCCACTAGTGCGGTAAGTTCGATGAAATTCGGCCGAATAGGTTACGTTTAGTATTCAGGGATTAATTTACTATGTGCTAAGAGATAATTAGAGGATACCATATGGATGAGAGTTGAGAAAACAAAGGGATATTCATGCATTAAATAGGGTGACAAGTGTCACCATATGATTAAATCTTACATTCTTGACCACTATTCATTACTTTATCAAATTAATACCAAAATTGACCAAGAATTCCCCATTTTCTTTCTCTTCTTGGCCGACCTTCTCACAAGGAAAAAGAAAAGAAAACTCTCCATAATCTTACCTCTAATCTTGCCCAATCTCTCAATTAAACCGTTTAATCTTCAAATTACTCCATAAAACCTCTTAGTTTAGTGAAGTTAAGCTTGGTTGTGAAGTGGTTTGGAAGATTAAGGTGCCAAGTTGCTTCTTTTCTTGGGTTGTTAAGATGAGTAGCTAAAGGACCTCTCTTTCTTCTCAATAATGCCTAATTAGTGACTTATGTGAGATGAAGTGATGATTTTAGTGGTTATTTTGTGACTTTTGGTTGGAATTGGTGAATTTTCCTATTTATCCATGTTTTTTCTGTTTTAATATGATTAATATTGTGTGGCCATGTATGATGGTTGGGAATGGTTTAGAATGAAGCCTTAGGGCGTAAATTGTAGCTAATTGCGGAAAATTTTCGCTTTGAAAGGAAATTTCGGAAATTAGGGTTTCAATTAAACCCATTTTACCTGGTACTGTTTCTCCTAGTTAGAGGCCGAATTAGTCATGGGTTAAAATGTGAAAGTTGTAGAGAATGATATTTTATAGTTTCCTGCAAAATTTCAGCTCAATAGGAGCAACGTAGCCTGTGAAAAGACCGAAATACCCTGCTGCCCTGTTTCTATCCAAACATGCTAATTAGCTTCTGTAATTGGTTGTGTTGACCAGGAATACTACTGATTTGGTTATCGATGTCTTCTTAAGATGTATAACCTTGTATCTTAGCTTTCATATGGCTTTGGAATCACTTGAATTGGAGGTGTATATGCTGAGATATGACTGAATGAATCAGAACTGCCACAATAAACTTCGAACTGAAAAATCTAGAGTTGTTTTGGTAAATTTTACCTAGTTAGGGTGAGAACTGGACTGAGTGTCTTCATGAAAGTTGTATCTCTCTATCTTAGCTTCGAAATGGTATAAGTTGCACCTCAATCTGATAAGCATAGCCTCAGATGTGCCCATTCCGTAAAAACCCATCAAAACTGTCTTTTGTAAACTTCGTTTCCGCACTTGTTGTTAGCTTAAATTTTTGTCCTTGTATTGTCTTGAACCTATTGAGTGGCTGTTTATGTTGTGTGTAATGTTGAGATTGATTGAGGAAAACAATGAAGTCATAAATGGCTAGAAAATAGGTAAATACAAAGGGCGTGCTGCCCAAATTTTCGCTCGAGAACTAAATTTCTATTTGAACTTGTATATTTTCGTTTGGCAAATATTATGACCGTTTTCCATCTTAAAACATGGTCCTTCTTTAATTGGAAACTCCAAATGTTTACTTACTCTTACCAAATAAAGAGAAGTGGTTTAAGGTTTTCTTGGGTACTTTGTCCTCCTTTTTACATGAATTTCATTAAGACCTTTAGTCTATAATATCTACTTGAATATGAGATGATTTTGAACCATATAAACGATTTCAAAAACAGTATTTCTTAGCCTATCTAGTTAGATTCCGACTTGTCTTTGGTTTAAGTGTTTCCATTGAAAAATTTTATAATCCTTTTGAGGTTGGTTTTACATTTGGTCTATGAAACCCTAATTATTTTGTCTACGGGTCTAAATGTTCTCGTTTCACTTTAAAGTCTTTTATTACGATCTACTCATCAACTGTCGGGTTTCTTTGATTTCACCAAATTGTTTGTGCTAGATGAGCTGTAATATTCTTTCTCGTTTAATTTTAGGTTTTCTCGGTGACTAAGGATAATATCCGGAAGGATATTTTGCAAGTTGTTTTGCGTACATAGGTGAGTGTTTCTTGTTTCCTATATTATTCTTGACTTCATGACTTGTGTTATTGTTTGATAACGTGTTAAGTGCTTTCAATGATTTTTAAAACGAGTTTTCTGGGCGAGTGTGTACTTTATCGGACTCGACCTAACTACGTGTGAACTTTTCAATGATTTAATGATTGAAACATTAGTTGCGCATGATGTAAGCCTTTTGGCTGAATTGGGCCCTGCCCTTCGTTACCGATCGACTCGATCCAGAAGCGAATTCGGTCGGGCGATATGGTGACCCTGGGTGAATTTGGTATACTCGAGTATTACTTTGTAGGTTGGTGGAGTCTGACCAACTTCCAGGAAGGGGGTGAATGAGCGAACGAAAGAACAAACGAGGGATTTTACTTACAACAATGCATTTTCAAACGATTGGAGGGATGAGGGGAAAGGTCAGGAGAACGAACGAACGAATAGCTCCATGTGAGCCCGTATCCTTTTAACGTATGTGTTATTATAACTTTCCATTGTAAATGGTTCTTGAATTATTGATTATTGATGGTTAATGTATTGGCTTTATTGTTTGATTATGTGTTCGGAACCTCACTGAGCTTTTAACTCATCCCTTTAGTTTTGTTTTCCTTACAGGGGAAGGCGAGCAAGGACGTGAGCTCGATATAGACTAGCCAGTTTTGTTTCTTTTGCTTCTTTTGTAATGGTTCTCGCCTAGTGCTTGGCACGGGCTGGACGTATGAACGATTGAGAACGTTTGTATATCGGTCGGGCGATATGGTGACCCTGGGTGAATTTGGTATACTCGAGTATTACCTTGTAGGTTGGTGGAGCCTTGCCAACTTCCAGGAAGGGGTGAATGAACGAACGAAAGAATAAATGGGGGATTTTACTTACAAAAATGCATTTTCAAACGATTGGAGGGATGAGGGGAAAGGTCAGGAGAACGAACGAACGAATAGCTCCATGTGAGCCCGTATCCTTTTAACATATGTGTTATTATAGCTTTCCATTGTAAATGGTTCTTGAATTATTGATTATTGATAGTTAATGTATTGGCTTTATTGTTTGATTATGTGTTCGGAACCTCACTGAACTTTTAACTCATCCCTTTAGTTTTATTTTCCTTACAGGGGAAGGCGAGCAAGGACGTGAGCTCGATATAGACTAGCCAGTTTTATTTCTTTTGCTTCTTTTGTAATGGTTCTCGCCTAGTGCTTGGCACGGGCTGGACGTATGAAGGATTGAGAACGTTTGTATATTCGATGTTTGTACTCCCTTTTGGGGATAGCAATGTATATAAGTTCCGCTTTAAGTTTTGGATCGTCGACCTATTTATTCTTGTGATTTATTCCGACTTTAAGTGAGAACTGTAGTGAACGACTGAGTCCCGGTGAGAATTGGGCAGGCTACCCACCGAACCCTGGGGTACGCCCTAGGGGGAGGTGGGGCCGTCACAGGTGGTATCAGAGCTTAGGTTTCAGATCTCTGTAGTATATCCTAGGCTAAAGTTTAGGATATCGGACTGTGGGATTCGATTTGACTTGAAAGTTAAGCGATTGAGAGATAAAACCTATAGCTGCTTCGCGTGGTCTCTGTGCGGAGTGACCCTTGATTAAGTGGTGAATACGTATGAGGGACTAAGTGCTCGTTCAAGCATAAGCTATGAATTGCGAATGTTATAGGGCTTAAATCTTTCTCACGGTATCTGAGAACCATAGATAGGTACGTCAGGTAGGAATTTCGATTGTAGATAGTTTACTCTTGGGACTGCAGCTCGAGATGCGAATTATCTTATTTCGGATTCTCGTGCCTGAGTACTCAAGAGTTGAGGCGCTGCTAAGTACTCGAGACTTGCATTTTGGGAACATGAACAGGCTTTGTCTGGCTAGAATAAGTATATGAGGTTAATGGACATCGAGTCGAATAGAAAGTGACCTGAGAGACCGGACGGGGTTATTCTAGCTGAGTGTGGGACGATATATCTCTTTCCTTTTGATTCGCCCGTATATTGTCACTACATGCCGTCAGTTGTGTATTTGTGTATATGAATATCTGTCTAACTTGAGACGTATTTGTGTACTTGATTATTTGTTTCCTTGATATGTTTATGTGGTGTGTTATGTGGGTATATGTTTATTTGGATATTTGGTGCTCTAAATTTTAGTTACTTTAGTCACCTTATTATGTTTATTCACTAAATTATCTTTTTAGGGAAAAATAAAAGAAAAGAGAGAGGGAAAACGTATATCTGGACGGGAGACGTAGTCGTGGACGTGGACGTGGCCGTGGGAATAAACGAGCCCAGGAGTCAAGAGAAGAGAGGGAAACAAGAGCTGAACAAGAGCAGGGACCGAGAGTTGTGACTGGAGACCAAATGGCGACGGTAATGCAACAAATGACGGATATCTTGGCAAGACTGGTGGATCAACAAGGCCAAATGGCCGTGAATCAACCCCAGAACCCTGAAATCGGAGAGGATAAGGCTCTTGAGAGGTTTCAGAAGTTTACTCCTCCGAAATTCCTTGGAGGATCTGATCCGGATATAGCCGAACAATGGTTAGAGGCTATGGTTAATATTTTCACAGTCTTGAACTACACCGAACAAAGACAAGTAAACTTTGCGGTGTTCCAATTTGAAGGACCGGCCCGAGCGTGGTGGAACGTTATTAAAGCAAAATGGGAAAGAGAACAGACCGTATGGACATGGGCGAATTTCATAAGGAAATTTAACGAGAAATACCTCCCTCCTTTAGTCCAAGAGAGGAGAGAGGAGGAGTTTATTGGGCTACGCCAGGGAACACTAAGTGTGGCCGAATATGAAACGAAATTTACGAAACTATCCAAGTTTGCTTCTGAATTGGTGGCCACAGAGCGGCGAAGAGTAAGACGGTTCATACAGGGATTAAATTTGGAAATCCAAGAAACATTAGCGGCGGTACAAGTGAATACATTTACGGAGGCCCTTGAGAAAGTTCAAAAAATCGAGATTGCAAAGACACAGATAAAAGCCTCCCAGACCCGGAAAAGGAGTGCATCGGGTAGTGTAGTGGAGGAATTAAGTGAAGCGATAGTCCCTTCCAAAGTGCAGAAAGTGAACTATTTCTCCTACCCCCCATGGACATTAGAGGCGATAGGTGAAGGATCTACAAAAGGAAGCCAAATCAGACCGGGGAAAAGTTTTCAAGAAAGCCAAAATATGGCTTCTCACATGGTATGTGGATACTGTGGAAAGACAAATCACGCCGAAAGCGATTGTTGGAAAAAAGGGCGGAAATGTTTAATCTGCGGAAGTGGCGATCATCAAGTTAGCAACTGTCCGAGGAGACAGTCACGTGAAAGTAATACTCTGCAACTGGATGGAGCTAAATCACAAGCGAATGAAAGAGGGAAACGAACTAGTGTACCGGCAAAGGTTTATGCTTTAGACAACCGACAAGTTCCGGACTCGTCTGAGGCAACTGAAGGTAAAATTTCGAGGACGAAATTGCTTAAGGGGGAGAGAGTGTGAGAACCCAAAAATTTTCACAATTTCTTAGTATTATTTTATTTCTTTACTTCCATTTTTATATTTTCCTTCAATATATTGATTTCCTATACATTTTTATAAGGGAATATAGTTTTTAAATTATTTTTCTAGTATAAATTAGTTCATGAGGTTTTAAGAGTGTATATCGAATGTGGGACCCACTAGTGCGGTAAGTTCGATGAAATTCGGCCGAATAGGTTACGTTTAGTATTCAGGGATTAATTTACTATGTGCTAAGAGATAATTAGAGGATACCATATGGATGAGAGTTGAGGAAACAAAGGGATATTCATGCATTAAATAGGGTGACAAGTGTCACCATATGATTAAATCTTACATTCTTGACCACTATTCATTACTTTACCAAATTAATACCAAAATTGACCAAGAATTCCCCATTTTCTTTCTCGTCTTGGCCGACCTTCTCACAAGGAAAAAGAAAAGAAAACTCTCCATAATCTTACCTCTAATCTTGCCCAATCTCTCAATTAAACCGTTTAATCTTCAAATTACTCCATAAAACCTCTTAGTTTAGTGAAGTTAAGCTTGGTTGTGAAGTGGTTTGGAAGATTAAGGTGCCAAGTTGCTTCTTTTCTTGGGTTGTTAAGATGAGTAGCCAAAGGACCTCTCTTTCTTCTCAATAATGCCTAATTAGTGACTTATGTGAGATGAAGTGATGATTTTAGTGGTTATTTTGTGACTTTTGGTTGGAATTGGTGAATTTTCCTATTTATCCACGTTTTTCTGTTTTAATATGATTAATATTGTGTGGCCATGTATGATGGTTAGAAATGGTTTAGAATGAAGCCTTAGGGCGTAAATTGTGGCTAATTGCGGAAAATTTTAGCTTTGAAAGGAAATTTCGGAATGGTATAAGTTGAACCTCAATCCGATAAGCATAGCCTCAGATGTACCCATTCCGTAAAAACCCATCAAAACTGTCTTTTATATACTTCGTTTCCGCACTTGTTGTTAGCTTAAATTTTTGTCCTTGTATTGTCTTGAGCCTATTGAGTGGCTGTTTATGTTGTGTGTAATGTTGAGATTGATTGAGGAAAACAATGAAGCCATAAATAGCTAGAAAATAGGTAAATACAAAGGGCGTGCTACCCAAATTTTCGCTCGAGGACTAAGTTTCTATTTGAACTTGTATATTTTCGTTTGGCAAATTGATGCAGATACGGGTGCGCAACAACTTCAACCTTGGGTCAAGGACCCTTTGACCAACATTGGTGGTCCGATGACAAGGTCAAGAACCAAGAAGGTGAAGGAAGCTTTACGAGCCTTGATCATTCACCATACAAGCAAAGAACAAGCTAGGTTTGAAGATTCGATGGACCATGAAGTTACTTTGTTCACTTGTACATTTGAAGCGAAGGAATGATCTGATACTTGTTAACTTAGTTCGTAGTTGTTTTAAGACTGCCTAGTTTAGTAGTTGTTAGGCGTTGAGTATTTTATTACTTATTGGGCCTTATCGGAAAGCCTTAAAGAGCTGGCTCTTTATGCGGACCGAATTTCTTCCAGGTTTATGTGGGCCGGATTTTGCCCTAGTTTTAGCCTATAAAAAGGCACCTATTGTATGAGCGAAGGGAGAGATTATTACAACCAGAAATCGTGAGGAATTTTCCTTCAAGTTCTTAATCGAACTTACTCTTGAATTCTTGAGTTCATAGTTTATGATTCAAATCAGACTTTATCGATTAGCTTGTTCCCTAATCGTGGTGTCGCTTCATCCATCCTTATTTGCTTAAGGTTGCTGACTACCTTTGTGTGTCAGAAGTCTTGAGTTCATGAGAACAATCGAGTTCAATTTCTGTTGGGAGAAAAGATCCAACTCTGATAATTACAAGGTTGGGAGGTTCTAGAAGGGTCGTCCCCTAGGGTTGCCTATATCACAAATATTATGACCGTTTTCCATCTTAAAACATGGTCCTTCTTTAATTGGAAACTCCAAATGTTTACTTACTCTTACCAAATAAAGAGAAGTGGTTTAGGGTTTTCTTGGGTACTTTGTCCTCCTTTTTACATGAATTTCATTAAGACCTTTAGTCTATAATATCTACTTGAATATGAGATGATTTTGAACCACATAAACGATTCCGAAAATAGTATTTCTTAGCCTATCTAGTTGGATTCCGACTTGTCTTTGGTTCAAGTGTTTCCATTGGAAAATTTTATAATCTTTTTGAGATTGGTTTTACATTTGGTCTATGAAACCCTAATTATTTTGTCTACGGGTCTAAATGTTCTCGTTTCACTTTAAAGTCTTTTATTACGATCTACTCATCAATTGTCGAGTTTCTTTGATTTCACCAAATTGTTTGTGCTAGATGAGCTGTAATATTCTTTCTCGTTTAATTTTAGGTTTTTCTCGGTGACTAAGGATAATATCCGGAAGGATATTTTGCAAGTTGTTTTACGTACATAGGTGAGTGTTCCTTGTTTCCTATATTATTCTTGACTTCATGACTTGTGTTATTGTTTGATAACGTGTTAAGTGTTTTCAATGATTTTCAAAACGAGTTTTCTGGGCGAGTGTGTACTTTATCGCACTCGACCTAACTACGTGTGAACTTTTCAATGATTTAATGATTGAAACATTAGTTGCGCATGATGTAAGACTTTTGGCTGAATTGGGCCCTGCCCTTCGTTACCGATCGACTCGATCCAGAAGCGGATTCGGTCGGGCGATATGGTGACCCAGGGTGAATTTGGTATACTCGAGTATTACCTTGTAGGTTGGTGGAGCCTGGCCAACTTCCAGGAAGGGGGTGAATGAACGAACGAAAGAACAAACGAGGGATTTTACTTACAAAAATGCATTTTCAAACGATTGGAGGGATAAGGGGAAATGTCAGGAGAACGAACAAACGAATAGCTCCATGTGAGCCCGTATCCTTTTAACGTATGTGTTATTATAACTTTCCATTGTAAATGGTTCTTGAATTATTGATTATTGATTGTTAATGTATTGGTTTTATTGTTTGATTATGTGTTCGGAACCTCACTGAACTTTTAGCTCATCCCTTTAGTTTTGTTTTCCTTACAGGGGAAGGCGAGCAAGGACGTGAACTCGATATAGACTAGCCAGTTTTGTTTCTTTTGCTTCTTTTGTAATGGTTCTCGCCTAGTGTTTGGCACGGGTTGGACGTATGAAAGATTGAGAACGTTTGTATATTCGATGTTTGTACTCCCTTTTGGGGACAGCAATGTATATAAGTTCCGCTTTAAGTTTTGGATCGTCAACCTATTTATTCTTGTGATTTATTCCGACTTTAAGTGAGAACTGTAGTGAATGACTGAGTCCCGGCGATAGTAGGGCAGACGACCCGCTCAACCCTGGGGTACGCCCTAGGGGGAGGTGGGGCCGTCACACAAATGATTTATCACATCTTGTAAAATTAACAACATACATTAGTGCACCAATTGTATTGAGATATAGTACTTGAGTACAAATATCTCTTCATCTTCTTCTCGATATCTAAAAGGATGATTATTAGGATCTAATGATCTGATGACCATTGGAATACTTAATATATGTGTCTTATCCATACAAAATTGCCTTAATATATTTTTGGTATAAGCAATTTGGTGGACAAAAATTTCACCTTTCAAATTCTCAATTTGTAAATTAAGGCAAAATTTTATCTTTCCAAAATTTTTTATTTCAAATTCTTTCTTCAAATATTCAACAGTATTTTGGATCTCTTCAAGAGTTCCAATTAAATTAAGATCATCAACATATAAAGCAATTAGCACAAAATTTGACTCATTTTTCCTGATAAAAACACATTGATATATTAGGTCATTGGTATAATCTTTTTTAGTTAAATATTCACTAAAACGGTTATGACACATACATCCAGATTGTTTGAACTCATACAAAAATCTTTGTAATTTAATAGAATAAATATCTTTAGAATTTGATTTACATGCTTTAGGTATGTTGAATCTTTCGGGAATTCTCATATAAATATCATTTTCAAGATTTTCATATAAATATGCAGTGACAACGTCTATTAGACACATATCTAGTTTTTTATATACTGTAAAACTCTCAAAATATATAAATATGATTGCATCCTAATACGAACATATGATCAATGGCATCAAATTCTAAAGATGGTTCAAGATAAAAAAGCGATTGACCCATTGAATCTCAACAAATCTGGATCTCTTCCTTGGTTTGGAGTAATTTTCTATAGTTTGTCATTATTTTAGTTTATAACTATTATGTATCATTTGCTAGGAAAATTCTAGCCATGTGTGTTTCTCTATTTACAGCAAAGAGTCGGTGGTTAATTAGCTAATGTTGAGTCATTAGTTTCATACAATAAAGGCTAAGGTCATGTTGGCCATAGTTAAACCAATTTGAATTAGTTAGTTTCCTATTCTAATCTAGTTAGAGTTTTAGGAAAGTAGTTAATTGTTTTCAAATTGGTTTAGGTCTTTTGTGACGCCCTGAAAGATAAGTGTGAGAACCCAAAACATTTCATATATTTTCAAGACATTATTTTATTTTCTTGTTTATAATTTTATACTTTTCTTCAATATATTAATTTCCTATACATTTTTATAAGGGAATATAGTTTTCAAGTCATTTCCTTAATACAAGTTAGTCCACATTAATTTTGAAGTGCGTTATGGACGTGGAACCTTGGGGTAGGCCCTAGGGGAAGGTGGGGCCGTCACAATTTCATTGCACTTAAACACCCAAAATTTTATCGCACTAGTGGGTCCCACGTTCATAATACACTTCAAAATTAACGTGGACTAACTTGTATCAAGGAAATGACTTGAAAACTATATTCCCTTATACAAATGTATAGGAAATTAATATATTGAAGAAAAGTATAAAATTATAAACAAGGAAACAAAATAATATCTTGAAAATATATAAAATGTTTTGGGTTCTCACACTTATCTTTCGGGGCGTCACATCTTTGAGTCTTGTAAAAGGCTATAAATAAATCTCAAGTATCAACGTTTTTTAAAGTCAAGTCAGATGATAAATAAAATTTGAGAGTTTTCTCTTTCTTGTTCCTTGGAAACGTTCCTTGATACAAAGTGAGTCGTGTCTCCTTTGTTCAAGTTTTGGCCTATCAATTCAAGACCATGTTGAATTGTGGCGTCATTCTATCAACACATCTTGGCTCGCTATCTTGTTGAGTTATGGGTCGTGATTAAATTCGAGATTCGCAATTTTGTGGGTTAGTGGGGTCGAGATTGTTCCATCTTTGTATTCATAACCTGGTCGAGATATATCCTTCCGCTGCCTGATCAATTTGGTTCTTCAAGATAGGTTCTTGTTGGGTCGAGTTCGCATCATCAGGTATCAGAGTTTCGGCTCTTGATTCAGGTTAATATCCTTTTCTTCTTCTTGTTTTTCTCTTAGTTTTGCTAACAAACCCTAATCCTTCTTATTCAAAAAAATTGTTCATCGTTCTAGGGTTTGAATATCTTGTGATTACCTTGTGTCGCTAGTTCGGTTCTTTTTTTTTCCTTGTGTCATTTGTCTCCTTTGATCAGATTCATTGTTTTAGTTAAAAAAAATTATTACCGTAGCATAGTTATTGTGAGGACCTGAAAATTTTTTTTATTTTATATAATTTTATTTTATTTCTTCGAATATGTTATCCATACTTTACTTTATTGTCTTAATCTCCTAGATATTTTACAAGTGAAGCATGTTTTAAATCATTTTCCTTGTATAAGTTAGTGCATGTTAAGTTTGAAGTGCATTATGGAAGTGAGACCTGCTAATGCAGTAAGTGCGATAAATTTTTGAAGATTAAAAGAAGTTTTGTACAAAAGAATATTATTTTATAAGGTGTTAAGAGATAATTAGAAATTGGTTAGATATTTTAGTAACTAGAAGATAATAGGATGGGGATTGATTTTGGAAGGACAATTGCCACAACATCCATGGAACTTTGACATTGACTTGGTCTACTCTTAGCCTTTAAATAAAAGAAAATTGATCAAAAATCCCTTTTCCTTTCTTTCTTTTTCTCCTTAGCCGTGCACATCATCTCCCAATTAGCCAAGGAAGTCCCAATTCTCTTCTCCTCTTGGCCGGCCATCCTCTTGTCATTTTAGCCAAAAATTTCAGCTTCCTCATCTTCCTTTTTGCTCCAAAAAACTCACTCCAATCTTGCCCATCTTCTTGGTTCTTCACTCAAGCTTAGAAAGGGACTTGGAGGAGGAAGATTCTTGGTGGTTGGAGTTGGTTTCCTTGTAGTTACTCACTACTCTTGGGGAGAACGTAAAACCCCTCAAAGCCCTCATTTTCTTTCATCTCTTAGTTAGATTTTGGTTAGTTTTAACAAATTTAAGCTTGGGTTGTTAATGGGTTCTTTGAACCTTGACTTTAGGTAGATGTCTTGAAGTAGATTTTAGGTAGTGGCCTTGAGGAATTATTATTTGTTTGGCTGTTGTTTAGTGATTACTAAACTTGGTTTTGGGTATAGAAGTTGAAAAGAAAATTTGAAGAGAAAGAGGAGTTTGCTGTCTGAAATTTTGCTAGTTCATGTTCCTTATTTTAATTTCGAATTTTGTGGTTATTTTGATGTCAAAATACTTTTTATATGTTGGTGTATATATTTATAAATTATCTCCCAAAAAACATTTCATTTGGTTGAGAAAAGGTTAGGTTAAAGTGAGAAAGCAAACTTGAAAAATTTCTGATCAGGATAGCAGACCAGCATGTAATCAATAGGCTATAATTTTTTTTACAGGAGTCAAAATCAAGTGCTGTTTGCGGCATTTGAAACTAAATTCTGAGAACTTTCTAACGGTATAAAATACCCTAGCTAATTCATTTTCTATGAGTCGTAGTGAACCGACAAAATTGACTGATTTTCACCTACTGTTTTACCCGTGAGACCTGCATAGCTGTAGATTGTAGCTCATTTTTGTCCCCCCTGTGAAATGAATTTGAAGACAGTTTCTTGTAATGATTTTTTAGAATTTTGAATCTAGTTTTCAACTCCATAAACCATGCAAATTTTGAAATTGTATAACCTTAATTATGACATGATTTCGAAACTGTGTCGAGTGCTCCAAAACTGGAAATTCGTGAACCAAGTTTAAAAAATCAGCATTTATGAAACTATTGTATCTTGGTGTAGAAACATCCGAATTGAGTTTTGTTTATTGCATTTGAAATTAGACTTGGAATACTTTCTGTGGTGTAAATTTTAAGGGCTTATTCTATTTCTATGAATTTTGCCAAATTTCCAAAATTCACCGAAAATGCAAGACTGTTTGCCCTGTTCCTACTTAAACAGTGATTTGGAGCTAAGATTTAACTAATTTCAGATTCGAATATGAAAAAAGTGTCTTCTAGAGAGTTTTAGTACATTAAATTTATTTTTCAACAGTATAAAGTTTCCAGTTTTTGGACTTACAGAACTTGAGATATGATTTTTCCTAGTGGTGTTGCACAAAGCTGAAATTTTCTGATTTCAAACAAAAATGCTCTTTTAAGAACTTTCAACTTTCTTATGAGATTGTTAGTCCATTTTAAGTTTGATTTCATGGATGGATATAAGGTCTCAGAATTTTAGACCTTCATTTTGAATCTTAGTTTCCAAATGATTACACCTCTCTTATGCGTTTTCTTGGTTGCCTAATTTTTTTTATTATTTGCACCTCATTTCATACTTGAGCAATGGATTTAACTCCCTATTCTTATGCCCTTGGTTTCCATGACATTTAACCATAAAATGGAGCGTTTTAGTTAGAGTACTTCTTGAGGAATTTCACTAGTTTCATATTTTAAACTTGGAACTTTTAGCCACAATATTTACTATGGAAATAAGTAGTGTTTTGATGGATTTTAACTCCATAAGATTGGACAACGTGAAAGCTCCTTTATATTCTAAAACTTGGGCATAGGATTAGAAGTTTTTTAGATATGAAAACCATCTTCCCTTTTCTCGATTTTCGTTCCAAAATTGGGTATGGTACTTTCCTCTTTGAAATTGAAATTTCTTACCACGACTTGACTCGAAAACGACTTTTGAATTTTACTTAAATATTATTTTAATGATTAAACGAGAAATTCTCTTTTACTTTGATTTGAACATGTGGCTTTCGAGCATGGGTAGCAAGAGGATATTTTTATTATTAACCTTGATCGAGTACTTAGGTAACAGTGGTTATGCATTTCTCAGGTGGTCTCGAGAACGCCGAGGAGCTTGTCTGACCTCTTGCTTTTGTCCTTACCTTGCCTTAACTTTTCATGTTATTATGATTGATATGATAATTAGAGGTGGCAATATGGGCAGGATGGACGGGATTTGCTTGGATTTGAGATGGAACCGAGTCATATGGGTTTGGGTCCAACCTTATCCATATGTGTTTTGGGACTAACTTGGGCGGGATCACTTTGGGATGGGTTTAGATTGATCCCGCCCAATACCCAAATCTATTTTCTACATGTTTTTTTTTCCTTTAATTCATTTTTTATTTTTTATATAATTTTAATATTTTTGATTTATTAAATTTCTTTTAGTTTTATTAAATAAACATGCAAGTGCTTTATACTCAGGATTCCCACCAAAAATTGGATTAACAAATAAAGGAAAAGATAGATATACAGTTATATTCCAACATATATCAAGATGGCCAAGGTACTTAGGGTGTTGAATATTTATCCTCATCATTGTCCAAGGATGACAGGTCTAAACTGATTGAAATGTTGAAAATTCTTGTGGATAATGATTAGGAAGACTACTAGATTATATTCGCTGGTAGGACAATAAAATTTGTTAAAGATAATTTTTGAATCTAAGACTCCGTTTGGATTGGCTATTTTTTTAAAAAATAAGTTTTTCAAATACAATGTTACAGTAATATATAATAACTCAAAAAACATCCCATCCATATTAGTATATCAAATATTTCAAAAAAATTTTATAGTAAAAATTTTTTATATATACTGCTACAATAAAATATTTCAAAAACACCTTCCAAAAATAGCTAATCCAAACGGAGCCCTTGCTATTTGAGCCCAATGGGTACCCAAGTATTTCCCAAAATTTTCCATCAATTAATGGGTACAATTGAGATTTGTCCCATTTTAAACCCAATATTAAATTTCAATACCCATCCCGCCCAAAGTCCTCATGGGCATGGGTAGCCCATTGGGACTTGGGACAAATTGCCATCTCTAATGATAATTGTACATACGTGAACCGTGAACTTGCCAAGGTTTGGGTGTACTTTACCGCTCTTGTTCTCTCTCTCTTGATTAAATAATACATGTTACATGAATATTTGTGACTTGAACTTGTACTCGAATATGTTTTAACTCGTGAGTGCTGAACAGTAGTATGTACCACACCGTATTCGGGTGGGAGGTGCCTCTCATATCGACTCAATGCTATGATTGATTTTTTTAGCGGTAGCATGTACTACACCCTAATCGGGTAGGATATTAATTCAATACTATGACTGATTTTAAGTCGATTGGAGCGTTGTCTCATCGACCACTCGTACTTGTGGGGACTCCCAAATCCCTTTGGTTAACCTCGTAATTCGAGCGGACAAGGGTTTGGTCGAGAAGCTTGATAAACCTTGGAAAATATTAAAGTTTGATCTTTTGAGATTTTGCTTGACATACTCAAATAGTATTGCCACCTAATGCGTGTTTGGTTCCGGATCCGAGTGAGTGTTATGTTGGATGGAGGAAGTAAGTGGAGCGCTATGGTCATGTTGCTTCTTGAGTTGACGGACAGTCAATCCCAAATGGCTTGAATTGGTCGAGACGTGGAAATAACTCTTGAGAGTTTCTGTATCCTTCCATATGTGTTTATTTCCTACTTGTGCACTTAAATGATAGTTCATGTTAAAGTTGCTTTCAAGTTTGCTATTCAATAGATTGGTGCTACTTGTTTGCTTGTTTAATTTTCTTGGCCTCACTGAACTTTAACTCATCCCTTTAAATTTGTCTTGCTTAACAAACTTTGGAGGTGAAAATTGAAGATTTTAGATTAGCGGCTGAAGCGGGCATACCTTTTGTAGGATATTGGAGACTTGTAAAGGTATAAACTTTGTTATACTTGGATATTGTGGATTGTATTTGTAAATGATAACCTTGGGAGTTTTTGGACTTGTATATTCGATGTACTTCTCAATTCTAAGTAATGGTTGACTTGTGGCCCTTTATTACATTAGAATAAGTAAGTGAGTCCTGACGAGAATTGGACAGGTGCCCCGCTGATACCCTAGGATTCATTCTAGGGAGAGGTGAGAGCGTTATAGTTGGTATCGGAGCGCTAGATTTGAAATATCTGGAACTGTGTCAGGAGTTTTTAGTTGTGAACTTTTGATTTTAGGAAATCAGTGACAAATCTTAAGTTAAATCTTCGAATGGCACCAACGACTATAAGGATCTAACCTTTAGTTTTGTGGGTTTTGTAGGATATGGACAGCAGCAGTGACAGTGATAGGATTGAGGGACCTCCCCCCAAGTGATTCCATATCGCAGGGTTAGAGACGAACCCTTCCTTCGGTACTCACCCGCTAGGCGGGGTAGATCGTGCCCTTGCCGAGAGAGGTACTCCTACCCTAACAGTGTGGTGTTAGGGGTAGCCGAGGAGAGAAGACAGTTGACCCGTGACCTCAGGGCAGCTCGAGCTAAGAGAGAGGAGATGAGGGCCACTATGGAGGCTTAGGCTGCCAGGATTCAGGACCTGGAGGCTAGGGTACTTGAGGAGGTGGTGATCGATGGACGCCTCATTTGGATGGTCGAGGAGGTGGGTAACCGTGTAGATGGTATTATGGCTAAGTGTATGACCATATCCGAGCACTTAGAGGATGTCATGGGTGGAGAAGGATCCCGAGAAGGACCCCGAGGAGGAGCCTTCTGAGGATGTAGGGTCTATTAGTTCGGTTCACTTATATTAGTGACATCCTGATCTTTTGACTTTTGCTAATGACTTAGAAGAGTGATTCTCGCCTTGAGATCTTTTGTATTTTGTTGCATGTATCCCTGTATTTTGAGGCACTTGGGTGCCTATGTACTTGATATTATTGATTTCTTGTATGCACTCTTGACATGTATCATGACTTTTAGTATATGTAAAGACCTATGTTTTAATTTTAGAGTATTCGTGCAATTTGCTTATGTTTTTAAATTCCTATGTTTACTTCTCCCTCTTTTAATTATCCGTTTAGAATCTTGCTATATTGATCGGCGAGAAGGTGCACGAGGTCATGGGTGTGGGTTTCGGCAACCCTGCACTCCCGAGAGAGATGAGGGATCAACGACTGGATCGAACCAAAATCCTAGGAATGAAGGGGGTGACCAAGTGGCTACGGTCCTTAACCGCATAACTGGTGTTCTTCAGCATTTAGCTGAGCGTCAAGGCCCTGAACCAATCAACCAACTTAGAAACCAAGAGAGGGGTGAGGATAGAGCTCCCGAGCGTTTCTTGAAGTTCACTCCACCTAGTTTTTATGGAGGATCTGATCCCAAAACAGTAGAAAATTGGTTTGAGAGGATAGTAGAGATTTTTCCTGCCCTAGATTATGCCGAGGAAAGGCAGGTGAATTTTGCCGTCTTCCAGTTCAAGGGAGCAGCGCAATCATGGTGGAATATTGTTAGGCCAAAGTGGGAAAGAGAACAAATCTCCTGGACTTGGGCAAATTTTGAGAGGGATCCAAGTAGTGGGAGTTCTACGAGTGGGGATGGATCTGATTTCACTTGAGAGATAGGAGTTGTGGTTATACCTTAGTCTAGATTGACACTTTTTGAGGTTGTAATATTTTGTATAGGGGATGAAGTCCTTTGTTGTTTTGTACATTTGCGATTTAGCACGTTTTGCTATGATCTTGTTTGTTTCCCCTTTCTTTTGAAATGATTTGATGAACTTATTCTAACTTGGTGTAACTATTATGATCTTTTATGACATATGAAAATTTACTTTACTTTTAATTGATTTTATGGCTTATATGTACATTTAATTTATTGTCCCAAACCTTTAGACTTGTGATACGACATGCACGGTAGAAGACGTGGTCGAGATCGTGCTCGAGGGCGTAGGCAACCCCAAGGTTTTGGGCTGACCAAAAATCGACGGTGGACCGAAAAATCAGGAATTTAGGATTGAAGTTGGGGACCAATGTTTGATTGCCAACTTGATGTATTAAAATTGTGAGATTTTGGTTGGTGAGAGGAAATAGTTGGCAGATTTAATGAGCCTAGCAATTAAGGGCCATGATGTGATACTTGGGATGGATTGATTAGTTCGATACCATATTCAGTTGATTATAAGTTGAAACTAGTAGAATTGCGCATCTCGGGGAATGCAGCTTTGAAGTTAAATATGAGAGGTAAACTAGCATCGTCTGCTTTAATCTCGGGGATTCGAGCTAGAAAATTATTGAGTAGAGGGTTGAAGGGAATCTAGCATTTCTTATAAATACACCTGGAGATAAGATGAAGTTGAAAAACATGTCAATAGTGAAGGAGTTAAGATACAAGCAAATTCCTCCGGTGAAGGTTTTATAGAGAAATCACGAAATTGAGAAAACAACTTGGGAGGTGGAAAAGGAGATCCGAAAGAAGTATCCAAAATTGTTTATAAACCAAGGTATGAATTTCGATGACGAAATTCTTTTAAGGGGGGAAATATGCGAGTAACCAAAAAATTTCTTTATTTTATATTATTTTATTTTATTTTTTCGAATACGTTTTCTATACTTTATTTTATTGTCTTAATCTCCTAGATATTTAACAAGTGAATCACATTTTAAATCATTTTTCATGTATAAATTAGTGCATGTTAAGTTTGAAGTGGATTATGAAAGTGAGACCCGCTAATGCAGTAAGTGTGATAAATTTTTGAAGATTAAAAGGTGTTTTGTACAAAAGAATATTATTTTATAATGTGTTAAGAGATAATTAGACATTGGTTAGATATTTTAGTGATTAAAAGATAATAGAATGGGGATTAATTTTGGAAGGACAATTGTCTCAACATCCATGGAACTTTGACCTTAACTTGATCTACTCTTAGCCTTTAAGTAAAAAAAAAATTGACCAAAAATTCCATTTCCTTTCTTTCTTTTTCTCCTTAGCCGTGCACATCATCTCCCAATCAGCCAAGGAAGTCCCAATTCTTTTCTCCTCTTGGCCGGCCATCCTCTTGCAATTTTAGCCAAAAAATTTCAGCTTCCTCATCTTCCTTTTAGCTCCGAAAAACTTACTCCAATCTTGCCCATCATCTTGGTTCTTCACTCAAGCTTAGAAAGGGACTTGGAGGAGGAAGATTCTTGGTGGTTGGAGCTAGTTTCCTTGTTGTTACTCACTACTCTTGGGGAGAATGTGAGAACCCGTAATTTTCTTAATTGTTAGGTTTTATTTTCTATTAATTGCATGCTTTTTCACATTTTATTTATTCAAAAATTGTGAAAATAATTTTTATGAGTAAATATGGTTTTAAAATCATTTGTTCTAGTATAAGTTGGTTTATAAGGTTTTAAGAGTGTATACCGAACGTGAGACCCACTAGTGCAGTAAGTTTAATAAAATTCGGCCAATTAGATTAAGTTGTGTATACCCGGTTTAATTTATCAGGTGTAAAGAGATAATTAGAAGTTACCTAGAGGGATTATCATTGGGGAGACAAAAGGATAACTTTGCATTTAATAAGGGTGACAAGTGTCACCTTGTGGTTTATTCTTGCATTTGACCATTTTACTTACCTTTACCAATTAACTAAAAATTGATCAAAATTCATTACATTTTTGCAACCTCTTGGCCGAGCTCTTTAGAGAGAAAATAAGGAAAACTCTTCAACTTTCTTCATTCCCATCTTGCTCAATCTTGCAAGTTAACCGTTAAAACTCCAAATTTCTCCATAAAAATCAATTGCAAGGTAGAATTAAGGTTGTTGGTGAAGTGGATTGGAAGAAAGTAGTGCTTGGTTGGCTCTTCTCCTGAGTTGCAAGGTGAGTAGCTAAGGAGTTCATTCTTTGTTCTTGTTAATGTTAAATTAGTAGCTTGTATTAGCCAAAGAGGTGAATTTGTGGACAATATCATGACTTTTGGTAGAATTTGGGGCATTTTTCTATTTAATCATGATTTTTCTATTTTCATATGATTATTATGGTGTGGCCATGGATGATGGTTGGAAATGATCTAAACTGAAGCTAGAGGGTGTAAGTTGTGGTTAATTGCGGAAAATTTCCGCTTTGAATGGAAATTTAAGAAGTTAGGGTTCCAACTTTCACCATTCTACCCGGCACTGTTGCTCCTAGTTAGAGGCCGAATTAGCCTTGGATTAAAACATTAAAAATTGTAGGGAATGATATTTTATAGTTGTCTAAAAAATTTCAGGCCAATCGGAGCAGTGTAGCCTGTGAAATGACCAAAATACCCCTGCTTCCCTGTTTCTACCCGAACTTGATAATTGCTTCTGTAATTGGCTAATTTGATTGGGAATACTTCTTGATTTGGTTGTTGTTGGTTCTGTAATTTGGTTGTTGGGAATACTTTTGGATGGCTTTGGAATCACCTGAATTGGAATTTTGTAGCCTGAAATATGGATGTTGAACCAGAACGTGGTTTGTTAACCTGTTTATGCAGTTCTGGTTTAGTGTACTGAACTTTTGACCTAGTTGCTCTGTAAAATGGACTGAGTAGCCTCCTTCAATATTTTAGCCCTTTCTGTTAGCTTCGGAACGGTGTATCTTGTATAACCATCCGATAACCGTAGTGCCGGTTGTGTCCAATATGCTTAATGACGTCAAACCTGCCTGTTTGGCCTTTTGTCTTTCAAATTGGTTTTTGGTTACATTATTAAACTTGCATTGTAATTGACTATATATAAAGGGTATTGTGACCCTAGTTAGAGGTTTTAATAGCTTGTGAATTATATTTGAGGTTGTGGTTGGTTTGGGTTGAATTTGGTGATGAATTGTCGAGTGAAAAGTAAGAAAAACAAGGGGAAATGCTGTTAAAATTTTCGCAGGAACCCCTGAGCAGTTCTGGGAAATCTGCAATATCTGGATGTCGAAGTATCGGAATTGAGTTCCGTTTATTGTGTTTTAAACTAGATTCACAGGGCTATGAATCGTATAAATTTTAGTCTCCGGTTTGGTCTGTGAGATTTATGGTGATTTTTCAAAGTTAACCGAAATTGTATACCTGTTCTGCCTTTTTCTGGTTAAGACGGCAATTTGAAGCTCGAATTTGATTGGCTTGTGATCTGAATCTTCTAAATGTGTCTTCTGAGAAATTTTACCCCTTTGAGTCTATTTTCCAACGGTGTAAATTTTACCAATTTCGGACTTAAGAATCCTAAGATATGATTTTTCAATCAGGGGTGTGCAAAACTGAAAAAAATTCTGTTTTCTTGAAATTATTCTCACTTTCAATTTTCACCCTAAGATATGAGCTAGTACATCATTGTAAGTATGATTTTGAGAAGAGTAAGGGGTTTTGGAGTCGTGTATGTTCTTAGAACCAACTGTTTTCTTTTATTCTTAAGTCGTCTTTTATTTTTTTCGTACTAGTATATAACTTGGAGAGGTATCTGATTAGTAATCGAACCTCAGTTGTGCATCCTATTTACTCGGTTTTGGATGAGGAAATTTCAACTGCTTTACCTTTGTTATTCTTAGGGTTTCACGGTGATTTGGCCACTTTCGGTGGAAATTTTGGAAGTACCTGTGTTTGACCTGGTGAGTGTACCACTCCCCTCATTTGTTGCTTAACTTGATTTCTGCACTGGCAATCTATGATCTGAATGATTATACTATCTGTTTATTCTGTTTGAGACGAGGGTGTACTTCATCACACTCGCTCTCTTGTCTGTCTGTATATCTACTGTCTGTCTATATACCTCCTTACTGTGTATAATCTGGTAACTGTATCTGAATCTGTTCGGACGTTGTTTGGAGGCTGGTATCCAACGACCTTTCTGTGACCTCTGAGTTCAACACCTGTGGCTAGTTACTCGAGTCGGGCCGGCAAGGGCCTGGTCGATTAGATAACGAACCACGATAGTCTGTTTTGGGATCTTTGGGTATTGATTCCCTTGATTCCGGTATACTCGAGTATTACCATTTCTGAACTGATTGGAATTCGGGCCTGGTAGGGGTATGTGTGGTGGAAGGAATCGAAGAAAGTGGAATCTACGGTATTGGTTACTCCTTTAGCGTTGACGGAGTATCAACTATTATTTCGATCAAACTCCGGTGAAGCAAGTGGGAATTTGGCTCCTGAGAGCCACCTGTATCCTTCCTATTTGAATCATTATGTCTAACTACTTACTTTACATCTGGCATGTGCACCTGATTTGTTAAACGTGAAATGCCATGATTTTACTGCTATATGTCTGGTACCTCATTGAGCGCAAGTTCACCCCCTTTCTGTTACCTTTGCTTTCCTTACAGGGTTTCATGTTTTGAAACCAAGATTTTTGGAAGAAAAGAGTCGAGCTATTTGTAGGACTTCGCTTGTTTATGCTCCTCTGTAACTGAAACCCAAATTGTATTTTGTGTAGCGTGAATACTCTGGCTTGTATTTTGGTTCGTTTGTTCAAGACTCCGATGTAAATATATGCAATTTTCGATTGTTTGTTTTCCTTGGATCCTCTCGCGCGTACTATGCTGGGTTTGTGTGAATCGACTCCGTAGTCCTGGCGAGAGCTGGGCAGGCGGTCCGCCGAACCCTTTGGTTCGCCTTAGGGTGAGGTGGGGCTGTCACAGAGAAGGTAAAACCCCTCAAAGCCCTCATTTTCTTTCATCTCTTAGTTAGATTTTGGTTAGTTTTAACTAAGTTAAACTTGGGTTGTTGATAGGTTCTTTGAACCTTGACATTAGGTAGATGTCTTGAGGTGGATTTTAGGTAGTGGTCTTGAGAAATTATTGTTTGTTTGGTTGTTGTTTAGTGATTAGTAAACTTGGTTTTGCGTATAGAAGTTGAAAAGAAAAATTGAAGAGAAAAAGGAGCTCGTTGTCTGAAATTTTGCTGGTTCATGTTTCTTATTTTAATTTCAAATTTTGTGGTTATTTTGGCCAAAATGCTTGTTATATGTTGGTGTATATGTGTGTAAATTATCTCCCAAAAAGCATTTTATTTGGTTGAGAAAATGTTAGGTTAAAGTGAGGAAGCAAACCTGAAAAATTTCTTGTTATATGTTGGTGTATATGTGTGTAAATTATCTCCCAAAAGCATTTTATTTGGTTGAGAAAATGTTAGGTTAAAGTGAGGAAGCAAACCTGAAATATTTCTTATCGGGATAGCAGACCAGTGCATATTCAACAGGCCATAAATTTTTTTACAGGAGTCGAAATCAAGTGCTATTTACAGCATATGAAACTAGACTCTGAAGCTTTCCAACAGTATAAAATACCCCTGGTAATTCATTTTCTATAAGCTGTAATGAACTGGCAAATTTGACTGATTTTCACTTACTGTTTTACTTGTGAGACCTGCACAGCTGCAGATTGTAGCTCATTTTTGTCCCCCTTGTGAAATGAATTTGGAGACAGTTTCTTCTAATGATTTTTTAGCATTTTGAATCTAGTTTTCAACTCCATAAACCACGCCAATTTTTAATTTGTGTAGCCTTAATTATGACCTGATTTCGAAACTGTGTCGAGTGCTCCAAAGCTGGAAATTCGTGAACCAGGTTTCAAAAATCAGCATTTATGAAACTGTTGTATCTTGGTGTAGAAACATCCGAATTGAGTTTCGTTTATTGCATTTGAAACTAGATTTGGAGTTCTTTCTGTGATATAAATTTTAAGGGTTGATTCTATTTCTATAAATTTTGCCAAATTTCCAAATTTTACTGAAAATGCAAAACTGTTTGCCCTGATCCTATTGAAACAGTGATTTGGAGCTAAGATTTAACTAAATTTGGATTCGACTCTAGAAAAAGTGTCTTCTATAGAGTTTTAGTACATTGAATCTAGTTTCCAACGGTATAAAGTTTTCAATTTTTGGGTTTACAGAACTCGAGATATGATTTTTCCAATTGGTGTCGCACAATGCTGGAATTTTCTGATTTCAAACAAAAATGCTCTTTTAAGAACTTTCAACTTTCTTTTGAGATTGTTAGTCCATTTTAAGTTTGATTTCATGGATGGATACAAGATCTCTTAGAACTTTAGACCTTCATTTTGAATCTTGGTTTCCAAAGGATACACCTCTCTTGATGCGTTTTCTTGGTTGCATAACTTTCTTAGATATTTGCACCTCATTTCATACTTGAATAATGGATTTAACTTCCTATTCTTATGCCCTTGGTTTCCATGACATTTAATCATAAAATGGAGCATTTTAGTTAGAGTAATTCTTGAGGGATTTCACTGGTTTCATATTTTAAATTTAAAACTTTTAGCCACAATATTTACTATGAAAATGAGTAGCATTTTGATGGATTTTAACTCCATAAGATTTAACAACGTGAACACTCCTTTATATTCTAAAATTTGGGCATTGAATTAAAAATTTTTGAGATTTGAAAATCATCTTTCCTTTCTCAATTTTTGTGCCAAAATTAGGTATGGTACTTTCCTCTTTAAAATTAAAATTTCTTGCCACGACTTGACTCGAAACGACTTTTGAATTTTACTTGATTATTATTTCAATGATTAAGTGAGAAATTCTCTTTTACTTCGATTTAAACATGTGGCTTTCGAGCATGGTAGCAAGAGGATATTTTTCTTGTTAATCTTGATCGAGTTCCTAGGTAACAGTGATTATGCATTTCTCAGGTGGTCTTGGGGATGTCAAGGAACTTGTCCGACCTCTCGCATTTGTCCTTGTCTTGCCTTAACTTTTTGTGAGTGTCAAGTGAATGTTTCATGTTATTATGATTAATATGATAATTGTACAAGTGTTACGTGAACCGTGAACTTGCCGAGGTTAGGGTGTACTTTACCGCTCTTGTTCTCTCTCTCTCTTGATTAAATGATACATGATACATGAATGTGTGTGACTTGAACTTGTACTCGAACATGTTTTAACTCATGAGTATTGAGCGGTAGCATGTACCACACCCTATTCGGGTAGGAGGTGCCTCTCATACCGACTCAATGCTATGTTTGATTTTCTAAGAGGCAGCATGTACCATACCCTATTCGGGTGGGAGGTGCCTCTCATACGGACTCAATACTATGACTGATTTTAAATCGATTGGAGCGTTTTCTCATCGACCACTCATGCTTGTGTGGATGCCCAAACCCCTTTGACTAACCTCATAACTCGAGTCGGCAAGAGTTTGGTCGAGAAGCTTGGTAAAGCTTGAAAAATATTATAGGTTGATCTTTTGAGATCTTGCTTGGCATACTCGAATAGTATTGTCACCTAATGCGTGTTTGGTTCCGAATCCGAGTGGGTGTTATGTTGGATAGAGGAAGTAAGTGGAGCACTATGGTTATGTTGTTCTTGAGTTGACGGAAATTCAACCTCAAATGGCTTGAATTGATCAAAACGTGGAAATAGCTCCTGAGAGTTTGTGTATCCATCCATGTGTTTTTACTTCCTACTTGTGCACTTAAATGATAGTTTATGCTAAAGTTGCTTTCAAGCATACTATTCGATTGACTGGTGCCATTTGCTTGCTTATTTAATTTTCTTGGCCTCACTGACCGTTAGCTCATCCTTTTAATTTTGTCTTCCTTAACAGGCTTTCGAGGTGAAAGTTGAAGATTTTACATTAGCGGCTTTTAGTTGAAGCGGGCATACCATTTGTAGGATTTTGGAAACTTGTAAAGGTGTAAACTTTGTTATATTTCGATATTGTGGATTGTATTTGTAAATGATAACTTTGGGAGTTTTTGGACTTGTATATTCGATGTTCTTCTCAATTCTAAATAATGATTGACTTGTGACCTTTTATTAAGTTAGAATAGGTGAGTGAGTCCTGACAAGAGTTAGGCAGGCGCCCTGCTGATACCCTAGGATTCGCCCTAGAGAGAGGTGGGGGCGTCACAATTACTATTCATAAATACTATAGCAACACTGTTCACTACATCGTTACTGTTCATCCGAAGTACTGTTCATCCAAAAAATTTTTTTTTTACATACTTTGTGTTTATCTCTTGTTGTTCTTGAGTCTTGTAGTTGGTTTAAGTGTTTCTTGATTTTGCAAATCTTGAATGAAAATTTTCAAAATCTTGTGATTCTTGAAATCCTAGTTCATTTTCTTGAACTTGGAATTGCGGCTGTTCTTGTTTCTTGATTTGAATTGAAAAAAAAGAGAGAAAAACTTGATCCCTGAAAAAAAAAAGAGAAAAAAACAAGTTATTGGAGTGATCATAGTCTTGAATTTGGAAAAAAGAAAATAGTCTTGAATTTGGAAATCTAATTTGACTTGGATTGTTGTCAAAATTTGGTTATATAAATTCTTGTCCAATTTGGTTTGTTAAGCCACTTGAATCACACTTAAGAAAGATTCTTAAAACACCAATTTACTTTTCAAAAGTGAATCCTAGAATCAATCAAACTAAACTTTCAAATTTCAGCCAAATACAATTGGGTAGAGTCTCTAAGTTTCCAAATTTCTGCAGAGTCAATGTTTTATTAATTCTAGCCATTTGTTTCTTTTGTTCTTGTATAATTTCGTACATCTTTTGAGTTATTTTCAAGTTTATTTGAGTTAAGTCCCATCAAGTCACAACCATTCATCTTGAACTCCTAGCCACTACTATTGTGTTAATTGAAATGTTAAGTTTTCTTGATCAATTGTGAGCAAATTCAGCTTATCTCATGGATTGTGATCAAGGACTTAAAAGAGTGGTGAGATTAATAGAGCATGCTTACTTGAGTGTAAACAAGAGTGTGAATGCATACACGTAAGAGAGCGTTGTGAGAAAATTTCTTTCTTGTCACTAACCATTATTGCAAATTCACACACACTTTTGGTTGAATAGAGAGATCCACCTCTAGATATTTAAATGGAGGACCATATTACATTCATGATTGGCGATGTCATGAGGAGGAATTAAGAGGATATCGAGGAATTGGTTCTTCTAACTCTAAATTATCCATACCATCTTTTAATGGTCTTAAAGATCCCGATGCATGCTTAATATGGGTAAAGAAAATGGAATGTTTCTTTGGACATCAATCTTATACTAAGAAGCAGAAGGTAAACTTGGCTACCTATACTTTTAATCATTATGCTTTCATATGGTGGAATCAATTTGTGAAAGAAAACCAATTATGTGGACTACCTTCAATTTCCACTTGGGGTGCATTGAACAAAGATAATGCTTAAGAGATATGCTTCTACTTACTTTGGAGAGTTGCTGCAAAAATTTTAATTACTTAATCAAGGTTCTAAGACCGTGGTTGAGTATTTTGAAGAGATAGAGTCAATAATGAAGCAAGTTGGGATTGAGGAAGATCTAGACACTACTATTGATCAATTTTTGAATGGCTTGAATAGAAAGATTGCTAATCGCATTGAAGTACTACCTCATCTGAAGTTGAGGGATGTAGTAAGTATGGCAGTTAAAATTGAAAGGCGACTTTAAAGAAGAAAAGAGAAGGTTTGTCTAACAACTTCCAAGCCTAAGTTGAAGAATAAGCCACATGAGAAATCATGATGGGACATCTACCAACGTCTACCACATGAGAAGCAAATAAAGCAGAAACATGAATGCAATACTCAGGCATCTTCTAATATAGATTTTGTGGACGTCGTTGCCAATGAAAATCCACCTAAGCCCATCCTAAATTGAGTTGAATTTGAAGAAATCATTATTGAAGCTGTGGAATGGGAGAAGGAAGTTGAAAGTGAATTCAATAATGTACAAAGTGTGAATCTACATGAAATAAAAGTCGAGAGAAGTGATAATGAAAAAGAGAGTGCATTGTGCCTGAGTAAGAATATGAGTGAGAGTTCTCTTGAGATCAAGAGTATGATTGTAAAAATTGAGGGAATTAACGAGATTACTTATTTGTCTACTAACAATCTTAACTTTGCTTTGTTTAGTGTTTCTTATTTTGTGCAGGTTAAGCAAATTGCAATCGCTTTGGTCTTAAGTTGTTCCATTCCTACATCTATTGGAGAGTTAGAGAGCTTTCATGGAGTTAGAGTCTTGAGTGTTGCTTTGTTTTGCTATCAATATGTGTTCAAACTTCAAGTTAGGGATAGTTTATTTGTTGATCAGCCAATTGCAGTGTCAAAGAGAGTAACTACACTTGACCTTTGTTCCATACTTTCTTATAATTTCGATAATGCTGTTCCAATCTTTCTTTGTCCATTTTTTGGTTTGTTCGACACTAACTTCATTGTTTCATTTATAGATTCCAAAGCTGCTCATTCTTATTTAGTTTCATCCATACAAGATATGCCACATAAACAGCAACTAGTGATGGATTGTACTACCTGGAATAACCAGATTAGAAGTTTTTCTAGGCTACTTGAGTATCGCTATGAAGATCCCTATCTAGTAGATGCAAATGGTAAGTTTTCAAGTGATTTCATACCTACAAGCACTGACTATTTAATTTCTTTGTAGGTTTTGAATTTACAATCCGTGACAAAGAGTTCATGCGAGCGGTCATAGAGATTGTTCGTGAACATCTTAGAGTAAAGTGGTTCTACAATCAGTTTCAGATACATTAGTACATCCCTTGATTGAAGACTTTGCTCGTAAGTTCCTTACACTTGCATAAATGCCATGCAATGTGGTATGCTCGCATGAAGGTGTTGCCCGAAATGCTTCATTTTCTCCCATCTATCAATTTGAGAGCAAATCATTTTCAAGAGGAGGGGAATGATACGAATATGTGATCAATGGCATCAAATTCTAAAGATAATTCAAGATTAAAGAGCGATTGATCCATTAAAACTCAACAAATCTGGATCCCGTCCTTGGTTTGGAGTAGTTTTCTATAGTTTGTTATTATTTTAGCTTATAACTATTATGTGTTATTTGTTTGAAAAATTTCAGCCATGTGTGTTTCGCTATTTCCAACAAAGAGTAGGTGATTAATTAGTTAATGTTGAGTCATTAGTACAATAAAGGCTAAGGTCATGTTGACCATAGTTAAGTCAATTTGAGTTAGTTAGTTCCCTATTCTAGTCTAGTTAGAGTTTTAGAAAAATAGTTAATTGTTTCCAAGTTGGTTTAGGTCTTTGAGTCTTGTAAAAGGTTATAAATAAGTCTCAAGTGTCAACATTTTTTAGAGTCAAGTCAGATGATGAATAAAATTTGAGAGTTTTCTTTTTCTTGTTCCTTGGGAACGTTCTTTGATATAAAGTGAGTCGTGTCTCCTTTGTTCAAATTTTGGCTTATCAATTCAAGATTACATTGAATTGTAACGCTATTCTATCAATATATCTTGGTTTGCTATCTTGTTGAGTTGTGGGCCGCGATTAAATTCATGATTCGCAATTTCATGGGTTAGTGAGGTCGAGGTTGTTCCATCTTTGTATTCATAATCTGGTTGAAATAGATTCTTCTATTGCCTATGCAATTCGATTTTCAAGAACGGGAGTTTATAGAATCGAGTTCATATTACATCCACTACAGGTGAATACGTTTCGTCATAATCAAATTCAGATTTTGTGAAAATTTTTGGATTACAAGTCTTGCTTTATATCTCATAATTTTATTTTTCTTATTTCTTTTCTCACAAATACTGATTTATATTCCACTGATTTTATACCTTCAGGTGTTTGGACTACAGGTCCAAAAACTTTTCTTTTATCCAGTGAATTTAATTCAGATTGGATGCATCTTTCCATTTTGAACAATCATTTTTACGCCGACACTCATCAACCGATCTAGACTCATGATCCTCGCCCTCTATCATAATATCAAGTGCTACATTAAATGCAAAAATACTATCAACAATTTTTTCTTTTCAGTTCCAATTTTTTCCTATGGTGACAAAATTTATTGAATTTTTTATAATTTCATTCTCTATAGAAGTTGGCTCTTCAGGAGTTGGTTCTTCAGGAGCAACCTCTTTAGGAGGTTGAATTTTATTACTAATTGTTGACTCACCTACTCCACTTTTCTTTTGGGGATTTTTGTCTTTGGAACCAAGAGGTATCCCATGCTTCAAGCATGTTTTAGACTTATTAGCACTTGTAATTTGACTTTCATGGACATTAATTTTAATCGAAACATTTTCAACAGAAATATGTAATTTAGTAACTCTTCTGGAGTTATTAAATGCATCCGGTAATTGATTTGTAATTTTTTTGCAAATGTATAATCTTTTGAATTTCAAGTTTACATTCTTTGGTTCAAGGATCAAGGAAATCCAATGATATTTTTCAAATGATTTACTTTTTCGATTGATCTTTACCTCCGTCTAATGTCAGATAATGTAATTCATCAAAATGATAATATGCAAATCTTGCAATATATAAATCACCTGTCAATGGTTCAATATACTTAATTATTGAAGGTGATTCATACCCGACATATATTTCCAATCTTCTTTAGGGGATCAATTTATGATGTTGGGGTAGTGCAATTGGAACATAAATTGCACAATCAAATATTCATAAATGAGAAATATTGGATTCATAACCAAAAACTCATTGTAGGAAAAAATAAGTAAGATAACTTGTCGATCTAATTCTCATAAGTGTTAATGCATGTAATATAGCATGTCCCCAAACGCATAAAAAGAAGTTTAAACCTCATCAATAGTGGTCTAGCAATTAATTGTAGTAATTTAATAAATAATTTGGCTAGACCATTTTGTGTGTGAACATAAGTTATAGGATGTTCAACAGTTATGCCAATGGACATGCAATAATCATCAGAAGCATGTGATGAGTGACCAATAGATATTTTACGTATTTTTTAGTGTATTTTATTAGTTAGTTTTGGTGTGTTTTAAGTAGTTTTATAGCTAATTAACTAGGATTCTAGTGAAAATAAATAATTTATTTTGAAGTGTGAAAATTGCATTTTTATGAATTTTAATGGTGAAAATTTCATGTTTTTGTAGGTTTAATAATTCAATCATCAAATGGAATGAATTGAGAAGATAATTGGATGATTGATGATGATTTGAAGTGGTTTAGAGAAGACATGAAGTGCAAAACATTCAAAAGAAGAAATGCAAGTGAAAACAGTTTCGACACCTTATGGTATTTTGGCTATACCTTGAGTTACAACGATCGGATTGAGGTGTTTCTTGCACCATTTTGAAGCTAAGATATCTACATTTGGTATGAAGATATCGAAGTCCAGTTCAATCGTTTTTCTAGTCAAAATATCAAAATACAGAAGTACAATTTCAGGGTCGAGAGCTGAAACAAGGGATTGACCAGTTGTGGTATTTTGTCATTTCTTGGTCTATAGAGCTCTAAATTGGATGTTTTTTGAGGCATTCGAAAGCTAACTCAAGAGGATATAACTTTTATGTTTTACACAAGAGTTAGTTTAGCCTCCATTATTAATAAAATATCAGTAGAATTTGGATAAAAAATAGTGCAAGAATGAAATCTGCCCAGAATTAGCAAACCTGCAAAAAGAGAAAAACGGGGGCTCAAAACGCGGGCATAGACCGCGTTTTCTACTCGTGCTTTAGTAGATTTCGACTGCAACTTGCTCTACAACTTGTGTTCTTTTCACACAACCTTTTTGACAACTTTTTCTGCAAAGATTTCGGTTGGAAATGATTAGATGATGCACGAAAACTTTGAGAAAACGTAGAGAGTTTCAAGAGTAAAAAATGACAACTATAAACAACTCATTTGACTCTTGAATTCCTCTATATATAGAAACCTTTGGAGGACATTTTAAAAACTTTGGAAGGCTAGAGAAACTCCATAAAAAATGTAGTCGTCACTAGTTTTTCTTAGAGTAGTAGTTTAGCATATAATCACTACTACAAAAAGCGCCTTTAGTAACACACTTAATATGACATTTTTCTAAAAGTGTCACAACAGCAAGTTAATGTAACATGCAGTAGGGAAAGTCATTAAAGTGAAAGAAAATGATGAGTACGACATCGTATCACTCTAACTTATCCAAATAGAAGTAAAAAATGAAAAACAAAAGCGGGAAAGAGAATGGCGTTGCACTTCAGCGCCATTTTTTTGGGGGTAAAATTCTAACTACTCCAATAAATCCAATGTACTTTACTCTTTGTTCATCCCTGTGCTCTCTCCTAAAACCTTCAGTCACGTTAACAGTCTCTGTAAAAAACCTAAATCCTTCACCCCTCTCACCACCGAATCCCTTGTTTCTTTCTCTTTCTTCCACCCGATTTTTAATTCTCCCCAATTTGAAGACAAACAGGTAAACCTTTAAGAAGGTAGCATAATCAACAACATCATGGAGTTTGAACGAGAATTGGTATCTGGGTTTTTAGCAACAGTGGAGTTACGGTGTTTATTGGAAATCGCCATCTGAAGGAAGATTACTACCAGGTAACCTATACATTTTAGACAAAATTGATAGCTTTTTTTTATTACTTTTCTTCTCCTGGAACGCATGGGAAATGGGGTAGGAGCAAGGTGGGTGACGGAGGGTTAAGGATTTGGGGAAGACGAAATGGCAGGAAGAGTAGATCTGGATGGGAATCCGATAAAGCCGATGACAATTTGCATGATTGGCCTTTCGCCTTGAAGAATTCTTTGGCCTTTCGTCGATAACCAGCAAAACAGAGACCACCTAATGGGGTTCTCCATTTCGTTGCCTCCATTTTGTTTCGAAAATTTTTGATCCTTCAACTCACTGAAATTAGAAAAAAAAGCAATTAATTTCATTGTCTCCATTAGCAACAGGTATTTTTAAATTCAAGGAAATTGAAAAAGAAAAAAAAAACAGTATAAGTTGATTAGTTGTTCCATTTCCTCTGCTGTTTATATATTCTGTATGTTGAAGGAAAAATATAAACAAGGGAATGAAAGAAAGAGGTGGAGAACAAAATCAGTTTCTTGGTTGTTTGATACCTTATGCATGCTTGGGTTTTTACTTATTTTTTTAGTTTCTTAGTTGTTTGATATGTCCCTTGTAGTTACTGAAACTGTAATCATCTCAAAGCTAATGGAAAGAAAAATAGAATAGCTTTAGTGGTTTAGCTATTCTAAATTGAGGGAATCATCAGATGAGTTGATTCATTTTGAGGTCAGAAAACATACTCTAACTTTGCTAAACTTCTAAACTTTATACCTTCGTCCTTTTTCAAAGAATATTTAATCAGGCCATGGGAGTAATAATATTAAAAGTAATTATAAAAAAACTTATAAACCTTTTACCTTTGTTGTTTTTGTTAGTTCTCCTTCTCAATTGGAGGCTAAATACTTAAATAAGCATACTTAATGATGCAATAATTTTTCTCTAAATAAAGTTACTATCTTCTAGTTACAGACTGGTATTCATTAAAAGCAGAAAATCTACAATTGAATCTCCTTTAGATTTTCACCTAGAATAAGTCAAATTACATGAGCATCCTGACACAGCAAATTTGGAAATCAAAGTGTAGAGTTTTTAATTAAAGTATCTAATAAGGAAAACTTTAATCAAAGTGCCTCATACTTTTTTTCTAGCTTTCTTTTGGTTTTCTTAATTAAATATTAGCTCATTTTATTTGATTTTGGAATTGTGTTTCTTTTTCTTTTGAAGAGTTAGTTTTGGACTTACGATACCGTGATTTTGTTCCCATTAAGCCAAAATACAGTTAAGCATGTAATTATTATTCTTAAAATATCATTTCTTCTAGTATTAAATGCATGCAATTATTTTTTGTTCTACCTCTTCAGGCTTCATTTTCATAAAATAATATTCTTTTGTGACTAAAAAAAAGCAGTTACTAAGTCAAGCGTATTCCATCAATGTAGTATCAAGTTTGTAGCAGCCATCATCTTCAATTCCATCTAGCGAGCACAGATCATTGATTCCCTTTCCACTTGGAGTAAATTGGAGTTGTTGGTAACAAAAATTATACATTAAGTTTCTGCTACTCTTAGGTTACCAAGACATTAAAGTTCGTGGCAGTTACTTTCAATTGGGTAGAACTTCTATTGCTGATTAGTTTGGTTGCTAATATTTTGTCAAAGTTCTCTATCTCAAATTGATATTGGCTACATTGTTGGACTAATTTTGAATTCCGTAGACTGTTATTCTTTTGTGCCTACCATTTGTTTTATAGTTTGTGTGTTACAATCTAGAATTGAACTTTTGCTGTCTTTCCTTTTGATATCATTCTGTTTTGATACTTTTGGATTAGTTCTTATTACTCAAATCTCTATAACACCTGGATATGTGAACATTCTATTCTGATATGTCTAGAACACTTGGATTGGTGCTAACATTCTGTTTTGATACTTTTGGTATCTTTACTTTAGAAGATATTCCGTGAGTGATTTGTGTCTTCTATTAATCTCGTTGAAATTAGTTTTCTTATCTAAGTAAATGTTTTATGCAAAAATTAGTAATAGTTTAGGTAGAACTATCTTGTAGATGCTAATGAAGCTTTCTTTTTTTTTATATATAATTAGAATCTATGTGAACATGGATAAAAGATGGATGAGAGTTTGTCACGATTAAGTGATGAGTATAAAGCTGGTTTAGAAGATTTTCTTGATTTTGCATTTACGAATGGAAGTATAGGGGAGATGATTTTATGCCCATGCATTAGGTGTGGGAATGGGGTATTTGTCACTAGAGAGCAGGCCAAATCACACTTGATATGGAAATGATTTATTAAGGGATATACTCAATGGTTAGCTCATGGAGAGCTATCTTCGAATTTGCATCATACATCTTCACATGGCTTATCAAATGAAGTTCCACCACTCAATCCCATAGATGATATGCAGGGGTTGTTACAAGATGCATTAGGATTTGTAAACCAGAACCTAGATATGGGAGAAAGATTAGAAACAGAACAGCCGAATATTGAGGCAGAAAAATTCTACAATTTAATAAATGATTCGAAGCAGCCCCTTTATCCAGATTGCCCGCAATTCTCTAAACTATCTTTTCTGGTCCGCTTGTTACATATTAAATGTCTCAGCAAGATGCCCGATTCTGTATTTAATACACTTCTTGATTTGTTGAGGCAAGCACTCCTAGAAGGTGTAAACCTACCCAATTCTTATTATGAAGCAAAAAAAATAATGAAAGAACTAGGACTTGGATACGAAAAATATGATGCATGTCCTAATGATTGCACATTGTATTGGGGAAAAGATGAATCAAAGATAAAATGTGACACTTGTAAGCATCTACGGTGGGAAGGAACAAAGGATGATCCTACTGGTGAAAAATGAAAGGTTCCCCATAAGGTTTTGTGGCACTTTCCACTTAAACCCAGATTGCAGCGTCTGTTCATGTCATCTACAACAGCATCTTTCATGAAATGGCATGTCGAGGGTCGTACTAAGGATGGTCGCATGAGACATCCTGCAGATACTCCGGTTTGGCAATCATTTGATTACCAAAATTCCGAATTTGCAAAAGATCCTTGTAATGTCAGATTGGGTTTAGCTTCTGATGGATTTAATCCATTTAAATCTATGAATGTGAACCATAGTACATGACCGGTAGTACTGATGCCTTATAATTTGCCACCACGGATGTGCATGAAACAACCATACTTTATGCTATCACTGCTCATTCCTGGCCCATATGCACCTGGGAATAACATTGATGTTTACCTTCAACCTCTTATAGCTGAGTTGAAGGAATTGTGGGACGTAGGTGTGACCACTTATGATGCATCATTAAAGGAAAATTTTCAGATGCATGCTGCTTTACTTTGGACCATTAGTGATTTTCCTGGTTATGCTAATTTATCTGGTTGGAGTACTAAAGGTTATTTAACATGTCCAGTATGTCATGTCTCCTTTGTTCCAGTTTTGACTTATCAATTCAAGACCACGTTGAATTGTGGCGTCATTCTACCGTTCTAAACAATCTCGAGCTATCCTTGATTGGTTTAGAATCCATCTCTTGTATCCATAACCTGGTCAAGATAGATCTTTCCGCTGCCTGGTCGATTCGATTTCTTCTCGAGTGGTCCTTGGAGAATCGATTCGTATCACATAAAGTGCTCTTATGCCCCAAAAGTCAATGATCGGTTAGAGTGCAATTTGTGCTCCTAATTGAGTTTAACTTAACTCACTCACTCTAATTTCTCAATTAACTTTTCTTAGTCTACCATTGATCACCCTTAATACTCCAAGATTATTGCACTCTTAGATCAAATTTACCTCGAAAAATGTGCATGTGTTATTTCTCGCTAAACAAGTCACAGAAAAATTTACATTCGCTAGCGAAACGTTTTAAAATATAAATGAGACATTTTTATGTACAAATGGATTTAAAATGAATGAAATAAATTATTCGGAGTAAACCGGTGAATAAATAATTAAATAAGCCAGTAAAATGAAATGAAAGTAAGAAAAAATTGAAAATTCGAGTCTTCACATCCTTCCCCCCTTAAAAGAATTTCGTCCTCGAAATTCATATCTTGATTTACGAACAAACTTTGGATATTTTTTCTAGATCTCCTCTTCTACTTGCTAAGTCGTTTTCTTCACTCCATGATTTCTCCATAAAACCTTCATTAGAGGGGTTTGCTTGCGCCTTAACTCCTTTACTTTTCGATCTAAAATCTTTACCGGCCTTTCTTCATAGGACAAATTCTCATCAAGTCCTATTTCTCCCATTCAAAACTCATACTTATAGGACTTAACAAAAGTTGGTGCTCTCTTAGAATTTTCAAGACTATCCTCAGGTGCCATTCATGATCTTATCACAGGTCTAAAGGTATGAAACAATAATTAAATATATATAAGCCGTAAAATCAATTAAAGCAAAGTAGATTTTTCATATATTATAAAATATCGTAATATTTACATCGAGTTAAGATAACTTCATCAAATCATTTCAAAAGGAAAGGGGGAACAACAAGATCATAGCGAAACGTGCTAAATCGCAATATACAAAACAATAAAAGGATGTCATCCCTTATATAAAATTATAACCTCTAAAAGTGCCAGTCTAAGATAGGGTAAAACTACAATCCCTATCTGTCGAGTGGGGTCAGATCCATCCCTACTTGTAGAGTTTCCAACACTTGGATCCCTCTTACTATCATTAGCATTAATCACTTCTTCTGACACTCAATTGATTTGCAACGGATCTAGCAGGTTGTTGAGAATTTTCTCCTCCCTTAGAAGTTCTAGGACAATTCGAAAACTTATGCTCGGTACTACCACACCTCAGATATTTTCCTTGCTTTCTTCAGCACTCGACCTTAGTGTGGTTAATCTTGCCACAGTATCCACAAGTTACATAAGGAGTCACGGTTTAACCAGTTAGAGAATTCCTCTTTTGTTGATCTCGTCTACTTTGATTTCCTTTTGGTGGGGCTTCCTTTGATGGAGTTTCTCCGAGTTTTTCAGGCATCTTCACTCTTCCAGGCCCTTTTTCCATTTTAAGGGGTTGGGAAGTTCTCTCGGACTGCTCAGGAGTATCGCTTGGTTTACCCCTCTTTCTAGCATGAAAAGCCTTAGATTGAAACTTGGCATTCTCTACCCTCTGTGCCTTATCCAAGGCATCCGTAAAAGTGATAATTTGGGCAGCTGCTAGAGATTCTTTAATTTTTCCATTTAACTCCTGAATAAACCTCATTTTCCTTTTCCGTTCCATGACCACAAGCTCAGGAGCAAATTTGAAAAATTTAGTGAACCGCTCCTCATATTCGGCCACATTTAGTAACCATTGTTTCAATTTAATAAAGTCATCCTCCCTCCTTTCTTATATTATAGGCGAAAGGAATTTGACATTGAACTCCCTCTCAAAGTTGGCCCAAGTCCAAGGGGTTTGTTCTCTTTCCCACTTTGCCCTTATAACATTCTACCACGAGCGTGCCGCTCCATCAAACTGAAAAACGGCAAAATTCACTTGCCTTTTCTCGGCATAATATAAAGTAGTAAAAATATCTACCATTCTTTCAAACCAATTTTTCGCTACCTCGGGATCAGACACTCCATGAAACCTAGATGGAGCGAACTTCAAGAATCGCTCTAGGGATCTATCCTCACTCTTCTTTTGGTTCCTAGGTTGGTTGACTGGTTCAGATCCTTTGCGCTCAGCTAAGCGCTCGAGAACATTGGTTATGCGGTTAATAACCGCAGCCACTTAGTCACCCTCTTTGTTTCTAGGATTTTAGTTTGGTCTAGTCGCGGATCCCTTACTCTCCCGGGAATGCGGGGTTGCCGAACCCTACGCCCACACCCCCAACTACGTCCCCACCGATCCATTTAGCAAAATTGTAAGCGCATAATAAAAGAGAAAAATATAAGTTCATGAATTGAAAAACATGTACACATTGCAAAAATACTTTAAGTCAATGCATAGATATTTACATGAGTTAGAAGTCATGTCACATGTCAATGTGCGAACAATGAGTTAATAGTATCAAATACAGGATATAGGCAACTAAGTGCCACAAAATATAGGAGTACATGCAGGCAAAATACAAAAGGTCTCACGGCGTGCACCACCCCTACTATCCTAGACAGGATCAAAAGAAAGAAAACCATAAACCTAGTTAGGGACAGAACTAGAAGAATCCACAATACCAAGTCACATCATTCGAATGATTATAAATTCCAAATTTCATCTAAAAGCCTAAACTACTTTCTAAATTCTTAATCTAAAACTTCGAATGAATATAAGTTTCCTCACTAAATTCAAGATGAAAGTTCCTATACAGGTTAAGGTAATAAGTTAAACCAAAAGGAGTGTAAAAGATGTCTCATTTTCAATCTCAAAATGAGGTCCTCAAGACATTAAATCATATATGTATAAGGATTTAACTCCAAAAAAAATGAAAAACACCAGCGTTCAACATTACTCTAATTAAACACAAACACTTCAATATTACTCGTTAAAACATCAAGCTCCAAGGTCACATTGCACTTAATACACAATCAAATCCCACAGTCCGGTATCCTAAACTTTTAAGCCTAGGACACACTATAAAGATCTGAAACCTAAACTCTGATACCAACTGTGACATTCCCACCTCCTACTAAGGCGAACCAAAGGATTTGGTGGATCGCCTGCCTAACTCTTGTCAGAACTCACTACAATTCGTAAATGAAAAACAGACCAATTCCAATGATTACATCTAAATATACTAAAATAACAACATGACTATAATATTTCATTGCACATATACATCCAAAGATACAAATCTCAAGTCAACTACATCAAGTTCTAAATCTTACAATTTCCCCAAAGGTCAGTTACAAAATACCAAACTATACAAAAGACAAACCTTTACTGGTATCTTCCAATCACTTCCTTCACGTCACTCTCCTGTTAAGAAATAACAAATGGAATAGGATGAGCTAATACTCAGTGAGGCCAAGAAAAATATACAAACACATAGTTCAAGTAGCAATAGCACTTATATGAGAAATAAAGCTATAACATTCAAATAATTTATATTTTAAAATAAAACACACTCAATAATGATACGGGAGCTCTCAGGAGCAAAATTTCACTTGCTTCGCCGAGTCTCTATCATATACCTCCGCATGATGACACTCCGTCAATTGGGTAGGTATATTTAGTCCGTAGACATCACTTTCTTCACAAATCCTGTTCACCATTACATCCCCGGTTTCGGACCCGCTCATCATTTAAAAAAGGCGATACTATCGAGTATGTCAAACGAGATCTCAAAAGATCAAACTTTATAATTTCCCATGGTTTACCAAGCTTCTCAACCAAATCCTTGGCGGTTCGAGTTACAAGGTTGGCCAATGGGTTGGGGTGCCCCCCAGAAGCATGAGTGGTCGATGAGACATTGCTCAAATCGATTTAGAATTGTTTATAGTTCTGAGTCGACATGAGAGGTACCTCCCAGC
Organism: Coffea eugenioides; assembly: GCF_003713205.1. Taxonomy (NCBI): domain Eukaryota; kingdom Viridiplantae; phylum Streptophyta; class Magnoliopsida; order Gentianales; family Rubiaceae; genus Coffea; species Coffea eugenioides. The sequence goes on from NC_040040.1 coordinate 45,002,647, forward strand.
CGAATTAATGTGGTACATGCTATCGCTTAGAGAATTGGGTCGATGAGACATTGTGACGACCCCACCTCCCCCTAGGGCGTACCCCAGGATTCGGCGGGTCGCCTGCCCAACTCTCGCCGGGACTCACTCATCCTTAAAAGAAATCAGAATAAATCACAAGAATAAATAGGGCAACGATCCAAAACTTAAAGCGGAACTTATATACATTGCCAACCCAAAAGAGAGTATAAACATCGAATATACAAAGGTTCTCAATCCTTCATACGTCCAGCCCATGCCAAGCACTAGGCGAGAACCATTACAAAAGAAACAAAAGAACTAGATTGGCTAGTCTATATCGAGCTCACGTCCTTACTCGCTTTCCCCTGTAAGGAAAACAAAACTAAAGAGATGAGTTAAAAGCTCAGTAAGGTTCCGAACACATAATCAGATAATCAATTCAATACATTAAACATGGAGTATCAATAATTCAAGAAACATTTACAATGGAAAGCGATAGTAACATATTCATTAAAAGGATACGGGCTCACATGGAGCTATTTGTTTGTTCGTTCGTTCCCCTGACATTTCCCCTTATTCCTCCAATCGTTGAAAATGCATTTTTGGTAAGTAAAATCCCTCGTTTTTCCTTTCGTTTGTTCTTCCCCTTTCGGACGTTGACCGGACTCCACCCATCCGGACGTTGGCTGGACTCCATCCATCCGGACGTTAGCCGGACTACAAAGTAATACTCGAGTATACCAAATTCACCCAGAGTCACCATATCGCCCGACCGAGTCCGCTTCTGGCTCGAGTGGATCGATAACGAAGGGCAGGGCCCAATTCAGCCAAAAGGCTTACATCATGCGCAACTAATGTTTCAATTGTTAAATCATTGAAAATTTCACGTTTCATTTAGGTCGAGCACGATAAAGTACACGCTCGCCTAGAAAATTCGTTTTGGAAATCATTGAAAACACTTAACACATCATCAAACAACAACAACAAGTCATGAAGTCAAGGAGAATATAACAAACAAGGAACACTCACCTATGCACGCAAAACAACGTGTAAAATATCCTTCCGGATATTATCCTCAGTCACCAAGAAAATCTAAAATTAAACGAGAAAGAATATTACAAATCATCTAGCACAACAATTAGATGCAAACAAAAAAAACTCGACAATTATTAAGTAGAACGTATAAAAGACTTTAAAGTGAAATGAGGACATTTGGAGCCGTGGACAAAAATAACTAGGGTTTCATAGACTAAACGTAAAACCCAACTCAAAAGGGTTATAAAATTTTCCAATAGAAACACTTGAACCAAAGGCTAGTCGGAATCCAACAAGATAGGCTAAGAAATACTGTTTTCGGAATCGTTTATATGGTTCAAAATCATCTCGTATTCAAGTAGATATTATAGACTAAATGTCTTAATGAAATTCAAGTAAAAGGGAGGTCAAAAATACCCAAGAAAACCCTAAACCACTTCTCTTTATTTGGTAAGAGTAAGTAAACATTTAGAGTTTCCAATTGAAGAAGGACCATGTTTTAAGATGGAAAAACGGTCATAGTATTTGCCAAACAAAAATATACACGTTCAAATAGAAAATTAGTTCTCGAGTGAAAATTTGGGCAGCACGCCCTTTGTATTTACCTATTTTCCAACCATTTATGATTTCATTGTTTTCCTCAATCAATCCCAACATTACACACAACATAAACAGCCACTCAATATGCTCAAGACAATACAAGGACAAAAATTTAAGCTAACAACAATTGCGGAAACGAAGTTTACAAAGACAGTTTTGACGGATTTTTGCGGAATGGGCACATCCGAGGCTACGCTTATCAGATTGAGGTTCAACTTATACCATTTCGAAGCTAAGATAGGGGGCTACAAGGTTGAAGAAGGCCACTCAGTCCAGTTTGCAATGTATCTAGGTAAAATTTACCAAAACAACTCCAGACTTTCCAATTCAAAGTTTACTATGGCAGTCCTGACTCATTCAGTCATATCTCAGAATATACAACTCCAATTCAAGTGATTCCAAAGCCAATTGAAAGCTAAGATACAAGGCTATAAGTCTTAAGAATACATTGACAACCAAATTAGTAGTATTCCTGGTCAAAACAACCAATTACAGAAGCTGATTAGTATGTTTGGGTAGAAACAGGGTAGCAGGGGTATTTCGGTCTTTTCACAAGCTACGATGCTCCGATTGAGCTGAAAGTTTGTAGGCTACTATAACATATCATTCTCTACAACCTTCATGTTTTAACCCAAGGCTAATTCAGTCTCTAACATACTCAAACAGAAATAGGCAGAATTGAGGAAACTAGAAACCCTAATCTGAAATTCATGCATTCAAGTGCTAATTTTCGACAAAACAATATCTAAAACAACTAAAAACCACTAATCACCAATTAATTGAAGTAAAGAGGAAGTTCTTGGCAAAATACCTTAAAATCCCAAGAAAGTTGGTAGCTTAGACTTTCCTCCTCCAAAACAACTCCACCAAAACCTTTAAGCTTCCTAGTTGAGCATTTGTATGGTGTAGTTTGTGATTTGGGTGGTTGAAACTCAAGATTTAAGCAAGAATTGAGGCTAGAAAATGAAGAAATTTCCTCTCTTGTTTTGCTCCTCAAATGGGTCGGCCAAGACCAAGAAAAATGGAAGAAAATTGGGTCAAAAATTGGTTTTTAGTAAAGGTAAAAGTTATGTCAAAGTCCAAGAGTGAATTGGATGGTGACACTTGTCACCTTTTGGTTTATAACTATCCCTTTGTCTCTCCAAGATTAATCCAACTAAGTAACCTCTAATTATCTCTTAACACCTTGTAAAATAAACCCTGTATACAAAACTTAACCTAATTGGCCGAATTTTACCGAACTTTTCGCACTAATGGGTCCCACGTCCGATATACGCTCTTAATTTCTCAAAAACTAACCGATACTAGAAAAATAACTTAAAACCCCTATTTGCTCATAAAAATTATCTAGAAAATTTTTCTAATAAAGAAAATGCATAAAAGACGTGCAAATAAATAAAATAAAGCCTAGAAAATAAGAAAATTTTACGGGTTCTCACAGACATCGCTCCAATCGACTTAGAATTGTTTATAGTTCTGAGTAAACATGAGAGGCACCTCCTACCTGAATTGGTGTGGTACATGCTATCGCTTAGAGAACTGATTATAGCACTAAGACGGTATGAGAGGTACCTCCCACCCGAACAGGGTATGGTACATGCATCCGTTCAGAACTCACAAGTTAAATATATTCATGTATCATTACCAAACATATGCATTCATGTAACAACTATCACATAATTAAAAGAGAGAAAAAACGAGGGCGATAAAGTACACTCTCGCCTCAGCAAGTTTACCTATCACGTATAACACTTGTACAATTAACATCTTTATCACATAAGCATTTAACATGCACTTGACACTCACCACTAGCCAAGGGTAAAATAAGCGTGAAACGAGAAGTCAAACGAGTGTAGACACCAAATTTTAGTATAATTTCATTTGCTATTTGTTATGCTCGTTTTATTCACTTTTTTAGTTTTTAGTTTTTAGTTTTTTATGTTATTATTTTTATTTTTAAGCTTTAGCATAGAGTTTCTAGAAAAGGAAAAAAGGAAAAACATTCAAAAATATGCTTTAGTTGTTTTTTTTTTATTAAGTTATTTTGAAAAGAAAAATAATGAAAATGGAAAATGAAAAAGGAAGATTGAAAATGTCGCACTTTGTTGTTTTTTAGTTTATTTACTTCATCCAATGTTAATTAAATTGTTTTGTTATTATCAATTTTGTTTTAAAAAAAAAAAAAAAAGATAAGCGCACGCAAGCTGCATTTTGCCGCAGCTTGCAAAGGGATCATCGAGCGGCTCCTTAGCTGCAAATACAGGGAAAGTTGCTGGAGTTTTAGGGTTGGGGTTTGCTCGTATAAAAGCCAAGAGAAAGGGGAGCCGCGGGAGAGAGTTTTTTGGTCTGGAAAGAGGGGGAAGAAATTAGCAAGAGTGGACGGCTAAAAGGAAAAGAAAATATACGGAAAGGAAGGGAGAATTTCTGGGGGGTTGGAGCTTAAACAAAAACAGAAGGGCACGGCTACAAACCAGAGAGAGCTGGAGAAGGGGACCGAGGGAGAGAACCAGAGAGTTTGGGGAAGAAACTGGCGGCTAGGTTTTGAGGGGGGATGAAAGCAGACAGCTAGGAGATAGAAAAACAGCAGAAGGGAGAAGCTTCGGGCAGGAGGAAGTTGGCGGCGCTGCCGTAGCTGTTGCTGCTCTCGTGCTACTGTCGTTGATTCCATCATCATAGGCGAATCTTCATCAAGAAAGCCTGAGTATTGGTAAGTTAGTAATTTCACTACGTTAGGGCGTCGCTTCAAGGGAGGTACACTCTATCCTTCATTTGCACTTCATTTGACCCTACGTGCTCCTACGTGTTATGTGAATATGCATGCCTACTCCGCTTTCCTTACCTCCTTGCATGCATTTACTTGCTTTTACTTTTATTTAAGTTTTATAGGGTATGTGTACACCTCTTGGCTTGTAATAGATAGGGCTCGGAGAGCATCTGGTCCATTTCCCCTTCCCCTTTATGTTTTTATGGGGTATGTGTACACCTCTTGGCTTGTAATAGATAGGGCTCGGAGAGCATCTGGTCCATTTCCCCTTCCCCTTGGTTGCTTGCTTTTGTTGCTACGTGTTTAATTGCTTTATTAGGCTCTTGCATCTAGTCGAGCATGCTAAGTGCTACGTGTTACGTGTTTACGAGCGTTTTGGCATGTCTACTTGCTTTCATAACCATGAATGAATGGAATGGATGAATGTACGTCACCACACTAGTCCAACGCTAGCTGTGGCTTCTTTTATCGTTTCCACTAGTCTGATGCTAGTAGGAATTCATAGAAAGGGCTAGTTCAACGCTAGACCCAATGGGATTTTTCCTTTGTTTTTCATTAATGCATTATTTGCCTGTTCACGACATATCATGCATTTTTCCTTAGTTTTAGCATCTGGCATGCTCCTCGATTTCCCTTTCCCCTCACTTTAGGTCTTGCATCTCATGCTAGTTAGGGTACATTTGCCTGGAGAGTCCCCTTAAATATGGGATATAGACGAGTGTGACTTTTTCTAAGTCTTAGCACGCTTATATTCCCTCTATCAAAGGGCAAATTGAGTCACGATTTAGGTCTCCCCGTACCCAATATGCATGAATTCCCTAGGCTCATGCATTCTCAATCCACTCTATCATTACACTTTCACTTTTGTCTCATTTGCACACATGCACCCTTTTATCACTTTCACTTGCACACGAACACTTTTTTATCTTCACTTGCACACGAACACTCTTATCTTCACTCGCACACGAGTACTTTCATCTTCATTTGCACACCGACACTTTCGCACTTTTCTTTAAATTGCATACATGCATTTTTGCCCACTTGCACTTGGAGTATATATATTTGCATTCAAAGACATTTGCCCACCTCCACTTGTATCGTATTTTTATCAATCTTCCCACTTCACAAACTCACATTTTCACATAGCATGCATTCCACTCATTTTTTACGTCATTTAGGATCATGTGTGACCTCTCCGAAGGATCATTATTGGGCTTCACAATTAATGTGATTGGCACCACTCAACCTTTGAAGAGAAATTTCCCCCAATCCCCCTAGGTCTAGGCTTTTGCATTCATATAGACATATCCAACATGCGATACATACCTTGGGTAGAAAAAGTAGGAAAAATTGGTTTAAGTCACGCAACTAACCTTGGTTAGGTCGAAGGGGTGCCTTGGATTTTTATCCTTGCCTTCCCCTTCGTCAAATGTGACCCCCGATCCCTCTTTTGGTTACGTAGACCCAAAAGTTCTCTAAAAGGATTTATTTACTTTTTCATTCAAAAACAAAATCATTTTTGGGTGACTTGGTACACCCTAAACTCTATACCAAGTGGCGACTCCGTTTTTGATACAAAAAACCCTTTTTGAACTTTATATGGCCAAACCGTCGCATTATCAAGTCCCATGGCCTTTATTTCATTTTGCACACGTTCACATATTCTACACTACTCACACACCACATCATTCATTCAAAAAGTGGGGCGCGACAGTTGGCGACTCCACTGGGGACTTCCTAAGTGGGTCCAAGCATTTGACTTAGCCATTCGTTTCCTTTTTCTACCCTTTTTATGCATTGCATTTGGATATTAGGGTTGCATTTTCCATTTTTAGGGCCTTTGGCCTCGCGCGCGTATCCAACTATTCCCTCACTCACGAATGTATGATTGGTTGATTGGATGTATGTTTATTTATTATCTCGCGCTTGCATTGCATTTGGGGGGGGTGTGTCACCTTTAGAGCCTCGCGTGGTTCTCACCCCTTCCCTCAAAATAGGGGAACACTTCATACGTGCACGTTTACTTGCTTTATCCCATTTTATTTTATTTTTCATGGGCGCCATCCCACACCGCCTTGTAGGACTAGGACCGATTGCCTTGGGTAGGCGGATGGTGTGCTCTGCGCCCATAGCGCTACCTAAGGGATCACTCGAGCCACCGACCAAAGGCCCTGGGAGTGATGACCCTTCGCCTTTAGGTCTGAAGGCTTGGGAGCCGAGACTTATCGAGTCTAGTTACATTAGTGAGCCCCAGCCTCATGCATCCATGTTAGCATTTTCCTAGGTTAGAGTCAGCCTCGCCCTATTTTAAGCACGTTAGGCACGAGGGAAGGGGTTCCACCCCTTTTACTTACTTTATTGTATTTCTTTTCTTAATTGCTCCCAATGTGTTATGTGTACTATCAACTGTACTAACCATTTCATTGTTTCCTTGGTTTGCATTCATGTGCCTTAGCAACAAGAGGCCTCTTTGGCACTCTTTTAGTGACTCACCCACTAGATAGCTCACATGTCTAAATTTCAGTCTTTGCACTTACTTTTCAATAAATACATTTCATGTTTAGACCTTTTCTCCCGTTGCATTATTTATATCCTTTAGGCATATTTGTCACATATTTACATCGCTTTAATAAATGGCATCATGCATAAACCATAGAAAGGGAATGCCATTTAGGGAATCCCGTGTTTAGGAATAAGCCACCTTATGTTTCGGATACTTAATCCAGTGAGACTTGCACGTTTACATTTTGTACCATCCAAAGGGGTAGTGCACAAGGTAAGGTAGGATCCGATCATTTTCATAGAGTGATCTTTGGAATATGAGCATATAATAATCACTTTTTGGCCATTTTATCAAAAATTGGTTAAAAATCCCTTGCAAAGAGGACATTAATTTGAAGAAATTCACAAATGATTCCTCCTATTGAGATGATAAAGAAATTGAGGCCAAAATTTGATTTTTAGAAGGTCATAGACTAATGCACTTCAATAATTTTGAAATAATCATTGGCCGGACAATTCAACCAATCCATTTTGCCAATTCATTCAATAAATCATCAATTCATTTGATCAACTTACCCTTTTTAGGGTCACTTGGTCGATTTTTGAATAAATCATCAATTCATTTGACCAATTTACCCTTTTAGGGTCACCTGGTCGATTTTGAATAAATCATCATTTCATTTGACCGATTTACCCTTTTTAGGGTCATTCGGCCGATTTTTGAATAAATCACTAATTCAATTTCATTCATTTGGCCAATTTACCCATTTTTAGAGCAACCGAGCCGGTTTTGAATAAATCATGTTTCGTTCAATCTATTTGATCAATTTACCCTTTTTAGGGTGATCTGATTAATTTTGGATGAATTAAATTTCATTCATTTGACCTGTTTCCCTTTTTAGGGTAATCCGGTCGATTTTTAATAAATTGTACTGACCAATTAGGGTTTCAATGTCAAATTTTGAAATGGAGAACCTAGTCGATTTTGAGTAAAACACACATTGCATCCAGCCATTTGATCAGTTGGAGTTTTGACCCGTGCTTCACTGAGAAAAGTTGTCAACGAATTCCAATCTCTTCGATAGGAGTTCGTCAAGGTCAAACCCATGCGTTTTGCAAATCAAAAGTGATCAATCCTTCGGACGAGGTCCTCATTTTGACTAACGTCTCTTCTCATTCCAATGGCCAAATTTTTCAAATCATTCTTCACACGATCAGTCGATCGGATCCATCAGGTATTGTATAGTGCCTGCTCTGGAGGACTGCATTTTCATGATAGGCCTACCCTTGGCACAAAAGGGTTCCCCCATAGGACATGCATCCGAATTTTCTGAATATCTACTAACTCTTGATTTTTTCTTTTCTTTGTCTTTGTTTTATTGGAATAACTAAGCAAGGGTTAAATCTAAAGACAATTCCTTTCAAAATTCTCAGGTAATATTTAAATATAGCTTCTCGTCGAAGCCCCATCATAACGCGATCCCGTAGTCAAGCCCAGAGGAGTCGTGTAAACATGAGTTCACAACCGGAACAGTCAGATAGGTCTGCTACTACCGCTCAACCCGAGACTGCAAGTTCGGGGATTCAGTTGACTGAGATGCTTACCAAGTTTGGAGAGATGGCGTATGAGATGGCCGCCCAAAGGAAGTTGAATGATGAGCTAATTAGCAGCGGAGTTCAACCCGAACCTGTACCCGCCAGACAGCCTGAGCAAGAGCCATTTGACCTACCTTCGGCCCATGCCACTGTTACTTTCCACTCATTTCCTATTGCAAGACCCGAGGACACTTCACCTATCCACCACACAAAATTTGCCATACGACTTACCCTCCTCATCCCTTCATTTTTCTTACTCCGCGACGCGAGGGTCCAGCACCCCAAATCACTTTCACATATACCACCCGTGAGCCACATAACCATTTTATCACCCTGTTGCTGAGCATTCCTACCAGGATCCATATTGTTCAAAAACCAAGGCAGAAATGGGGGGAATCTTCTGCTCCCGTTGGAAAATTATCGAAAGCTGCCAAAACGCCTTGATCGTTTTGATGAGTTTATGAGGAAGAGTCAGGGGTATTGAACAACAGCCAAGGGTCCTGGACTACATGAGCTTTGTCTCTTTCCAATGCGCAATTGCGCTTGAGGGGTTCAAAACCCCTAAGTTTAACAAGTAACGATGGGACGATCCTGGTAATCCCAAGACACACCTCCGACTAATTTTGCTAACAAGTTGGGAAGACGCCTGTAGACGACGAAACCTGCCTCTAAGGTTGTTCCCAGGCATAGTCTGCGAGGGGGATGCCCTCCGACTGGTTACTCAAATTTGAAGTACCGAAGAAAATACAAACTGGATTGACTTGGTCCAATGCTTTTGTCAGGCAATATGCATATACCTGCGAGCTGGCTCCGACACGAACAGACACGTTGGAAGGAACAAAAAGAAAACCCTCCGAGAGATCACAAGAACTTATCCAAGAGGTGGAGGAAACAGTACGCTGCAAAGTCGAGCCACCGATGACTGAGGACGAAATCATACGCCTTTCATTAAAGCACATTGATCCCCCCGTATTTTTGAAGAAATTTTCCGCTGAACTGGTGCTCGTTCCGCCCGCCATTGTCATAAACTTGAATGGAGTACGATGACGTTCGTGAAAGTTGGAAAGATTGTTTAAGTCTCTGCCGCTCAAATTACCAGTTCTGGATGCTTTGCAAGGACAGGGGACTAGTGAGAAGAACCCGCAATTTAAAAGAAAGAGGGGGAAACTGGCTTTCATCTGGGAAATCCGAAACCCTATCCCCAAGCACCCAGACCTCGACAATACCTCTACAACTCAAAACCGCTTACCCTACTACTCAAATCCTCATCCTGTTACTCACACCAATATCACTCATCTCGACCTTCGCTCAAATTATGCCAACCGCCTACCCATTTCCAAATATCTCAACCAAGCTTTCAACAAGCTCGCCTCGCCTCCTTACCACCAAAGATTCCCCCACCAAATAGACCCACCTACAACTATCCCCGACCCACTGAAACCTACAATCAAAGTCGTACCCGAACCTTCACCAACCTAGGCAGGCCTTTGGACCAATTGTATGAGCAATTGAAGGTTGCCAACAAAATAGGCGTGATTCCCCCTCCAACTTACCTTCATGGCATGCCTGTTGGGTACAATCCACATGCTATTTGTGCCTATCATTCGGGAGTACCTGGCCACTCAACCGCCGATTGCAGGGCATTTAAGCACAAAGTCCAAGACATGATCGAGGCAGGAGAAATAGTGCTAAGGAAAAGAGGTGAACAAGGGCCGATCATAAGTACGAATCCTTTTCCTGAACACCAGGACACCTTCGAGGCATCCACCTCCAACGACGAAATTTGAAAATCCTGAAGGAGCTTTCACAATTTGGATGGCCGAGTTTTCGGGGAATATAATCTAGGGGTTGTTATTTACTAAAGTTCACAAAAACCGTTTCTTGTATATGTGAATAGCTTCATGAAAACATCTTTCGCAATTAAATTTTTGTCTTGTTTCCGCTTGGATTAGTTTTTCCATTAAATGCACAATTTGTTTATTTGATTATTGTCCTGAATTTTAATTCTTTTAAATGGCCAAAGATGAAATTATTTGACCCTTTGAATATCACTGTTCTGGATTCTGATAATACCATTCATCCAAAAGTCCCTTCATTAAAAATCCTTCGTTGAAAAATTCCTTCTTTGAGAAGGCCAAAAATCCCTTCATTAAAAATCCTTCATTGAAAAATCCCTTCATTAAGAAAGCTCTTCATTGAAAATCCTTTCGTTAAGAAAGCCTTTCATCAAGAAATCCCTCCTCTGCCAAGTTCTAAGCTGATTGGTTAAAGCAGCGTCACCGACGATTGATTTTGATGGATGAAAAGCAGTTGAATGTCGTATGGCCTGTGTTCATAACAAAAAGGTCCGCCACCGGTCCTTTAGAGAAGAAGGACAAAGAGTTAAAGCGAGATTTGCCAATGCAAGATGAAATCAAAGACGAATTTGGCCTAAACTGGTAAGGCCATTTGTCATTCAAAAAGGTGCTACCGAGTGGAGCACTTATCCTTGAAGAGATGGACGGACAAACAGTCTCTCAACCTATCAACTCAGACATGTGTAAGAAGTTTTATTTCTGATTATGCAAATTTCTTTTGGAAATCATGCAAGGGGCGAAACAAAAGTCAGGCTATCTTCTTTTCCAATCAAAACATTTCATCCCTAATCATCCCTTTTGAGCTATCAGAACAATAATTTTTTCGTTTGGCAGCCCCTAAGGATTGCAAGCCCCACACTGGGGCAAATTCATTTTTAAAAAAAGATGATCAGAAAGAAAAGAAAGAACCCCACACTGGGGCAAATTTAGTTTTTGAAGGGAAATGCAATAGTGAAAAATGCAATGAAAAGCACAAAGAGAAGAATTCAATCAAACTGGGGCAAATTCTCCTCAGTTTTGTTCAAAATTTGGAGATGATCTCAAAATGATGCAATCTCAGGTTATTTCACACCTCTCATCAAATTTGCTTTCAAGCCTCAACTTTTCTTGAAATACCCCACCTGACCCCATTACAAAAGCCCAAAGTCCTGGCTTTCGTCACTTGCTGTATTTCTATTGGAAAGTTTGCTAATCAACTGACAAGTGATGTCCATAATGCCTTCGCTTAATCTTACAAGGGGAAGTGCATTTTACTGATGTCAGAAATCTTTAACTCATACTCCTGAGACGATTAAGGTTGAGCCCTTCCATTGCTTCCTTAGGTAAAAACCCGAAAGGGTGCCAAAAAAGGAAAAAAAGGAAAAAAGAGAAAAGACAAAACAAAACAAAAAAGTGGGGGGCAACCTTGGTGAAAACCCGAAAGGGCACCAAGGTAGGATTTTGCAGCGAGCGAGCACGAGGAAGAACAGCTGGTGATTTTGTTCATTTGGATTTCTCCTCATTTTGTCATACTTCTGTCAATTTTGAATTCCAGAACAAAGATATCCAGAGAATTGAATATTGACGTGCGCAGGGTATACATATCAATTTTGCCTCATTCTAATCAAGTTTTACATTTATAAACTCCTAAATACCCCACACGCGATTTATCGCAAGTATACGAATCGTGAGCGAGTATAGGGTATTAAGGGTCGATCCCACAAGGAAGATTGCAATTACCGGTACTACTAAAGCTTCTCTATTATTTAGACTATCAATGAATTATAACAAATTAAACCTACTGAAATTATACAAAATAACAAATGAAAGCTCCTTGGGTTGTGGTATCCCTAACTACTCATGCAAGTGCTATATTTGGATCATTGAATACTACATCTAGGCTAATTATGGTGTAATTTCCTTATGCATTTGAATCCTACTTTCGTAGTGAATCAATTATACTCATAACTAATCCATACCTATTTTCATGGTTATGAAATTAGCTACAAGTTCATTTCTTCAATGAAATTACATGAAATGAATCACTAAAAACCACATAAGTGCACCTCTACTTTCGTGAGTGTACTCCCTATGTTTAGCACTTCTTGAACTAGTGTTAAATCTCAATTTTCATTGCAGAAACAACACCTTAGATAATCACAATTAATGGTACCAGATTAATCATGATTTCAAGAGTTAAAGTGCTAAATAACTTGCTCAAATCATAGCAGTCAAATAACCAAATAATAAACACTAACAATTATAGAAAGTTCAACCAAACCCAAGGCTTAAACTTTAGATACACATATTAAACACAAAATCCAGAACTTGTATATTAACTAAACTTGGAATCAAGTACAAAAGATAAAGAGTTTGGAAGGAATACAACCCTTGTCACATGAGCTTTCTTCCTTGCCTTCTTCATCCTTCATCTTCATCCTAATCTAGATAATAAACAAGAATGGAAAAGCTACACTACTCTATACTAAGCTAAACTAACACTAGGGAGATGAAAGAGCTACATTTCTGCAACTTCAAGCTCTCTCCCGTAGCTCACTCTCTATTTTTTGCTATGAACTCCAACCTCCTTCTTGCAATGAATTTGGCTCTTTTATGATGAAAGGTGGTCAAGAAATGAGGATTACATCTCCCTTTTACAGCTGGGAATGTTTCTCACATGTCTAGCATCCAATGTGAGTTGGTGGAGGTGAAATTGAGTTTTATGCATACAGAGCAGCCTTTTCTGACCACAATCCGGCCAGGAATCCGGCCACAAATCCGGCCAAATTCCGGCCGGATTGCTACAGTGACCATTTGGTCACTTCTGGTTCAATTTCCAGCTCTGCTCCGATTTTGCATCAACTTCCACTGAACTTTTCTTGATGATAAAAGCTGATTTAGCTCTTTACCAAAACATGAAACTTGTAGCCCTTTGAGTTAGCTTTCCAATGCATCAAGAATCACCTCATTTGGATCTGTGTAGGCTGAGAAATGACCGGAATACCCTTACCTGCTCATTGCCCTGTTCCAGTTTCGACCAGTAGAAATTTGCTATTGTAATTCGGCATTTTGACCTAGAAAACCTTTAAACTGGATTTAGATCTCTTCACCAAAGTTGTAGATCTATCTCTTATCTTCAAATTGGTTCAAGAATCATCTTAATCCGATCATTGTAACTCAAGTTATAGCCGAAATACGAAAATGTGTCAAAACTGTCAAAATACACAAAATCCAAGTAAAAAATGATAAAAACCTCATTTAATCACTTAAAAGCATTTTTCACCAATTATAGCCAAAATGATTCATATTCTACCGATAATATAACTAAAGTGACTAAAAATAATATAAAATATCATACAATTATTACGTAAATTAGTCACTTATCAAACTCCCCCACACTTAAACCATTGCTTGTCCTCAAGCAATAAAAATACAAACCAACAATGATCCAAAATTTGAAAATAAACATATGTAGCATTTCAACTTCATTTCCTCAAAACAAAGTAAATAACTATTATGCAATTATTCAATTAAGTTCAAGTACTCATAATATCGAGTAAAGGAGAGCCAATTATACCACCATTATAACAAATTCAAGTCAATTTCTCATCCTTAACCAATTTCATACGCAAGTAACTCATATGGCCAATAATATGCTTTCTAAACCCATGATCATCTTCTTATTTAACTTTAAAGAGGGATTTATTTATATAATATCGCTAAATATTACTTAAGTTGTGAAGGTATCTTTTTACGCGAGGATCGACATTTTTAGATGAAGATCACCGGTTACTCAACACTTCACATACTCAAGTTGCTTTGCATACTCTTAATTCAAGTACCGTTTTACGCGAAAGTCGACATTTTTAGATGAAGACACCCGGTTACTAAGTACAAGAATCATTGGAGTAGAACAAATCTTATTCTATTTTTGTCTTTTTCTTTTGTTTCTTCATTTTTTTTTCATTTTTTTTTTAAGTAAAGATAATAACATTCCCTCGAAAGCATAATCATGAGAAGAGTATTGCAATTATTGACCATATTTATCACTTAACTTATAAAATCCAATAAAGAGAAGAAATTTCATCAAATATGCAAAAAAATATATATAGGCATAATTTTCTCCACTTTAAAAGATATACTTTCCTACAAATGCAAAAATTATAATCACATAATAGTCATTTCCAAGTTAAATGAGAAAAGAAGTGCTTAAACCACATATATTTATCTCAAATGTAGAAGGACTTTGAACTACTAATGGTATGGAACTTGTTACCCCTTGGATAAAATCGAAAAAAATTAAAAATTGTTGAGGCAAGTTTGCAATTTTGGACAAGATTTTGGAAAAATTTTGAATTTTAACACAAGTCCAACATTTGCAACTAATAAGTCAATCACATACAATATATATAATCTCAATTCTCCCCCTACACTTAACATGCACATTGTCCTCAATGTGTAAAAAGGAAAATCAAGATAAAGAAAGTAATACTCCCCTATGATGTGATTGAATATGAAGTTTCAAGGTACGTTGTTCGCTTGTCATCATCGCTTCATGAGTTCCATTTGATAACCATTAGTGATATAAACCTACAAATGGAAAATGAGAAACAAAAGTGATAACAAAGGCTCAAGACATCAAAACGGCGATCCGTAACTTCAAGCCCTTGTTTTGGTGATGTACCTATAAAAAAATACACAATAAGCAACTCAAGGTACAAGAAAATATATGAGGAAAAGAAGAAAAAGAGAATCAAGGAAGCTGCATTTTTTTAAAAAAAATGCTCAGAAAA
This sequence comes from Coffea eugenioides, assembly GCF_003713205.1. Lineage (NCBI taxonomy): Eukaryota > Viridiplantae > Streptophyta > Magnoliopsida > Gentianales > Rubiaceae > Coffea > Coffea eugenioides. The sequence goes on from NC_040040.1 coordinate 45,017,772, forward strand.
CGCGATTAGAAACGCGCCTTAAGATCGCGTTTTGTAGGCGCGTTTCTTCCCAAAAGTTGCAGTACTGAAAACGCGGTTCTGTGAGAAAACGCGACTTTAAGTCGCGTTATAAATGGCGCGTTTTCATCTTTAATCCAGGCAACAAAACGCGACTTCCATCAAAACGCGACTTCAAGTCGCGTTTTGAAGGCGCGTTTTCTTTTCTGCAGGTGCAGAATCGAAAACGCGATTCTGTGAACACGCGACTCAGAGGCGCGTTTTATTAAGAAACGCGTTTTCTGCTGCGAATTTTAGCAGAAATTCAACTTTTGAAAATTTACAAATAATACCCCAATTTCCCAAAATGCATCATAGATCATTTGTTTGCTAATATACTCAATGCATGCACATGTAAAATGATCAAAACATGCATTTTAACCCCTTGTAACGAATCAAAAACAACAATTACTCAAATCGAGGGGTTGAGTTCCTTGATCAAACTTCGCCTTTTTTACCTCATTTGGTCACTTTTGCTTCCATTTCCAATACCTACAAATGAAAATAACAAAATAACTCAAACACATACTTTAAACATAAAATCACCCCAAAATAACATAAACTTAAACAAACATTGGGTTGCCTCCCAATAAGCGCTTCTTTATAGTCAATAGCTTGACTAGTTCACCTTATTTTTCAAGGAGGCTTAGTTAACGAATAATCCACCATTTTAAGCCGTGGTGGATCATTAAAAGGTGACTTTATAGCCAAAGCCACATGATCTAATGATGTGAGAAATGAAAGTGACTTACCTATCCCAAGTGTTCCATAGATATTACCTTGAATATGCACCACTTGAGAACTTACCAAAGGACATGTCATAAGAGTATCTTGGGCAGGAATACCTTTAGAACCTATACTTTCGCTGCACTCCTCAAGAGGGGTGAAAAATGAGTCATTAAAACTCAGCTCTTGAGGCTCAAAGTTAGTTCCAAAGATATTATCATGTGAAATGGACATTTGCTCATTGAAACACAATTGAGATTCATCATTTTCATCCAAATGCAATCCATTTTCACATACAACATTTCCACGATTCATGCTAGAATCATTTTGCAAATTATTAGAAGAAATAACTTCACACAATGCACTCAATTGCTCATGTATTCGACCAAAGTGAGAAGCTAATTCATCTATTCTTTCTTCAATCCTATCAAAACGATCGGAAGTTGCATTTGCTAGCTTTTCTAAAGCTAACTCCCAAGATGGCTTAGAATCATTAGCTACTCTTTCTATTGCCAACTCCCAAGATGATTTTGATTCATATTGGACACTTTCAGGTTGGTGATCATAAAAATATGAATTATCACTATAAGTACATTGATTATTCCAACCATAAGCAGGAGAATTGCTCCAATTAGCACTATATTGATCAAAACAAGGATTGTAATGCTCTAATTTATCATAATAATCCACATTTTGTGCTTGCATACATGTATTAGTAACATGACAACCTCCACACAAGTCACAAATCACATGATAAGAATTAAAAACATTAACATTCCTCCTCTGCTCAATTTCATGCATCATGGTGTCCATTTGAACTTGTAACTTAATTACATCAAATTTTGCCTTTAAGCACCTTAAACCATCTTCAAAAGACATACATTCAGTAAATTCTTGGTTACCTCTGTTGAAGGAGCTTTGCACTTCATAACCATCCATTGCCAATCTTGCACTTCTCAAGCATTGTCCTCCAAATTGACCTACCCTCCTCATTACCTAAAATTGCTTTTAAACAACTTAAGAGCAAAATTAGTAAGAAGACTAGGTGATAAAACACATACACATATAAAATACTAAAATAACAGAAAATAACATTCACAATATAACTAATATTATGTCTAAACTAATAAAGTTGCTCTTCACACCGATATTGCCAAATCTTCCCCGGCAACGGCGCCAAAAACTTGACGTGCGCGGAGTATACATATACAATTAAACTCATCCTAATCAAGTTTTACATTTATAAACTCCTAAATACCCCACACGCGATTTATCGCAAGTATACGAATCGTGAGCGAGTATAGGGTATTAAGGGTCGATCCCACAAGGAAGATTGCAATTACCGGTACTACTAAAGCTTCTCTATTATTTAGACTATCAATGAATTATAACAAATTAAACCTACTGAAATTATACAAAATAACAAATGAAAGCTCCTTGGGTTGTGGTATCCCTAACTACTCATGCAAGTGCTATATTTGGATCATTGAATACTACATCTAGGCTAATTATGGTGTAATTTCCTTATGCATTTGAATCCTACTTTCGTAGTGAATCAATTATACTCATAACTAATCCATACCTATTTTCATGGTTATGAAATTAGCTACAAGTTCATTTCTTCAATGAAATTACATGAAATGAATCACTAAAAACCACATAAGTGCACCTCTACTTTCGTGAGTGTACTCCCTATGTTTAGCACTTCTTGAACTAGTGTTAAATCTCAATTTTCATTGCAGAAACAACACCTTAGATAATCACAATTAATGGTACCAGATTAATCATGATTTCAAGAGCTAAAGTGCTAAATAACTTGCTCAAATCATAGCAGTCAAATAACCAAATAATAAACACTAACAATTATAGAAAGTTCAACCAAACCCAAGGCTTAAACTTTAGATACACATATTAAACACAAAATCCAGAACTTGTATATTAACTAAACTTGGAATCAAGTACAAAAGATAAAGAGTTTGGAAGGAATACAACCCTTGTCACATGAGCTTTCTTCCTTGCCTTCTTCATCCTTCATCTTCATCCTAATCTAGATAATAAACAAGAATGGAAAAGCTACACTACTCTATACTAAGCTAAACTAACACTAGGGAGATGAAAGAGCTACATTTCTGCAACTTCAAGCTCTCTCCCGTAGCTCACTCTCTATTTTTTGCTATGAACTCCAACCTCCTTCTTGCAATGAATTTGGCTCTTTTATGATGAAAGGTGGTCAAGAAATGAGGATTACATCTCCCTTTTACAGCTGGGAATGTTTCTCACATGTCTAGCATCCAATGTGAGTTGGTGGAGGTGAAATTGAGTTTTATGCATACAGAGCAGCCTTTTCTGACCACAATCCGGCCAGGAATCCGGCCACAAATCCGGCCAAATTCCGGCCGGATTGCTACAGTGACCATTTGGTCACTTCTGGTTCAATTTCCAGCTCTGCTCCGATTTTGCATCAACTTCCACTGAACTTTTCTTGATGATAAAAGCTGATTTAGCTCTTTACCAAAACATGAAACTTGTAGCCCTTTGAGTTAGCTTTCCAATGCATCAAGAATCACCTCATTTGGATCTGTGTAGGCTGAGAAATGACCGGAATACCCTTACCTGCTCATTGCCCTGTTCCAGTTTCGACCAGTAGAAATTTGCTATTGTAATTCGGCATTTTGACCTAGAAAACCTTTAAACTGGATTTAGATCTCTTCACCAAAGTTGTAGATCTATCTCTTATCTTCAAATTGGTTCAAGAATCATCTTAATCCGATCATTGTAACTCAAGTTATAGCCGAAATACGAAAATGTGTCAAAACTGTCAAAATACACAAAATCCAAGTAAAAAATGATAAAAACCTCATTTAATCACTTAAAAGCATTTTTCACCAATTATAGCCAAAATGATTCATATTCTACCGATAATATAACTAAAGTGACTAAAAATAATATAAAATATCATACAATTATTACGTAAATTAGTCACTTATCAAATATGACATTTGTTGGCCAAAACTGTGTCATTTTGTAAAACATTCTTTTGCAAAGCTCATTTTTCCAAATTACTTGCATTCATGGCATTTTTGTAGAATTTAAGCACAAATGGTTATGTGTGCATTCTTGTATGACATGTGAATTTTCTTGCATACTTCTTTCTTTATCTTTGAATTTTGGTGAATAACAATCCCCGTGATTTATTCGAAGCATACTTGGGTTCAGTCATCTCCTGAAAAGGGTTAAGGTTCAACACAGTCAGTTACGCAGACTTCACAATATGGCAAAGCACATACCTGATCAGTTTGTAAATCGGAAAAGCCTTAGGGTGAAAAATCCAACTCAATCGGCTACCGCAACAAAAGTTGATAAAGGCATCGAAAGACTCATGTTTACACGATTCTCAAAGGAAAACGGATCAAATGATGGTGGCAGTTTCTTTGTTTTCTTTTCTCTTTTACAGAAAAACTGCATGCACAGATGAAAGTAATCACACCTCGCACTGGAATCGGTGTCGGAAAGAGTCCTCCGGTGAACAAAGGCAGATTGAAAATGTCGCAAGCAAATTTCATCAAAAAATGCAACAGCATGGCGATACAGAATCAACTCTGGACTCACATTGCAAAAATTCAGCATACTGGGGCAAATTAATTTTTTGGAAAGATTTTCAAAAGTCAAAAAGAAAAGCAAAAGAAAAATCATCAATCAAAAAATCAACACAAATTTTATCACGGCAGGCTCGGATTTAATCCCACTGACCGATTGTCAAGGCACTTTTTATTTTACTCTGCCACTAGCTGTGAGTCAGTCCCACTAGTGCGCATTTCATTTTGCATCGCCACTAGCCGCGGGTCAGTCCCGCGATTCAAAGCATTTTCGGGTCAGTCCCACGATCAACAGCATTTTCGGGTCAGTCCCATGATCAAAAGCATTTTCGGGTCAGTCCCACGATCAAGAGCATTTTCGGGTCAGTCCCATGATCAAAAGCATTTTCGGTCAGTCCATGATCACGGGTCAGTTCCCACGATCAAAAGCATTTTTCGGGTCAGTCCCATGATCAAACTTATTCGGGTCAGTCCCATTCAAGCCTGTTCGGTCAGTCCCACGATCAAAAGCATTTTCGGGTCAGTCCCATGATCAAAAGCATTTTCGGGTCAGTCCCATGATCAAAAGCTTATTCGGGTCAGTCCCACGATCAAGAGCATTTTCGGGTCAGTCCCATGATCAAAAGCATTTTCGGGTCAGTCCCATGATCAAAAGGTTATTCGGGTCAGTCCCATGATCAAAACTTATTCGGGTCAGTCCCGCGATTCAAAGCCTGTTCGGGTCAGTCCCGCGATTAAAATCTTTTTCGGGTCAGTCCCACGATCAAAACTTATTCGGGTCAGTCCCACGATCAAAGCATTTTCGGTCAGTCCCATGATCAAAAGCATTTTCAGGTCAGTCATGATCAAAAGGTTATTGGGTCAGTCCCACGATCAAAAGCATTTTCGGGTCAGTCCCATGATCAAAACTTATTCGGGTCAGTCTCGCGATTCAAAGCCTGTTCGGGTCAGTCCCGCGATTAAAATCTTATTCGGGTCAGTCTCGCAATCAAAAGCATTTTCGGGTCAGTCCCACGATCAAGAGCATTTTCGGGTCAGTCCCACGATCAAAAGCATTTTCGGGTCAGTCCCACGATCAAAAGCATTTTCGGGTCAGTCCCACGATTCAAAGCTTATGCGGGTCAGTCCCACCATTCAAAGCTTATTCGGGTCAGTCCCGAGATTAAAGCTTGTTCGGGCCAGTCCCATGATTTGAATTTCCTTCTCTAGTCAGTCCCAATTTTAATTTTTCTGTTCGGGTCAGTCCCGTTTTAAGTTCCTGTTTGGGCCAGTCCCGTCTTTAAATTTCGTTCGGGTCAATCCCGCTTTAAATTTCCTGTCTAAGTCAATTCCATTTTAAAAGTTTTGCCAAAAGGGGTCAGTCCTTATTTCTAAAGTGTCCACCGTTCGTGACGTTCGTAGCCGAATAACACAGGTGAGTATTTGGTGTCTATTTCTTTGTCTCAAGTTTTTCCAAAACTCAGACAAAGAGAGGCAAACTGTAGACACCAAATTTTAGTATAATTTCATTTGCTATTTGTTATGCTCGTTTTATTCACTTTTTTAGTTTTTAGTTTTTAGTTTTTTATGTTATTATTTTTATTTTTAAGCTTTAGCATAGAGTTTCTAGAAAAAGGAAAAAAGGAAAAACATTCAAAAATATGCTTTAGTTGTTTTTTTTTTATTAAGTTATTTTGAAAAGAAAAATAATGAAAATGGAAAATGAAAAAGGAAGATTGAAAATGTCGCACTTTGTTGTTTTTTAGTTTATTTACTTCATCCAATGTTAATTAAATTGTTTTGTTATTATCAATTTTGTTTTAAAAAAAAAAAAAAAAAGATAAGCGCACGCAAGCTGCATTTTGCCGCAGCTTGCAAAGGGATCATCGAGCGGCTCCTTAGCTGCAAATACAGGGAAAGTTGCTGGAGTTTTAGGGTTGGGGTTTGCTCGTATAAAAGCCAAGAGAAAGGGGAGCCGCGGGAGAGAGTTTTTTGGTCTGGAAAGAGGGGGAAGAAATTAGCAAGAGTGGACGGCTAAAAGGAAAAGAAAATATACGGAAAGGAAGGGAGAATTTCTGGGGGGTTGGAGCTTAAACAAAAACAGAAGGGCACGGCTACAAACCAGAGAGAGCTGGAGAAGGGGACCGAGGGAGAGAACCAGAGAGTTTGGGGAAGAAACTGGCGGCTAGGTTTTGAGGGGGGATGAAAGCAGACAGCTAGGAGATAGAAAAACAGCAGAAGGGAGAAGCTTCGGGCAGGAGGAAGTTGGCGGCGCTGCCGTAGCTGTTGCTGCTCTCGTGCTACTGTCGTTGATTCCATCATCATAGGCGAATCTTCATCAAGAAAGCCTGAGTATTGGTAAGTTAGTAATTTCACTACGTTAGGGCGTCGCTTCAAGGGAGGTACACTCTATCCTTCATTTGCACTTCATTTGACCCTACGTGCTCCTACGTGTTATGTGAATATGCATGCCTACTCCGCTTTCCTTACCTCCTTGCATGCATTTACTTGCTTTTACTTTTATTTAAGTTTTATAGGGTATGTGTACACCTCTTGGCTTGTAATAGATAGGGCTCGGAGAGCATCTGGTCCATTTCCCCTTCCCCTTTATGTTTTTATGGGGTATGTGTACACCTCTTGGCTTGTAATAGATAGGGCTCGGAGAGCATCTGGTCCATTTCCCCTTCCCCTTGGTTGCTTGCTTTTGTTGCTACGTGTTTAATTGCTTTATTAGGCTCTTGCATCTAGTCGAGCATGCTAAGTGCTACGTGTTACGTGTTTACGAGCGTTTTGGCATGTCTACTTGCTTTCATAACCATGAATGAATGGAATGGATGAATGTACGTCACCACACTAGTCCAACGCTAGCTGTGGCTTCTTTTATCGTTTCCACTAGTCTGATGCTAGTAGGAATTCATAGAAAGGGCTAGTTCAACGCTAGACCCAATGGGATTTTTCCTTTGTTTTTCATTAATGCATTATTTGCCTGTTCACGACATATCATGCATTTTTCCTTAGTTTTAGCATCTGGCATGCTCCTCGATTTCCCTTTCCCCTCACTTTAGGTCTTGCATCTCATGCTAGTTAGGGTACATTTGCCTGGAGAGTCCCCTTAAATATGGGATATAGACGAGTGTGACTTTTTCTAAGTCTTAGCACGCTTATATTCCCTCTATCAAAGGGCAAATTGAGTCACGATTTAGGTCTCCCCGTACCCAATATGCATGAATTCCCTAGGCTCATGCATTCTCAATCCACTCTATCATTACACTTTCACTTTTGTCTCATTTGCACACATGCACCCTTTTATCACTTTCACTTGCACACGAACACTTTTTTATCTTCACTTGCACACGAACACTCTTATCTTCACTCGCACACGAGTACTTTCATCTTCATTTGCACACCGACACTTTCGCACTTTTCTTTAAATTGCATACATGCATTTTTGCCCACTTGCACTTGGAGTATATATATTTGCATTCAAAGACATTTGCCCACCTCCACTTGTATCGTATTTTTATCAATCTTCCCACTTCACAAACTCACATTTTCACATAGCATGCATTCCACTCATTTTTTACGTCATTTAGGATCATGTGTGACCTCTCCGAAGGATCATTATTGGGCTTCACAATTAATGTGATTGGCACCACTCAACCTTTGAAGAGAAATTTCCCCCAATCCCCCTAGGTCTAGGCTTTTGCATTCATATAGACATATCCAACATGCGATACATACCTTGGGTAGAAAAAGTATGAAAAATTGGTTTAAGTCACGCAACTACCCTTGGCTAGGTCGAAGGGGTGCCTTGGATTTTTATTCTTGTCTTCCCCTTCGTCAAATGTGACCCCCGATCCCTCTTTTGGTTACGTAGACCCAAAAGTTCTCTAAAAGGGTTTATTTACTTTTTCATTCAAAAACAAAATCATTTTTGGGTGACTTGGTACACCCTAAACTCTATACCAAGTGGCGACTCCGTTTTTGATACAAAAAACCCTTTTTGAACTTTATATGGCCAAACCGTCGCATTATCAAGTCCCATGGCCTTTATTTCATTTTGCACAAGTTCACATATTCTACACTACTCACACACCACATCATTCATTCAAAAAGTGGGGCGCGACAACGAGCTCTTCGAATTTCTCGTAACCACCTGAGACATAAACAATCATACTTATCTAGGTGTTCGACCAAGGTTAAAAGAAAGACATTTTCTCATTACTCACTCTCAAGGTCACAAGTTCGAGCTAAATTAAAAAAACTTTTCTGGCTAAATCGTTAAAATAATGCTCAAGAGAGCTCGAAGCTGATTTTTTATTCAAGTCGTGGTAAGTAATCTCATATCCAAGAGAGAGTACCATTTTTATTTTTAGCACGAAAATCGAGAAAAAGGTTAAATGGTTTTCATTTTCCAAAACTTTTAGTCTCATGTCCAAACCTTAAAAGGCAAAGAGCATGCACATTATCCAAACTAATGGAGTTAAAAACTCGTTTAAAACTCCACTCATTTTCATACAAAAATATCAAAGTTAAGGTTCCAAGGTTCAAGTATGAAACTAGTGAAATTCACCAAGAATTGCTCTAGTCAAAAAGCTCCCTTTTCAGTTTCAAACTCATGAAAGTGAGGCCATAAGAATAGGGTTGAAGTCTATGATTCCAGTATGAAGAGAAGTGTTATAAACAAGGGAAATTATAGAGTCAAGAAGAATTACAAAAAGGAGATTAATCCTTTGGAAACAAAGATTCGAAATTGAGTTTAAATTTCAAAGAGATCTCATTTTAAACCGTGAAACTACATTTAAACAGTCCAACAATTGCAAAGGAAGGTTGAAAGTTCTTAAAAGAGCAATTTGGTTGAAAACAGAAAATTTCTAGTTTAGAGTGATGCTACTTGGAAAAATCGTATCTCAAATTCCTTAAGTCCAAAAATTAAAAACTTTATAACGTTAGAAACTAGACTCAAAGCACTAAAACTTTCCAGAAGACGCTTTTCTCAACTCCAATTTGAAATCATTCAAATTTTAGCTCAAAGTCACTGTTCTAGACAGGACAGAGCAAAACAGGCTTGTAATTCAGTAAAGTTTGGAAATTCGGCAAAATTCGTAAAAATGGAATCAGCCTTTGAATTTATTACACAATAAGAGTTCCAAACCATATTTCAAACACAATAAGATGAACTAAATTTGGAGTTTTGAACATCAAGATATATTAGCTTAAAGTCGGTTGATTTTAACTACTTGAACAGTGAATTTCCAGATTTGAAGTGAAATCTTTGGGGTATCATTTGGATATCTAAATGGTATTGAAATTATACCAAATTTGGTACACTTAAACTTCCATATGTGGACTACCTCTATATAAAATTATGGGTAAAAACTCACGTGGAAAGGCGGTTAACAAAACGACCAAAGTTCGTGAAATTTTCAAAGCAATTCTGCCAACCCACTCTTTGTTTTTTTCCAAAGGTTTTTGTCCAAAGAAATCAATCCGAATTCACTCCATTTTTGAAACCAAGGTTCCAGAAACATTTAACAAGCAATTTATGGTTAAATGACACTAAAATTTTTGAAATATAACCTCCCAAAACAGGTTTGACCATTCGGCCAACAAGGAAGGAAAAACTTCCAGTTTCCCAGCTTTGTCGTATTTTTGAAATCAAACCATATCTAACTCTATATAAACTCAAATTGAGAATGGTTGGTAGCGTTGGAAACTAGGTTCCGAAGGCTACAATTTATCAGAAGACATCATTATGAAAATATTTTCACAAGTAGAACAAAATCAAGCCACAAAACGCAGTTTCCAGTTTCATTCGTATGAACAGTCAAAACAGAACAACCAACTTTGTCGACTCACTGCGGTTCACTCAAAATGAACCAGTAGGAGATTTTTATATCATTGGAAAACTATGAGTGAATGCCACAAACAGCACTCAATTTTGACTTTTGTACAGAGAGTTAAGTTTGAACAAAGAAGCACTGTCCGAGTATTCTGCTATACGATTTCCAGATTTGAATCTTACCAAAGCCAAGTTTTATGCAACCAAATGAAACGATTTTTGAAAGGCACTTTGTACACACAATATACAACATATATCTATCAATTTCACAGCCAACCAAGCATCACAATTTTGAAATAAAAACTGAACAACATGGACAGAATTTTCGGCCAGCATGCATGCATCTTCCTCTAACTTTCTTTTTCAACTTTTCAACTCAAACTACACCGTATCTCATCAAAGCAAGTAACAAACAAGCAATTAAACACACAATAATCCTCAAGGCAGCTACCTATAAGGCCTTCTCAAGTCCACTACCTAATGTCAAGGTTCTTGTGAACCCATCAACAACCTAACAACTATCTTGCCATCACTAACTAACTACTAAATTACTACTATGAATTGAAGAGGAAAAGTTGAAGGGTTCTTGGGGTGGTCACCTTGCTGCCAAAAGAATAGTAAACACTAGGTTTTTGGACCCTTAAATCACTCAGTTCCTTCCTTGATTAAGTCCTCTTCTAAGCTTGCATGAAGATCCAAGACAAGAAGCAATTTTTGGAGAGCTTTGTGGAGCAAAAATGGAAGACAAAGGCTGGAATTTTGAGGGGAAATGGGGAAGGGGAAGCTCGGCCAAGAGTAGGGAAGAAGGAAGGGGTTTCGGTTGGTAGGTGGTGATGTGATGTTGTGTAAGAAGATGGGACATAAAAGTGCTCTTGTGCCTTAAAAGTCAATGATCGGTTAGAGTGCAATTTGTGCTCCTAATTGAGTTTAACTTAACTCACTCACTCTAATTCCTCAATTAGCTTTTCTTAGTCTACTATTGATCACCCTTAATACTCCAAGATTATTGCACTCTTAGATTGAATTTACCTCGAAAAACATGCATGTGCTATTTATCACTAAACGAGCAGCAAAAAAATTTACATTCGCTAGCGAAACGTTTTAAAATATAAATGAGACATTTTTGCGTACAAATGGATTTAAAATGAATGAAATAAATTATTCGGAATAAACGGGTGAATAAATATTTAAATAAGCCAGTAAAATGAAATGAAAGTAAGAAAAAATTGAAATTTCGAGTCCTCGCACCCTTCCCTCTTTAAAAGAATTTCGTTCTCTAAATTCATATCTTGATCTAGGAACAAACGCTGGATATTTCTTTTGGATCTTCTCTTCTACTTCCTAAGTCGCTTTCTTCACTCCATGATTTCTCCATAAAACCTTCACTAGAGGGGTTTGCTTGCGCCTTAACTCCTTCACTTTTCGATCTAAAATTTTTGCCGGCCTTTCTTCATAGGACAAATTCTCATCAAGTTCTACTTCTCCCATTCAAAACTCAAACTTATAGGACTTAACAAAAGTTGGTGCTCTCTTGAAATTTTCAAGACTATCCTCAGGTGCTGTTCATGATGTTATCACAAGTCTAAAAGTGTGGAACAATAATTAAATATATATATAAGCCGTAAAATCAATTAAAGCAAAATAGATTTTTTCATATATTATAAAAGATCGTAATAGTTACATCGAGTTAGGATAACTTCATCAAATCATTTCAAAAGGAAAGGGGGAACAACAAGATCATAGCGAAACTTACTAAGTCGCAATATACAAAACAACAAAAGGATGTCATCCCCTATACAAAATTACAACCTCTAAAAGTGCCAATCTAAGATAGGGTAAAACTACAATCTCTATCTGTCGAGTGGGGTCAGATCCATCCCTACTTGTAGAGTTTCCAACACTTGGATCCCTCTTACTATCATTAGCATTAATCACTCCGTCTGGCACTAAACTGATTTGCAGCGGATCTAGCAGGTTGTTGAGAATTTTCTCCTCCCTTAGAAGCTCTAGAGCAATTCGAAAACTTATGCTCGGTACTACCGCACCTCAGATATTTTCCTTGCCTTCTCCGGCACTCGACCTCAGTGTGGTTAATTTTGCCACTGTATCCACAAGTTGCGTAAGGAGTCACAGTTTGACCAATTTGAGAATTTCCCTTTTGTTGATCTCGCCTACTCTAATTTCCTTTTGGCGGGGCTTCTCTTGATGGAGTTTCTCTGGATTTTTCAGGCATCTTCACTCTTCTAACCCCTTTTTCCATTTTAAGGGGTTGGGAAGTCCTCTCGGACTGTTCAGGGGTATCGCTTGGTTTAACCCTCTTTCTAGCATGAAAAGTCTTGGATTGAGATTTAGCATTCTCTACCCTCTGTGTCTTATCCAAGGCATCCGTAAAAGTCATAATATGGGCAGCTGCTAGAGATTCTTGAATTTCTACACTTAACCCCTGAATAAACCTCCTTATCATTTTCCGTTCTATGATACCACAAGCTCAGGAGCAAATTAGAAAAGTTTAGTGAACCGCTCCTCATATTCGGCCGCATTTAGTAACCTTTGTTTCAATTTAATAAAGTCATCCTCCCTCCTTTCTTGTATTATAGGCGGAAGAAATTTGACATTGAACTCCCTCTCAAAGTTGGCCCAAATCTAAGGGATTTGTTCTCTTTTCCACTTCGCCCTTACAACATTTCACCACGAGCGTGCCGCTTCCTTAAACTGGAAAATGACAAAATTTACTTGCCTTTCTTTGGCATAATCTAAAGTACCGAAAATATCTACCATTCTTCCAAACCAATTTTTTACTACCTCGGGATCAGACCCTCTTTGAAACTTAGGTGGAGCGAACTTCAAGAATCGCTCTAGGGTTCTATCCTCACCCCTCTCTTGGTTCCTAGGTTGGTTGACCGGTTTAGGTCCTTGGCGCTCAGCTAAGCGCTCGAGAACATCGGTCATTCGGTTAATGGCCGCAGCCACTTGATCACCCTCTTCGTTTCTAGAATTTTAGTTTGGTCCAGTCGCGAATCCCTCACCTCTCTCGGGAGTGCAGGGTTGCCGAATCCCACACCTACATCCCCGACCACTACAATCCTTAAATGAAAAACAGACCAATTCAATGATTACATCTAAATATGCCAAAATAATAACACGACTATAATATTTCATTGCACAAGTACATCCAAGGATACAAATCTCAAGTCAACTACATCGAGTTCCAAATCTTACAATTTTTCCAAATGTCAGTTACAAAATACCAAACTATACAAAAGACTAGCTTTCACTAGTATCTTCCAATCAATTCATTCACGTCACTCTCCTATTAAGAAATAATAAATGGAATGGGATGAGCTAATGTTCAGTGAGGCCAAGAAAAGCATGCAAATACATAGTTTAAATAGCAATAGCACTTATAAGCTATAACATTGAAATAATTCACATTTTAAAATAAAACACACTCAATAAGAATACGAGAGCTCTCAGGAGCTAAATTCCACTTGCTTTGCCGAGTCTCGATCATATACCTCCGCATGATGACATACCGCCAACCGGATAGGTATATTTAGTCCGTAGACACCACTTTTTTCACGAATCCCGTTCACCGTTACACCTACTGTTTCGGGCCCGCTTATCATTTTAAATAGGCGATACTACTCAAGTATGCCAAGCGAGATCTCAAAAGATCAAACTTTATAATTTTTCATGGTTCACCAAACTTCTCGACCAAATCCTTGCCGGCTCAAGTTACAAGATTGGCCAATGGGTTGGGGTGCCCCTTAGAAGTATGAGTGGTCGATGAGATATCGTTCCAATCGACTTAGAATTGTTTACAGTTCTGAGTTGACATGAGAGGTACTTCCCACCCGAATTGGTGTGGTACATGGTATCGCTTAGAGAACTGGGTCGATGAGACATCGCTCCAATCGACTTAGAATTGTTTATAGTTCTGAGTTGACACGAGAGGTACCTCCCACCTGAATTGGTGTGGTACATGCTATCGCTTAGAGAACTGATTATAGCACTGAGACGGTATGAGAGGTACCTCCCACTCGAACAGGGTGTGATACATGCATCCATTCAAAGCTCACAAGTTAAACATATTCATGTACCATTACCAGACATATGCATTCATGTAACAACTATCACATAATTAAAAGTGAGAGAGGACGGGGGCGATAAAGTACACTCTCGCCTCGGCAAGTTTACATATCATGTATAACACTTGTACAATTAACATCTCAATCACATAGGCATTTAACGTGCACTTGACACTCACCACTAGCTGTGAGGACCCGAAAATTTTCTTATTTTCATCATATATTACTGGTTTATTTAAATAGTTATTCACTTATTTTCTCTGAATTATTTAATTCGACTACTTAAAATCCATTTATATGGAAAAACACATCTCTTATGTTTTTAAAGCATTTTGTTAGAAAATTTACTTTTCGAAAACTCGTTTAGTTCGGAACAACGAGTATACGTTTTTCGAGACTATATTTGAATCGAGTATATTAATTTTGGAGAAGTAAGAATGATCAATAGTAGATTAAGAAAAGTTAATTTGAGATTTGAGGAGTTAAAACTCGACTCATGTGAGGACTCGCAAAATTTATTATTTTAAATTCCATTTCGAGCTTATTTAAATATTTAATTACCTATTTACTCCGAATATTATTTTCTAGTCTATTTAGACCTAATTACATGAGTTTATAGCTTCGTTATATTTTTAAAATGACTCGTTTCAAAATTTAATTTTTGAAAACTCGTTAAGTGAAAATAGCGAATACGCGATTGGAGTCAATAATCGATTCCAGGATACACTAAACTTGGAAAATTAGAGACTTGCAGGATGGACTTAAAATAGGTAAATTTATGTTTAAGTACTCAAGTGATAGTCATTAGTACTATCGTTATAAGAATTTCTTGAAAGTTAAGCGTTATCTCGCAAAAATTGGAAGTACGCATTTTTACGCGCGTGATCAATTAAGGGACTTAAGGCCTTTATTTTTTGACCATTAAGAGTGAATAATAATAGTATGAATATAAGTGTATTAAAGGTTTAGTGCACTAGTGAAGCAAACTCGAGAGGAATCGAGTACAAAACGCGCGCGTGCGCGCACTATTCCTAGTTGACTTTGAAGCAAATTTTGGCCACAATTTTAAAAGCTTCTCACGGAAGCTTACTATCAGCACTAGCTCTTCTTTTCCTCTCCAAGACAGCCGGCCACCATTCCAAAGAAGAACAACTCAAGTTCTTCAATTTTCTTCACCTAAACTTGCTCCAAATCATCACCATTTCACTTCAAATTTCAACCACACTTAGCTCAACACTTGGAGATTACATCTAGCTAAGAAAAGGAGCTGCTGTCCGTGGTTTTTCTTGAGCCAAGGAGAGCCGAAATTTCTGTCTTGAACATCAAAGCGAGTGAGTGACGATCAACCCTTCAATTCTTGTTTTATGGAAGTTAGATTACACTCATGAGCTCTTGGATTCTCATGGGTAGCTTTAAATTGCTAGAAATTTGGTTGTGTGGACTCTATGAACTCCTACCTTGGAGATATAGACTGATTTGATGATTTATGATGCTAATAATGTTAGTTTGATGCGTAAATTAGTGAATTAATGTTGTATTGGTAGAAATCAAAGGAGGTGCTTGGAGCAAAAGTGACCTTTTACCCCTGACTTGTTCGACCACTTTTGTGCAAAATTTTGAGGTTCTAATGGCTTATTTATGTTTTTTACATGTTATATTAGTTGTGTAAAAGTTTCATTGAAAAATAACTTGATTTGGTCACCCAAATGTTGGATTTACGAAAGCTTAAATTCTCAAAATTTATCCCGTATTCACCCAGGCAGTGTATTTGTTTTGGCTATATCTTTTTACTCCGATGTCGGAATCGAGTTCCGTTTGTGGCACTAGAAACTAGACATTCCCCGCTTTCTATTGTATAAAATACACATTCTGATTCCACTTGAGCAAGCCAAACCATTCGTTTGAAATCCACTATCCTGTTTCGTTGCTTCCTGGAAGGCAGCACATGAGTTGCAACTTGATGCTCACGAATGAGCTGGTTATGGACAGATTTTGAAAATGGTTTCTTCTGAGAAAATATATCCTTATGAGTCTATTTTCTAATGCCACCAACCATGCTCAATTCTGGGTTGAATTTAGTGATTTATGATCAAAATTCAAAACTGACTTTGTGAACGAAAACAGTGTTTTGGACAGATTTGAAACTAACTACGGTTTGGGACTTGTTATCCTAAGCTTCTTAGTGAAAATCATCTATCGAATGTACTTTGAACATATTTTGGACATTTTCTATTGGAATGAACCATGTTTGAGATGTTCCTTGACCAAATGTTTGGAAACGGCAAAACGGAAGTTCAAAGGCAGTTTAGCCTTAGAATTTCTTGTGATTTCAACGGTTTTGTTAACCCACTTTCTGTGCTTATTTATCCATGAAATTTGGTAGAGAAATAGATCTTATATGGTAGTATTATACCGCTAAGTTTGGTGCCATTCCGAGTCCGTTTCTCTGTTCAACTAAACTTCCAAAGTTCATGACTTGATGTTAGAAAACCCTTGTTTAACAAGGAAATTTGGGTAATTTTGAGCTACCGTTTCTTGGTGCTCAAAACTCCGAATTTTGTTCCGTTTGTTTTGTTTTAAACTTGGATTGAAACTCTAATAGATTTCCAAATTTCAGAGGTTAGTTCGGATCAAGTGAATTTTGCCCGAATTTTCAAATTTGGCCAAAAACCAACCTAAACCTGTCTTCAATGCCCCAGAATAGCAACTTTGAGCTAATTTTTGGATACCTTCCGTTTGGAATCATGGAAAATTTTCTTCTAAGAACTTTTATTACTTTCTAAGAGGTTTCCAATGGTACCAAGTTTTCCAATTTTGGACTTGTAAAGAGTGAGATACGATTTTTCAAAGATCTCGTATCAAAACTGAAATTTCCGAATCTTAAGGAAACGGAGTTTTTCGAATCCTCCTTATTCCTTCGATATTACTTGAACGTTTTACACTTGATTTCAAAGATGAAAACTCGATTTCTCTTGTACTTTAAAACCCCCCTTTTGAGCCTTAATTCGCGAGTAATTTAGGCTCATTTTAGCAAGATCTTCTAAGATTGTACAAGCGTGCAATCTTCCTTGATAATTAGAGTTTATAAGTAATTGTTCACTATTAATTGCTCAGGCTCGCACGAGGACCTTCAAGAGAATTTCACGGTGAATGCCTGAACGTCAAGTGACATTTCTTCTTTGTTTATTTGGTGAGTGTCAAGTATGTGTTAAATGCTTATGTGATTGAGATATTAGTTGTACAAGTGTTATACATGATACGTAAACTTGCCGAGCTGAGTGAGTACTTTACCGCACACGTTTTCTTTTGAACGAAATTATATTCGTAGTTTGCTATGTGAATTCATATCCTACTTGTACTTAGTAACGTGGATGTGATTCGTATTTGTGGTTCGTACATGTGATTCGTATTTGGAATCGTCGATTTGAGCGTTGCTCATCGACTTATATTCATATTCGTATTCGTATTCGTATTCGGGGAATACCCAAACTCGTTGAATGGAATGATTAATTATGCTATGGCTGCATAAGTCGATTGGAGCGATGTCTCATCGACCACTGAACGATAGTAAGTACCACACCGATTTGAGTGGGAGGTACCTCTCGAGTCGTCTCAATAATCTAAACCTCTGAACGATTGTAAGTACCACACCGATTTGGGTGGGAGGTACCTCTCGAATCGTCTCAGAACCATAAAGCATTCTAAGTCGATTGGAGCGATGTCTCATCGACCACTGAACAATTGCAAGTACCACACCGATTCGGGTGGGAGGTACCTCTCGAGTCGTTTCAGTACCCTAAATCATGTTAAGTCGATTGGAGTGATGTCTCATTGACCACTGAACGATTATAAGTACCACACCGATTCGGGTGGGAGGTACCTCTCGAGTCGTCTCAGTACCCTAAACCTCTGAACGATAGTAAGTACCACACCGATTTAGGTGGGAGGTACTTCTCGAGTCATTTCAGAAACATAAATGGAATAAGTGAAGGGCTACGAATTTGATTACCTACCCGGGTGACGGGGTGTCGTTACGAGAAGGTATTAAATTGACCTTGGGTAAAGCAATTGAAAATTAGCTCCCGAGAGCTCTTTCATCCTACTCAAATGTGTTTATTATAAATTATGAATTACTTGAATGTTATAGCGTTCATTATTGTGTAAGTATTATTGCTATTGAACTACGTGTTTTTCATGTTTTCTTGGCCTCACGAGCATCCGCTCACCCCGTTAGATTTGTTTCCTTTAACAGGAGCCGAAATGGGAGGAATTATGAAGAAGCTTACTTGATGGCTCATTTGATTAGAATTTTGAATGTATTTGTTTAGACAACTTTTGGAAGTTGTATATTTTGGGAAAAGTAATTGTAAGTTTGAAATTGTGATGTAAGATTGAATATTTACGTATGGAAATGACTTCGTACTTTTATTCCGATTTTCATTGTTAGTATTAGACTTTAAGTTTGAATTGAATTTGTACCGAGTCCTGGCGAGAGTTAGGCAGGCATCCCGCGGATACCCTTGGGTTCGTTCTTGAGAGAAGTGGGGGCGTCACACTAGCCAAGGGTAAAATAAGAGTGAAGCGAGAAGTCAAACGAGCTCTTCAAAGTCCTCGTGACCACCTGAGACATATACAATTATAGTTACCTAGGTGCTCGACCAAGGTTAAAGAAAGACATTTTCTCATTACTCACTCTCAAGGTCACAAGTTCGAGCTAAATTAAAGAAACTTTTCTACCTAAATCGTTAAAATAATGCTCAAGAGAGTTCAAAGGTGGTTTTTAATTCAAGTCGTGGTAAGTAATCTCATATCCAAGAGAGAGTACCATTTTTCACTTTCAGCATGAAAATCGAGGAAAAGGGTAAATGATTTTCATTTTCCAAAACTTTAAGTCTCATGTCCAAACCTTAAAAGGCAAAGAGCATGCACATTATCCAAACTAATGGAGTTAAACACTCGTTTAAAACTTCACTCATTTTCATAGAAAAATATCAAAGTTAAGGTTCCAAGATTCAAGTATGAAAGTAGTGAAATTCACCAAGAATTACTCTAGTCAAAAAGCTCCCTTTTTGGTTTCAAACTCATGGAAATTGAGGCCATAAGAATAGGGTTGAAGTCTATGATTCCAGTATGAAGAGAAGTGTTATAAACAAGGGAAGTTATAGAGTCAAGAAGAATCACAAAAAGGAGATTAATCCTTTGGAAACTAAGATTCGAAATGGAGTTTAAATTTCAAAGAGATCTCATTTTAAACCGTGAAACTACACTTAAACAGTCCAACAATTGCAAAGGAAGGTTGAAAGTTCTTAAAAGAGCAATTTGGGTGAAAATAGAAAATTTCCAGTTTAGAGTGACGCTACTTGGAAAAATCGTATCTCGAGTTCCTTAAGTCCAAAAATTGAAAACTTTATACCGTTGGAAATTAGACTCAAACTACTAAAACTTTCTAGAAGACACTTTTCTCAGACTTCAATTTGAAGTCCTTCAAATTTTAGCCCAAAGTCACTGTTCTAGATAGAACAGAGCAAAACAGGCTTGTAATTCAGTAAAGTTAGGAAATTCGGAAAAATTCGCAAAAATGGAATCAAGCTTTGAAATTTATAACACAATAAGAGTTCCAAACCAAGTTTCAAACACAATAAGTGAAACTAAATTTGGAGTTTTGAGCATCTACATATATTAGCTTAAATTCGGTTGATTTTTACTACTTGAACAGTGAATTTCCAGATTTGAAGAGAAATCTTTGGGGCATCATTTGGATATCAAAATGGTATTGAAATTACACCAAATTGGTACACTTAAACTTCCATATGTGGACTACCTCTGTATAAAATTATAGGCAAAAACTCACGTGGGAAGGCGGTTAACAAAATGACCAAACTTCGTGAAATCTTGAAAGCAATTCTGCCAATCCACTCTTTCTTTCTTTCCAAAGGTTTTGTCCAATGCAATCAATCCGAATTCACTCCATTTTTGAAACCAAGGTTCCAGAAACATTTAACAAGAAATTTGTGGTTAAATGGCACTAAAATTTTTGAAATATAACCTCTCAAAACAGGTTTGACCATTCGGCCAACAAGGAAGGAAAAACTTCCAGTTTCCCAGATTTGTCGCGTTTTTGAAATCAAGCCATATCTAAATCTATACAAACTCAAATTGAGAATGGTTAGTGGCGTTGGAAACTAGGTTCCGAAGGCTACAGTTTATCAGAAGACATGATTTTGAAAATCTTTTCACAAGTGGGATAAAATCAAGCCACAAAATGCAGCTTCTAGTTTCATTCGTATGAACAGTCAAAACAGAACAGAAACCTTTGCCAACTCACTGCGGTTCACTCAAAATGAACAAGCAGGAGATTTTTATACCATTGGAAAGCTATGAATGTCTAGTTTTGAATGCTGTAAACAGAACTCAATTTCGACTTTTGTACAGAGAGTTACGTTCGAACAAAGAAGCACTGTCCGAGTATTCTACTATACTATTTCCAGATTTGAATCTTACCAAAGCTCAAGTTTTATGCAACCAAATGAAATGATTTTTGAAAGGCACTTTGTACACACAATATACAATATATATCCATCAATTTCACAGCCAACCAAGTATCAAAATTTCGAAATAAAAACTGAATAACATGGACAGAATTTTCGGCCAGCATGCATGCATCTTCCTCTAGCTTTCTTTTTCAACTTTTCAACTCAAACTACACCATATCTCATCAAAACAAGTAACAAACAAGCAATTAAACACACAATAATCCTCAAGGCATCTACCCTACAAAGCCACCTCAAGTCCACTACCTAATGTCAAGGTTCTTGTGAACCCATCAACTGTGGCGACCCCACTTCCCCCTAAGGCGAACCAAAGGATTGGCGGGCCGTCTGCCCAACTCTCGCCAGGACTCACGCAAGCATTCTAACCCAAATCCTTTCGAAGAATAACCTAATCTATTACAAAACAATTCTCCCGAAGAAGGCCGTCACTACAACCACATTAACTTCAGAGATAGTAGCAATTTAACGTAGCCAATCGACGGCTTCTAAAAATCTCACGCGTTACTAACTGCGCAATGGAATCGTACCGTCCTGACTAAGTAAAAATTCATACAACAAAATACAACAATCAAGCCAAGCATCCAAATTAAGTTTTACACATTTTCCAACTTCAAGTGACAATCCAAAATAAAAAGTACATTATCCAAATTAACGCATTACAGCCCACAAATGTAGTCATAGCATTCATATACATTCCAAAAAGAAAACATGAGCAAGTTTCAAAGCTTTGAACTTCAAATAGCAAGTATTGATTTTGATTAACTTAAACAAATAGGAAAGCGAATAACAGCACAAGGTAGGATACAGGGGCTCTCAGGAGCCATTTTCCTCGCTTGATCACCATTCATCGTAGTTGACCCTCCGTCAACTCTCACTACCTATAGTCCATGTAGATCCTCTCATTTTTACTCCTAACCCGTCACCATTCATACCCCTGTCCCGGGCCCGAACGCCGACTAAGGAAGCAGTATACTCGAGATATACCCTTAGAAAATTGGAAGCAGTATACTTGAGTATACCCTCAGGAAAATTGGTCGAGGGATTCACCCAGCGACATTTCCGTAGTTGGATTCAGGAGTCGAGGGATTCACCCAACGACGCAACTACATTTTGATTCGAGGATTCATGAGAAAAATTGCTTCACGCAAGTCACCACTCGAACGGCTAGTGTGATAAAGTACACACTGCTCACTTCGATGGATCAAAAACCATTTTTTGCTATTATCACATATCAAGTCAAGAAAGCACTTAAATCAGGTAGGAATAGAACAAGCAGGGACACTCACCAAGAATGAAGTTACTGATCAAGTTGGGAATCATAATCTGCGTCCTCGCTAAACCCTAAAATACCAAATTTAAACTATAAGTGGGCTATACTAGTTCTAGGATTACATAGGAAAAATTACTCGTATGTATAACTAATTTATTTTCTTGAAATAAGTCGACAAACCGTTTAACATTAGAACTAGAAAAATACTTTGTACAGTTTCCCTGAAGTTCCCTTTTCTTGTAAAAATGTTACTAGAATTATTTTTCGTGAAATAAGGTTTCTTGCCGAACAGGTCTTCTACATTTTTAGTTAAAGTTAGTGAAAACTCGCATTTTTGGAACTTTTCCTATAGACAACTAGCTAAGGACAAGTCTTAAAGAAAGAAAAAGAAATAAGACAAGATTTAGGGTTTCAAGAACTAGAAAAGTCATTTTCTATAAATATTAAGGCTAATTTAAGCTAAAGGAAACTTGTCGGTTTGGAAAAATTTAGGCAAAATATTAAATACTGAGTTTTATCGTTTAATTCTAGCGTAAAAATATTTTTGATTAGCTTGATCAAAATTGCTCGAGTTCACAGGGTCGGAACGACTTTCACAATTTCGATCCCATTTCGAAATCCTATTATGGTTCAAATTTGCCAGCAAATCGAAATCACATTTTAATAGAAAATCCCTAGGGTTTCGTCAATCATTAGCCCTGGGTTTTCAATAGATTCACTTCTGATCAAAATGGAATAAATGACCAAGGCTTCGTCAATCATTAGCTCTTGGTTTTGGCAAGTTCATATCACCTCACAGTTGAAGCAAAATAAATATAAAGGTTTCAAGTAATTCTAGCAATTAATTTCATCACACTTTAACACTTGTATAAAATCATTCAAATGGCCAAGGGCTTCATCAATCATTAGCCCTTAACATCCAACAATTAGTTCTTATAGCAATAAAGCTAACGTTTCAAATGTTTGGAATTACTAACTGGTATATGAACCTAAGGCAAGATTGGTAACAATATTTTGTCCAAAATCTCAACAAAATCTCATTACACATAATCAAATGCAGATTAAACATTTCACCATAGTTATATTCCAAAATTATCCATTCCAATATCGATAACTTCATCACCATATTACGGTCATAATAAAATCAAATTGTCACTCCAAAATGCACAGGTAAGACCCTCTTAATATAGTTTAAAGTGAAATCAATGAACATAAGATATTTTACAGCTCAAAACAGCATTTTTAGAACTAAAATTCGCCACAAGAAATCTGGAAAATTCCTTTACTACTTCTATCAATTCGCTTGAAAATTTTCCAGGTCTATACTTCAACATTTTTGGTCAATTCAACCCACAATTCAAGTATTTCACATCTACATATCTTATAGAACTTTAAAACAGCATATTCCAGGCATTTCTAACCATTATGCTTCAAAGAAAATTTCAAAACCAAGCTGAGATTCCAACTCAACCTTCGGCTTTCCACGAAGAAAATTTCCAGCAATTATATTCCAACAATATATCGAGTATTTCATCGCTAAGCAACTTACACAGCTTAAAATACACATCTCCCACGCATTTTTAAAGCATTACAATCCAAGGAAGAAATAAAATAAAATTCCAGAACCCATTAAAATTTCCAAAAAAAAACAACTGAAAATTCCTGCTCAAACCTCTCGGCTATCAAAACTTTTCCAGCACTTCGAGGTTTATAAATCCAACTTTTCCTTGGCTAAAACATGGTTTTAGGTTCTCAAATTTGCCATGCATCAACTTATCTAACCAATTAACATTTCCAGTTCAGAATTGAGTTCAAACAACAGTCATAAACCTCAAAATTTCCAGGTTCAAACCTTGCGGCAGTTCACCAAGTTTTCCAGCAATTAGATGTTCTTAATCCAGCTTTTTCCTCGGCTAAATGAAAGTGTTAAGGCTCCAATTCAACATGCCATCACTTAACTAGTTAATTAACATATCTAGCTCAGTAATTAAATTCGATTAACGACAAAAGTCATCCAAAATTTCCAGAAATCTTCCAACAAGCCTCGGATGATCATATATGTAGCAGATTTCTATTTCATTTTATTTTTCTGATTTAAACCCATTAATTATCTACATGCAGAGCTTAGTTATCTTGTAATTAACTAGTTAATCACAGTTAGAGGCTCAAAACAGCAAAATTACCAAATGAAGCTGCATTATTCAAGTCAAGCTCTCGGCAGTCCCAACTTCTTATGCATAACAGATTTCTTTTTCTTCAAATCATCAAGTTTTCACTCGGCTAAATCACTAGATTATGCACTCAAAACCAACATGCATACCTAATAAATGGAATTGCTATCAATTCTAGTCCAAAACAGAGCCAAACACCAGCAACGTTCATAAAAAAAAAATCCAGAACCTGTTCAACTATTTTGGACAACTTGCATGCGGCAGATTTTTGTTTTCCCTTCAAATTTCTGGCTTAAACGCAGCTAATTAATCCCATACAAGCTTAATCATCCAACTATTAATTAGCTAATCATACAACTAAGCTCAGATCATCACAACTTAGCAAATTAAAACTGAGATTACCAGCTCAAGCTCTCGGACAGTTTCAATTCCTTCAAAAACAGATTTTCTTGTAATTTAGCTCATCATCCGACCACACAACCTCACATGCATGCCCTTAAACAACTTCGTCAACCTATAAACATCTAGTATGGGTTCAGACATTACCTCAGCTTGAAGCTTTAACTAACACAGCAAGCAGCTGCAAAATTTTCTTCCTCTCGGCTTTGCTCACGCACGCGGGGCTGGTTGGTCTGAGTTCAGTGGTTGCAGCTGTAATGATTTTGGTTGAATTGAGCTCGGCTGGTTGAGGTGAAGAACGAATGGCAGCTCTCGGGTGATGAAGGAGGTGATGAAGCTCACACAATTGTCTCTTGCTCTCACCCTCTCTCGGTCAGTTCCAGAACCGAAACTCGACGGCTCTCCCTCTCTCTGGTTCCTCTCGTCGATAATACCAAGGCAGCAGGTAAAGTGAGGCGGATTGGTATTGTGGTGCTATAAGGAGAAGGTAGAATGGAGTTGTGGTTTTGAGGGTGTAGAGGGAATGGCTTGCGGATGGGGAGGGTTGAGTGCATGAGGGAGTTTGAGTGTGGGATTGGAGAAGATTTGCATTGGCCGAATGAGGAGGTTGGTTATGAGGTTGTCCGCAAATGGTTTTAGTTTGCATGGTAGTTTTGTGAGGTAGTGGAGGGTAATTTAGGCATTTCACATCTCTTCCTAATCTCCACTCGAGTCCTAATTCAACTTAATTCCAAGAATTATCCCCAAGTGTGATTTGAACGCCTAATTATACACTAATCTTGCAAGACTTCAATTATCATAATTTTTACGCCTTAAATATGTTTAGCATGCTTGAATCATGTTTATCTCAAGTTTATTGGTTTTCGACTCAACGTAAGAATTCCTATTAACATTTTAACATTATTACCTAATTGGAATTAATTGTTGGCTTTCGAGTAATTTATTTTAAGGTAGTAAAATTAATCGGTTCGAGTATCATTAATTTAGCATGAAGGAATCTAAATATTCTAACGTTTTAGATTAATCTAATTTTAAAAGTATTAATTTAATCTATCGAAACATAAAAAAAATTCATAGTTTAGTAAAATTATATTATTTTCACATAAAATTGTTTTTACATACTTATCTGCAAACAAGTGAAAGTAATGCTAAAATTTATTAAAGAATTAAAAGAAATGCAAATAAAATATGCACAGGCTTATATATATTTTTGGGGTTCTCACATCCTCCCCTCCTTAAAATGAATTTTGTCCTCAAAATTCTTACTTTCTCAAGAGATAAGTCGGAGTATATATATATCTATATTTTTTTTTTTTCCAATTAGGCACTTATTTTAACCATTTATTTGTTATAATATTTCTAATAGCAAAGCAATTAAAATAAAGGATATTCGTAGCGTACATACAATTCGTAGCGTACATATAATTCATAGCGAAAGATCACAACCTCCAAAAGTGCTATTCTAGTTTAGGGTAACTATAACCTCTATTCCTCGAGTGAGGTCAAACCCTCTTGATTTGCGAAACATTCACTACTAGGACCCCGTTCATGGCCATTAGCACGAATTACTTCCATTTGGCACTTGGTCGCTCTGTAGCGGACTTAGTTAGTTGCTGAGTTCTTCCTCTTTTTAAATGCTCTAGGACAATCCGAAATCTTGTGCTTGGTACTACCGCACCCTAGACACTTTCTTTGCTTTAACCAACACTCAGCCTCAGTGTGGTTAACCTTACCACAATATCCACAATTTCCATGAAAAGTGGCGGCCTGGCTCTTTCGAGGGTTTTCTTTATTTTCCTTCTCCAATTCTACATTTTGGCGTAACAGCTCAGTTTTTTCTGCATATTCTTGTTTCCATCGTGCTTCCCAGTAGTCAGCCAATTTCCTTTGAAATTCTACCTCATTTTGGAGAATGTCCATTTCCTTACACATGTCTTCCAAAATTGTCATCTTACTAGTTGGCTTAAATCAAATAGCTAGCCTGCCAGACAAATCATAGGATCAAAATAAGCAACTATTCATATTGGAAGCTTGAGCCGTAATACTCTTTCATCCTTTTACTAATGGTTACTCCAAAATATAAACCTTAACTACTTTTTAGTTAACCTAGCGAGTTCTTAAATGTCACCGAGATTACCATCGTTAATCACTATCACGACAGAATAAGGAAGTCTTTTCCCAAAGAAAAATTTCATGTTTTAGTGCACTGTTCAATACTTACCTTCAAAGTTGTTTAAAACAACAGTCATAATTCTTATTCGTTTGAGGAAAGCTTTTTCACGTACCTTTCGTAACCAAACTAATAACGGAATATCAAATACACATTTGGAAAAATTGTGGTCTATGTACATATAAATAAAATGGCTATTCGAATGGAAGACAAGAAGAAAAGAAATTGGTTCTGATCTTGATAGTCAAAATTTCTAAATGCATTCGACTTTTGATAAGAAGTTCAACATTTGTTATTTGAACGTTTGATCAAGAAAAATCATTTAACCCCACAAATCACTTTTTGAGGATAAAATGCTTTTAAGAAAATAAGCAGACATGCAGGTTCGTATATACTTTAACTTTGGTCCAAAGCCTCTACTCTTCACACCTAATCTGAGATTTAGCTTTTATGCCACATAAAACTTAACTATTTACTCTCCCATTTCGCGACCAATAGTCATTCTTATTTATAATAGAAGTTCAAATATTCGTAAAAGTTTAAAACATGCCTATAGGGCCAATCACAAGATATATGTAAAATAATCATTAAGTTCACAAGGAAGAACCCCACTAGTTACTCAACCAGGTCAATTCATCATAATACCAGTAAATCTCATCTCCTCGTTCAGTTTCAACTTAGATCAAGTGTTAGGATCCCATTGGATTGTACAAGACTGTCTATCAATCTTTCCTTCTATTATCTGTACAACTCTTCTAACGGTTTCAAACCATTAATATCCTTTAACGAGTTAATCTTAACTTTTTCTCGTGTCTCTTTTCAAGTTCACATCGGATCAATATTTTCAAATTTAAGACCATAAAGTTTAAAAGGACACTTTTAATTCAAACTAAACTTGTTTGTATTTTTAAGTTCCATAAATCCAAAAAGCACCAGTCCTATACCACTCAAAAGTTCTACATTTGTCCCAAAAGGCATTCTTTCAAGATGAAATTTGTAAATAAATGGATCTTGACCTTAAATTACAGCTTTAACAAATAGGAAAAACCAGAATGGATTTGACATTTCATTTATCTTAGGAAAATTTCCGATGCTCATAGAATTTAAGAAAATTTGAAAATTTTTACACGGTGAAAAGAGCCATTGTCAACTCTTAAATCTAATAAACGAAACTAAATTTTTTTTTTTTTTTTGGAACAAAATTTTGGCAAAACCAGGTTTAAAAATTATTTCCTTTCAACTTCAAATTTCATTTTCAAGAATCAACGTTTAAAATATTAAGCAAAATTTTGCCAATGATTTGTAAGAAAACAGGGCTAAAGGTAACTAAACATGTTCGGCCAGTAGCGATACTACCAAAAACTTTCACCGATCCTATCATCACTTCCCTATTATAATTCATCAATCTCATAGTTTCTTTACACTACTTTGGTTATCAAATTTTACTCAAGTTAGGAATTATTTAATCCCAAGGACTAATGTATTTTACAACATTATAGCAAAATAGACGCGTAATCATCAAATTTCATACTCGCAATATAAGTCACATTGCACACCAACTTCATACAACTTCAAGAGCCAAACAATTCACGAATATTTTCATACATAACTCAAACTTCAATCTTTATAAGCATGAAAGGAAACAATACAACAATACACAAATTATTATAACCACATTGCTAGTAGCTCAACCCTTAGTTTAGATTCAACTTAACCTTCATTAGTTTAGTCCTGGACAATCCCACTAGACCCCCTCGTAGTAACACTAATCAAATTTCCTTAGTAAATTGTAGATCTACTACGTCTAATATCAAATCAAATAATATGATCATTACTTAAGTACATCTATGGCTCTTAAGTATTCTAAATGATCTCAAACATTTCATACATTGGCTTTTTAAATAACCTATCAACTAGTTATCTTTATTCTATTGGACATTCACCCCAAATAATTCTCCAACAAAATTTAAGGAGCCACAATGCCGTCGAAAATTCACCTCACATGGCAAATTCGTCAAACTCATCTCACCTCAATTTTAAAAACTCTCCTCAAGGTTTAGAGCTATTCACAACTGCATAGTTCTTACTTAAACTATGATTTCGCTCAATCTCTATGTCTAAACCAATATTTTGGGTAAAAGATGGCATATATTCCACTTACCATGTGAATGACTAGCAAAATTATTCATCTTAAGTACAGAATTGGCACTAATCTTCAAGATCTCACTATTGGCTCTTCACTTTTATCTTTCAAAAGCTAAACTTGATACTTTCGGTTCTACTTTTCTGGATTTAATCTCTAGTCACATCATAATGCAATATACTGAATTCTTCCAAATTTGCAAATACACCATTGAATGAAAAATCTGGTATTCGGGTACAAGAATCCGACAATAGGATAATTCACATCTCAGGCTGGCCAGTCCCAAGAGTAACTTACCTACATTTGAGATTCCTACCCAACATTCATATCTAATATCCCCAACTATAGACTTTTGTTTCACACTTAACAAGCCAATCCCCACAGTCCGAGAACCTTTTCCCGGTTTGAGCTCGATAAGAGCTCTGATACCACCTGTGGCGACCCCACTTCCCCCTAAGGCGAACCAAAGGATTGGCGGGCCGTCTGCCCAACTCTCGCCAGGACTCACGCAAGCATTCTAACCCAAATCCTTTCGAAGAATAACCTAATCTATTACAAAACAATTCTCCCGAAGAAGGCCGTCACTACAACCACATTAACTTCAGAGATAGTAGCAATTTAACGTAGCCAATCGACGGCTTCTAAAAATCTCACGCGTTACTAACTGCGCAATGGAATCGTACCGTCCTGACTAAGTAAAAATTCATACAACAAAATACAACAATCAAGCCAAGCATCCAAATTAAGTTTTACACATTTTCCAACTTCAAGTGACAATCCAAAATAAAAAGTACATTATCCAAATTAACGCATTACAGCCCACAAATGTAGTCATAGCATTCATATACATTCCAAAAAGAAAACATGAGCAAGTTTCAAAGCTTTGAACTTCAAATAGCAAGTATTGATTTTGATTAACTTAAACAAATAGGAAAGCGAATAACAGCACAAGGTAGGATACAGGGGCTCTCAGGAGCCATTTTCCTCGCTTGATCACCATTCATCGTAGTTGACCCTCCGTCAACTCTCACTACCTATAGTCCATGTAGATCCTCTCATTTTTACTCCTAACCCGTCACCATTCATACCCCTGTCCCGGGCCCGAACGCCGACTAAGGAAGCAGTATACTCGAGATATACCCTTAGAAAATTGGAAGCAGTATACTTGAGTATACCCTCAGGAAAATTGGTCGAGGGATTCACCCAGCGACATTTCCGTAGTTGGATTCAGGAGTCGAGGGATTCACCCAACGACGCAACTACATTTTGATTCGAGGATTCATGAGAAAAATTGCTTCACGCAAGTCACCACTCGAACGGCTAGTGTGATAAAGTACACACTGCTCACTTCGATGGATCAAAAACCATTTTTTGCTATTATCACATATCAAGTCAAGAAAGCACTTAAATCAGGTAGGAATAGAACAAGCAGGGACACTCACCAAGAATGAAGTTACTGATCAAGTTGGGAATCATAATCTGCGTCCTCGCTAAACCCTAAAATACCAAATTTAAACTATAAGTGGGCTATACTAGTTCTAGGATTACATAGGAAAAATTACTCGTATGTATAACTAATTTATTTTCTTGAAATAAGTCGACAAACCGTTTAACATTAGAACTAGAAAAATACTTTGTACAGTTTCCCTGAAGTTCCCTTTTCTTGTAAAAATGTTACTAGAATTATTTTTCGTGAAATAAGGTTTCTTGCCGAACAGGTCTTCTACATTTTTAGTTAAAGTTAGTGAAAACTCGCATTTTTGGAACTTTTCCTATAGACAACTAGCTAAGGACAAGTCTTAAAGAAAGAAAAAGAAATAAGACAAGATTTAGGGTTTCAAGAACTAGAAAAGTCATTTTCTATAAATATTAAGGCTAATTTAAGCTAAAGGAAACTTGTCGGTTTGGAAAAATTTAGGCAAAATATTAAATACTGAGTTTTATCGTTTAATTCTAGCGTAAAAATATTTTTGATTAGCTTGATCAAAATTGCTCGAGTTCACAGGGTCGGAACGACTTTCACAATTTTGATCCCATTTCGAAATCCTATTATGGTTCAAATTTGCCAGCAAATCGAAATCACATTTTAATAGAAAATCCCTAGGGTTTCGTCAATCATTAGCCCTGGGTTTTCAATAGATTCACTTCTGATCAAAATGGAATAAATGACCAAGGCTTCGTCAATCATTAGCTCTTGGTTTTGGCAAGTTCATATCACCTCTCAGTTGAAGCAAAATAAATAGAAAGGTTTCAAGTAATTCTAGCAATTAATTTCATCACACTTTAACACTTGTATAAAATCATTCAAATGGCCAAGGGCTTCATCAATCATTAGCCCTTAACATCCAACAATTAGTTCTTATAGCAATAAAGCTAACATTTCAAACGTTTGGAATTACTAACAGGTATATGAACCTAAGGCAATATTGGTAACAATATTTT
Organism: Coffea eugenioides; assembly: GCF_003713205.1. Taxonomy (NCBI): domain Eukaryota; kingdom Viridiplantae; phylum Streptophyta; class Magnoliopsida; order Gentianales; family Rubiaceae; genus Coffea; species Coffea eugenioides. The sequence goes on from NC_040040.1 coordinate 45,049,185, forward strand.
GTCCAAAATCTCAACAAAATCTCATTACACATAATCAAATGTAGATTAAACATTTCACCATAGTTATATTCCAAAATTATCCATTCCAATATCGATAACTCATCACCATATTACGGTCATAATAAAATCAAATTGTCACTCCAAAATGCACAGGTAAGACCCTCTTAATATAGTTTAAAGTGAAATCAATGAACATAAGATATTTTACAGCTCAAAACAGCATTTTTAGAACTAAAATTCGCCACAAGAAATCTGGAAAATTCCTTTACTACTTCTATCAATTCGCTTGAAAATTTTCCAGGTCTATACTTCAACATTTTTGGTCAATTCAACCCACAATTCAAGTATTTCACATCTACATATCTTATAGAACTTTAAAACAGCATATTCCAGGCATTTCTAACCATTATGCTTCAAAGAAAATTTCAAAACCAAGCTGAGATTCCAACTCAACCTTCGGCTTTCCACGAAGAAAATTTCCAGCAATTATATTCCAACAATATATCGAGTATTTCATCGCTAAGCAACTTACACAGCTTAAAATACACATCTCCCACGCATTTTTAAAGCATTACAATCCAAGGAAGAAATAAAATAAAATTCCAGAACCCATTAAAATTTCCAAAAAAAAACAACTGAAAATTCCTGCTCAAACCTCTCGGCTATCAAAACTTTTCCAGCACTTCGAGGTTTATAAATCCAACTTTTCCTTGGCTAAAACATGGTTTTAGGTTCTCAAATTTGCCATGCATCAACTTATCTAACCAATTAACATTTCCAGTTCAGAATTGAGTTCAAACAACAGTCATAAACCTCAAAATTTCCAGGTTCAAACCTTGCGGCAGTTCACCAAGTTTTCCAGCAATTAGATGTTCTTAATCCAGCTTTTTCCTCGGCTAAATGAAAGTGTTAAGGCTCCAATTCAACATGCCATCACTTAACTAGTTAATTAACATATCTAGCTCAGTAATTAAATTCGATTAACGACAAAAGTCATCCAAAATTTCCAGAAATCTTCCAACAAGCCTCGGATGATCATATATGTAGCAGATTTCTATTTCATTTTATTTTTCTGATTTAAACCCATTAATTATCTACATGCAGAGCTTAGTTATCTTGTAATTAACTAGTTAATCACAGTTAGAGGCTCAAAACAGCAAAATTACCAAATGAAGCTGCATTATTCAAGTCAAGCTCTCGGCAGTCCCAACTTCTTATGCATAACAGATTTCTTTTTCTTCAAATCATCAAGTTTTCACTCGGCTAAATCACTAGATTATGCACTCAAAACCAACATGCATACCTAATAAATGGAATTGCTATCAATTCTAGTCCAAAACAGAGCCAAACACCAGCAACGTTCATAAAAAAAAAATCCAGAACCTGTTCAACTATTTTGGACAACTTGCATGCGGCAGATTTTTGTTTTCCCTTCAAATTTCTGGCTTAAACGCAGCTAATTAATCCCATACAAGCTTAATCATCCAACTATTAATTAGCTAATCATACAACTAAGCTCAGATCATCACAACTTAGCAAATTAAAACTGAGATTACCAGCTCAAGCTCTCGGACAGTTTCAATTCCTTCAAAAACAGATTTTCTTGTAATTTAGCTCATCATCCGACCACACAACCTCACATGCATGCCCTTAAACAACTTCGTCAACCTATAAACATCTAGTATGGGTTCAGACATTACCTCAGCTTGAAGCTTTAACTAACACAGCAAGCAGCTGCAAAATTTTCTTCCTCTCGGCTTTGCTCACGCACGCGGGGCTGGTTGGTCTGAGTTCAGTGGTTGCAGCTGTAATGATTTTGGTTGAATTGAGCTCGGCTGGTTGAGGTGAAGAACGAATGGCAGCTCTCGGGTGATGAAGGAGGTGATGAAGCTCACACAATTGTCTCTTGCTCTCACCCTCTCTCGGTCAGTTCCAGAACCGAAACTCGACGGCTCTCCCTCTCTCTGGTTCCTCTCGTCGATAATACCAAGGCAGCAGGTAAAGTGAGGCGGATTGGTATTGTGGTGCTATAAGGAGAAGGTAGAATGGAGTTGTGGTTTTGAGGGTGTAGAGGGAATGGCTTGCGGATGGGGAGGGTTGAGTGCATGAGGGAGTTTGAGTGTGGGATTGGAGAAGATTTGCATTGGCCGAATGAGGAGGTTGGTTATGAGGTTGTCCGCAAATGGTTTTAGTTTGCATGGTAGTTTTGTGAGGTAGTGGAGGGTAATTTAGGCATTTCACATCTCTTCCTAATCTCCACTCGAGTCCTAATTCAACTTAATTCCAAGAATTATCCCCAAGTGTGATTTGAACGCCTAATTATACACTAATCTTGCAAGACTTCAATTATCATAATTTTTACGCCTTAAATATGTTTAGCATGCTTGAATCATGTTTATCTCAAGTTTATTGGTTTTCGACTCAACGTAAGAATTCCTATTAACATTTTAACATTATTACCTAATTGGAATTAATTGTTGGCTTTCGAGTAATTTATTTTAAGGTAGTAAAATTAATCGGTTCGAGTATCATTAATTTAGCATGAAGGAATCTAAATATTCTAACGTTTTAGATTAATCTAATTTTAAAAGTATTAATTTAATCTATCGAAACATAAAAAAAATTCATAGTTTAGTAAAATTATATTATTTTCACATAAAATTGTTTTTACATACTTATCTGCAAACAAGTGAAAGTAATGCTAAAATTTATTAAAGAATTAAAAGAAATGCAAATAAAATATGCACAGGCTTATATATATTTTTGGGGTTCTCACATCCTCCCCTCCTTAAAATGAATTTTGTCCTCAAAATTCTTACTTTCTCAAGAGATAAGTCGGAGTATATATATATCTATATTTTTTTTTTTTCCAATTAGGCACTTATTTTAACCATTTATTTGTTATAATATTTCTAATAGCAAAGCAATTAAAATAAAGGATATTCGTAGCGTACATACAATTCGTAGCGTACATATAATTCATAGCGAAAGATCACAACCTCCAAAAGTGCTATTCTAGTTTAGGGTAACTATAACCTCTATTCCTCGAGTGAGGTCAAACCCTCTTGATTTGCGAAACATTCACTACTAGGACCCCGTTCATGGCCATTAGCACGAATTACTTCCATTTGGCACTTGGTCGCTCTGTAGCGGACTTAGTTAGTTGCTGAGTTCTTCCTCTTTTTAAATGCTCTAGGACAATCCGAAATCTTGTGCTTGGTACTACCGCACCCTAGACACTTTCTTTGCTTTAACCAACACTCAGCCTCAGTGTGGTTAACCTTACCACAATATCCACAATTTCCATGAAAAGTGGCGGCCTGGCTCTTTCGAGGGTTTTCTTTATTTTCCTTCTCCAATTCTACATTTTGGCGTAACAGCTCAGTTTTTTCTGCATATTCTTGTTTCCATCGTGCTTCCCAGTAGTCAGCCAATTTCCTTTGAAATTCTACCTCATTTTGGAGAATGTCCATTTCCTTACACATGTCTTCCAAAATTGTCATCTTACTAGTTGGCTTAAATCAAATAGCTAGCCTGCCAGACAAATCATAGGATCAAAATAAGCAACTATTCATATTGGAAGCTTGAGCCGTAATACTCTTTCATCCTTTTACTAATGGTTACTCCAAAATATAAACCTTAACTACTTTTTAGTTAACCTAGCGAGTTCTTAAATGTCACCGAGATTACCATCGTTAATCACTATCACGACAGAATAAGGAAGTCTTTTCCCAAAGAAAAATTTCATGTTTTAGTGCACTGTTCAATACTTACCTTCAAAGTTGTTTAAAACAACAGTCATAATTCTTATTCGTTTGAGGAAAGCTTTTTCACGTACCTTTCGTAACCAAACTAATAACGGAATATCAAATACACATTTGGAAAAATTGTGGTCTATGTACATATAAATAAAATGGCTATTCGAATGGAAGACAAGAAGAAAAGAAATTGGTTCTGATCTTGATAGTCAAAATTTCTAAATGCATTCGACTTTTGATAAGAAGTTCAACATTTGTTATTTGAACGTTTGATCAAGAAAAATCATTTAACCCCACAAATCACTTTTTGAGGATAAAATGCTTTTAAGAAAATAAGCAGACATGCAGGTTCGTATATACTTTAACTTTGGTCCAAAGCCTCTACTCTTCACACCTAATCTGAGATTTAGCTTTTATGCCACATAAAACTTAACTATTTACTCTCCCATTTCGCGACCAATAGTCATTCTTATTTATAATAGAAGTTCAAATATTCGTAAAAGTTTAAAACATGCCTATAGGGCCAATCACAAGATATATGTAAAATAATCATTAAGTTCACAAGGAAGAACCCCACTAGTTACTCAACCAGGTCAATTCATCATAATACCAGTAAATCTCATCTCCTCGTTCAGTTTCAACTTAGATCAAGTGTTAGGATCCCATTGGATTGTACAAGACTGTCTATCAATCTTTCCTTCTATTATCTGTACAACTCTTCTAACGGTTTCAAACCATTAATATCCTTTAACGAGTTAATCTTAACTTTTTCTCGTGTCTCTTTTCAAGTTCACATCGGATCAATATTTTCAAATTTAAGACCATAAAGTTTAAAAGGACACTTTTAATTCAAACTAAACTTGTTTGTATTTTTAAGTTCCATAAATCCAAAAAGCACCAGTCCTATACCACTCAAAAGTTCTACATTTGTCCCAAAAGGCATTCTTTCAAGATGAAATTTGTAAATAAATGGATCTTGACCTTAAATTACAGCTTTAACAAATAGGAAAAACCAGAATGGATTTGACATTTCATTTATCTTAGGAAAATTTCCGATGCTCATAGAATTTAAGAAAATTTGAAAATTTTTACACGGTGAAAAGAGCCATTGTCAACTCTTAAATCTAATAAACGAAACTAAATTTTTTTTTTTTTTTTGGAACAAAATTTTGGCAAAACCAGGTTTAAAAATTATTTCCTTTCAACTTCAAATTTCATTTTCAAGAATCAACGTTTAAAATATTAAGCAAAATTTTGCCAATGATTTGTAAGAAAACAGGGCTAAAGGTAACTAAACATGTTCGGCCAGTAGCGATACTACCAAAAACTTTCACCGATCCTATCATCACTTCCCTATTATAATTCATCAATCTCATAGTTTCTTTACACTACTTTGGTTATCAAATTTTACTCAAGTTAGGAATTATTTAATCCCAAGGACTAATGTATTTTACAACATTATAGCAAAATAGACGCGTAATCATCAAATTTCATACTCGCAATATAAGTCACATTGCACACCAACTTCATACAACTTCAAGAGCCAAACAATTCACGAATATTTTCATACATAACTCAAACTTCAATCTTTATAAGCATGAAAGGAAACAATACAACAATACACAAATTATTATAACCACATTGCTAGTAGCTCAACCCTTAGTTTAGATTCAACTTAACCTTCATTAGTTTAGTCCTGGACAATCCCACTAGACCCCCTCGTAGTAACACTAATCAAATTTCCTTAGTAAATTGTAGATCTACTACGTCTAATATCAAATCAAATAATATGATCATTACTTAAGTACATCTATGGCTCTTAAGTATTCTAAATGATCTCAAACATTTCATACATTGGCTTTTTAAATAACCTATCAACTAGTTATCTTTATTCTATTGGACATTCACCCCAAATAATTCTCCAACAAAATTTAAGGAGCCACAATGCCGTCGAAAATTCACCTCACATGGCAAATTCGTCAAACTCATCTCACCTCAATTTTAAAAACTCTCCTCAAGGTTTAGAGCTATTCACAACTGCATAGTTCTTACTTAAACTATGATTTCGCTCAATCTCTATGTCTAAACCAATATTTTGGGTAAAAGATGGCATATATTCCACTTACCATGTGAATGACTAGCAAAATTATTCATCTTAAGTACAGAATTGGCACTAATCTTCAAGATCTCACTATTGGCTCTTCACTTTTATCTTTCAAAAGCTAAACTTGATACTTTCGGTTCTACTTTTCTGGATTTAATCTCTAGTCACATCATAATGCAATATACTGAATTCTTCCAAATTTGCAAATACACCATTGAATGAAAAATCTGGTATTCGGGTACAAGAATCCGACAATAGGATAATTCACATCTCAGGCTGGCCAGTCCCAAGAGTAACTTACCTACATTTGAGATTCCTACCCAACATTCATATCTAATATCCCCAACTATAGACTTTTGTTTCACACTTAACAAGCCAATCCCCACAGTCCGAGAACCTTTTCCCGGTTTGAGCTCGATAAGAGCTCTGATACCACCTGTGGCGACCCCACTTCCCCCTAAGGCGAACCAAAGGATTGGCGGGCCGTCTGCCCAACTCTCGCCAGGACTCACGCAAGCATTCTAACCCAAATCCTTTCGAAGAATAACCTAATCTATTACAAAACAATTCTCCCGAAGAAGGCCGTCACTACAACCACATTAACTTCAGAGATAGTAGCAATTTAACGTAGCCAATCGACGGCTTCTAAAAATCTCACGCGTTACTAACTGCGCAATGGAATCGTACCGTCCTGACTAAGTAAAAATTCATACAACAAAATACAACAATCAAGCCAAGCATCCAAATTAAGTTTTACACATTTTCCAACTTCAAGTGACAATCCAAAATAAAAAGTACATTATCCAAATTAACGCATTACAGCCCACAAATGTAGTCATAGCATTCATATACATTCCAAAAAGAAAACATGAGCAAGTTTCAAAGCTTTGAACTTCAAATAGCAAGTATTGATTTTGATTAACTTAAACAAATAGGAAAGCGAATAACAGCACAAGGTAGGATACAGGGGCTCTCAGGAGCCATTTTCCTCGCTTGATCACCATTCATCGTAGTTGACCCTCCGTCAACTCTCACTACCTATAGTCCATGTAGATCCTCTCATTTTTACTCCTAACCCGTCACCATTCATACCCCTGTCCCGGGCCCGAACGCCGACTAAGGAAGCAGTATACTCGAGATATACCCTTAGAAAATTGGAAGCAGTATACTTGAGTATACCCTCAGGAAAATTGGTCGAGGGATTCACCCAGCGACATTTCCGTAGTTGGATTCAGGAGTCGAGGGATTCACCCAACGACGCAACTACATTTTGATTCGAGGATTCATGAGAAAAATTGCTTCACGCAAGTCACCACTCGAACGGCTAGTGTGATAAAGTACACACTGCTCACTTCGATGGATCAAAAACCATTTTTTGCTATTATCACATATCAAGTCAAGAAAGCACTTAAATCAGGTAGGAATAGAACAAGCAGGGACACTCACCAAGAATGAAGTTACTGATCAAGTTGGGAATCATAATCTGCGTCCTCGCTAAACCCTAAAATACCAAATTTAAACTATAAGTGGGCTATACTAGTTCTAGGATTACATAGGAAAAATTACTCGTATGTATAACTAATTTATTTTCTTGAAATAAGTCGACAAACCGTTTAACATTAGAACTAGAAAAATACTTTGTACAGTTTCCCTGAAGTTCCCTTTTCTTGTAAAAATGTTACTAGAATTATTTTTCGTGAAATAAGGTTTCTTGCCGAACAGGTCTTCTACATTTTTAGTTAAAGTTAGTGAAAACTCGCATTTTTGGAACTTTTCCTATAGACAACTAGCTAAGGACAAGTCTTAAAGAAAGAAAAAGAAATAAGACAAGATTTAGGGTTTCAAGAACTAGAAAAGTCATTTTCTATAAATATTAAGGCTAATTTAAGCTAAAGGAAACTTGTCGGTTTGGAAAAATTTAGGCAAAATATTAAATACTGAGTTTTATCGTTTAATTCTAGCGTAAAAATATTTTTGATTAGCTTGATCAAAATTGCTCGAGTTCACAGGGTCGGAACGACTTTCACAATTTCGATCCCATTTCGAAATCCTATTATGGTTCAAATTTGCCAGCAAATCGAAATCACATTTTAATAGAAAATCCCTAGGGTTTCGTCAATCATTAGCCCTGGGTTTTCAATAGATTCACTTCTGATCAAAATGGAATAAATGACCAAGGCTTCGTCAATCATTAGCTCTTGGTTTTGGCAAGTTCATATCACCTCACAGTTGAAGCAAAATAAATATAAAGGTTTCAAGTAATTCTAGCAATTAATTTCATCACACTTTAACACTTGTATAAAATCATTCAAATGGCCAAGGGCTTCATCAATCATTAGCCCTTAACATCCAACAATTAGTTCTTATAGCAATAAAGCTAACGTTTCAAATGTTTGGAATTACTAACTGGTATATGAACCTAAGGCAAGATTGGTAACAATATTTTGTCCAAAATCTCAACAAAATCTCATTACACATAATCAAATGCAGATTAAACATTTCACCATAGTTATATTCCAAAATTATCCATTCCAATATCGATAACTTCATCACCATATTACGGTCATAATAAAATCAAATTGTCACTCCAAAATGCACAGGTAAGACCCTCTTAATATAGTTTAAAGTGAAATCAATGAACATAAGATATTTTACAGCTCAAAACAGCATTTTTAGAACTAAAATTCGCCACAAGAAATCTGGAAAATTCCTTTACTACTTCTATCAATTCGCTTGAAAATTTTCCAGGTCTATACTTCAACATTTTTGGTCAATTCAACCCACAATTCAAGTATTTCACATCTACATATCTTATAGAACTTTAAAACAGCATATTCCAGGCATTTCTAACCATTATGCTTCAAAGAAAAATTTCAAAACCAAGCTGAGATTCCAACTCAACCTTCGGCTTTCCACGAAGAAAATTTCCAGCAATTATATTCCAACAATATATCGAGTATTTCATCGCTAAGCAACTTACACAGCTTAAAATACACATCTCCCACGCATTTTTAAAGCATTACAATCCAAGGAAGAAATAAAATAAAATTCCAGAACCCATTAAAATTTCCAAAAAAAAACAACTGAAAATTCCTGCTCAAACCTCTCGGCTATCAAAACTTTTCCAGCACTTCGAGGTTTATAAATCCAACTTTTCCTTGGCTAAAACATGGTTTTAGGTTCTCAAATTTGCCATGCATCAACTTATCTAACCAATTAACATTTCCAGTTCAGAATTGAGTTCAAACAACAGTCATAAACCTCAAAATTTCCAGGTTCAAACCTTGCGGCAGTTCACCAAGTTTTCCAGCAATTAGATGTTCTTAATCCAGCTTTTTCCTCGGCTAAATGAAAGTGTTAAGGCTCCAATTCAACATGCCATCACTTAACTAGTTAATTAACATATCTAGCTCAGTAATTAAATTCGATTAACGACAAAAGTCATCCAAAATTTCCAGAAATCTTCCAACAAGCCTCGGATGATCATATATGTAGCAGATTTCTATTTCATTTTATTTTTCTGATTTAAACCCATTAATTATCTACATGCAGAGCTTAGTTATCTTGTAATTAACTAGTTAATCACAGTTAGAGGCTCAAAACAGCAAAATTACCAAATGAAGCTGCATTATTCAAGTCAAGCTCTCGGCAGTCCCAACTTCTTATGCATAACAGATTTCTTTTTCTTCAAATCATCAAGTTTTCACTCGGCTAAATCACTAGATTATGCACTCAAAACCAACATGCATACCTAATAAATGGAATTGCTATCAATTCTAGTCCAAAACAGAGCCAAACACCAGCAACGTTCATAAAAAAAAAATCCAGAACCTGTTCAACTATTTTGGACAACTTGCATGCGGCAGATTTTTGTTTTCCCTTCAAATTTCTGGCTTAAACGCAGCTAATTAATCCCATACAAGCTTAATCATCCAACTATTAATTAGCTAATCATACAACTAAGCTCAGATCATCACAACTTAGCAAATTAAAACTGAGATTACCAGCTCAAGCTCTCGGACAGTTTCAATTCCTTCAAAAACAGATTTTCTTGTAATTTAGCTCATCATCCGACCACACAACCTCACATGCATGCCCTTAAACAACTTCGTCAACCTATAAACATCTAGTATGGGTTCAGACATTACCTCAGCTTGAAGCTTTAACTAACACAGCAAGCAGCTGCAAAATTTTCTTCCTCTCGGCTTTGCTCACGCACGCGGGGCTGGTTGGTCTGAGTTCAGTGGTTGCAGCTGTAATGATTTTGGTTGAATTGAGCTCGGCTGGTTGAGGTGAAGAACGAATGGCAGCTCTCGGGTGATGAAGGAGGTGATGAAGCTCACACAATTGTCTCTTGCTCTCACCCTCTCTCGGTCAGTTCCAGAACCGAAACTCGACGGCTCTCCCTCTCTCTGGTTCCTCTCGTCGATAATACCAAGGCAGCAGGTAAAGTGAGGCGGATTGGTATTGTGGTGCTATAAGGAGAAGGTAGAATGGAGTTGTGGTTTTGAGGGTGTAGAGGGAATGGCTTGCGGATGGGGAGGGTTGAGTGCATGAGGGAGTTTGAGTGTGGGATTGGAGAAGATTTGCATTGGCCGAATGAGGAGGTTGGTTATGAGGTTGTCCGCAAATGGTTTTAGTTTGCATGGTAGTTTTGTGAGGTAGTGGAGGGTAATTTAGGCATTTCACATCTCTTCCTAATCTCCACTCGAGTCCTAATTCAACTTAATTCCAAGAATTATCCCCAAGTGTGATTTGAACGCCTAATTATACACTAATCTTGCAAGACTTCAATTATCATAATTTTTACGCCTTAAATATGTTTAGCATGCTTGAATCATGTTTATCTCAAGTTTATTGGTTTTCGACTCAACGTAAGAATTCCTATTAACATTTTAACATTATTACCTAATTGGAATTAATTGTTGGCTTTCGAGTAATTTATTTTAAGGTAGTAAAATTAATCGGTTCGAGTATCATTAATTTAGCATGAAGGAATCTAAATATTCTAACGTTTTAGATTAATCTAATTTTAAAAGTATTAATTTAATCTATCGAAACATAAAAAAAATTCATAGTTTAGTAAAATTATATTATTTTCACATAAAATTGTTTTTACATACTTATCTGCAAACAAGTGAAAGTAATGCTAAAATTTATTAAAGAATTAAAAGAAATGCAAATAAAATATGCACAGGCTTATATATATTTTTGGGGTTCTCACATCAACAACCCAACAACTATCTTGCCATCACTAACTAACTACTAACTTACTACTATGAATTGAAGAGGAAAAGTTGAAGGGTTCTTGGGGTGATCACCTTGCTGCCAAAAGAAGAGTAAACACTAGGTTTTTGGGCCCTTAAATCACCAAGTTTTTTCCTTGATTAAGTCCTCTTCCAAGTTTGCATGAAGACCCAAGACAAGAAGCAATTTTTGGAGAGCTTTGTGGAGCAAAAATGGAAGACAAAAGCTGAAATTTTGGGGGGAAATGGGGAAGGGGAAGCTCGGCCAAGAGTAGGGAAGAAGGAAGAGATTTTGGTTGGTAGGTGGAGATGTGATGTTGTGTAAGAAGATAGGACATAAAGTGCTCTTGTGCCCCAAAAGTCAACGATCAGTTAGAGTGTAATTTGTGCTCCTAATTGAGGTTAACTTAACTCACTCACTCTAATTTCTCAGTTAACTTTTCTTAGTTTAGTATTAATCACCCTTAATACTCCAAGATTATTGCACTATCGGATTGAATTTACCTCAAAAAACGTGCATGTGCTATTTCTTGTTAAACGAGCCGTAGAAAAATTTACATTCGCTAGCGAAACATTTTAAAATATAAATGAAACATTTTTGCATACAAATGGGTTTAAAATGAATGAAATAAATTATTCGGAGTAAATGGGTGAATAAATAATTAAATAAGCCTGTAAAATGAAATGAAAGTAAGAAAAAATTGAAATTTCGAGTCCTCACAAATTATACATTAAAAGGAACTAAAACATCATAATTGCAAAAAACATATTTTGCTTTTAGATTTAAAACAAACCACACAAAAGGAAAATCGATTTGCACCAAAATAATGGAAGGCTTAATGAATATCAAGGAGAGTTAAAATAAATAAATACACCAAGGTAACAGAATAAAGGGGCAAAAAAAAATGATAAAGGCTAAATAAAATACAGTTAATAAAAAAAAGTTAAAAACACAATTAATAAAAAAAAGTTGAGTCCATATTTGGTAGCGTGAAACGAGTGAAGAATAGGAATAAAAGGAAAATAGAATATACCAAACAGTAGGAATAGTGGAGGTAAAAGGTCAATTGTCTATATTTCTCGTAAAAAAAAAAAGGATGATCATGATTTTTGAACAATGGAACAAAAGAAATATCCATTCCCGTGCAAGAAAAAATACATTCAATTAATTATAGAGAAAAAAGGAAAAAATGCATTGATTGAGTGGAACAAGGAAAGGTGGAGAAAAATTAAGATGAAGGAAAAAAAGAAAAGAAAAGCAAAAGACTGGATTAAAGAGTTAAATTGATGGAATAGGAAGTGGCAGTATAAATCAATTGATTGTTGCAACACCTCTCTATGGTCAACAATAATCATCTAAAAAAATAGTAAGAAAATAATCTTAGTATAATTAATTATAAAGAAAAAATTTGGAGGGGGAAAAAAGAAAGATGAAGAAAAAAGAGGGAGATAAAGGTTAAAAGTAGGGTAGAAAGAGGAAGAAAAAAAGAATGGGAAGGAGAGATATTTATGACTTTTGACTAAAAAAAAATAGTGGAGCAAAATTTTAACTATAAATAGAAACTGACACTTGTCAAAATAAGAGACTATACACTTGGCAAAAAAAGAGGTCGCTACAATAACCTCTCTTTCTTTTTATATACAAGGTGGACATGAAAGGAAGTGTATCTAATGAGAACATAACCATCATGATTCGAGTATTATCATTTTCTAATTAAATAACTGTTACGCAACTGTCGAGTCTATAATTGACAATAAAGACTTATGGCCATTCAAATATCTAGTCATTCAAAATTATTTGACTATGGCATGTAGGTCAAGAATGTAAGATTTGTCTCTTTTAGAGGCAATTATGGCTCACATGATCGATTATAAAGTGATTGTCATCCTGATTAAGCCAATAGTTAATTAGTATCTTTCATTTGTTAATGATTGATTGGTATCTTTTGCTAATTGATATCGTATTTAATCAGTTAATTAATCAAATCAATCAATTAGTCAGAAAGGTTATGAATTATGGCAAGATTTTCTTGATGGAAGAATACCCTAAGGATTTTGGTATTTGCCAGCAAGGGTTACTAACCTAACCTATAAATAGTTTATAATATTCCATCAATACTATACTCACTGGTTAGGCATAAATTAGAAACTCCTTACTCTAATTTTTTTCTACATATTTTGTTTTATTAGAATAGACAACGAGTCAAAGAGACAAGGAGGGATCAACTTGTACTTGACAATAATGGTTGAAGGTAAGTCAATTTAGATTTTTGCTGTGTAGTACATTCATATATACACAGTTGGTTTAACACTGAATACTTCTAAATACACAAAGGTTATTTTAAGACAAACTCCCAAAAAATACTGTCCAAATGGATTTTAAATCTGTCGTCCAGCTGAATCCAAAACCAGTCCAAAATATTTAACGGCACTTCGCAAGTATATCCACTTAAGCTATCTTTTTCTGTGTACCTTTTTTTTTTGTTTATTTTCGATTTCTACCTTCTCAAATCGAAAAAGCAAGTAGTCTATAACATTATTCTTGTCAATGAGCCTTTCTTTTTTATTTGTTATTATTTTTTTGGCATTCTCGATTCTTCCGTCAAAAATCAGCAGCAGAGAGTCCGTCTGTCGAATTTTGGGCAAATGCTCTGTCCTATTGTCGTTGGCGATGAGCCCCGTCAAAACTGAATTTCGTTCCGTTAAAAAATAGCAATCCATATTTATCTGGACTTCTTTGATCTTCGCCCAAGTATTGACTTGGATTCGAGTCATACGAAGCGGAATTCTTGTCGTGCAAGGATGGCATATACCTTACTTTTTATGAGTATATTATAGAAATAGAAATTAAAATTTCATCAAGCACTGAGATTTTTTTAGACACAGACCGACTTTAGGCCGATTTATAGAATTCGTTGGTTTTTCACTTTTGGTTTCATTGAAATAATGTTCTATCTCAACTTGGACGTCACTTGTACATATGGTTTTGTTGAAATAAGTTTAAGTGGCTTTGTTAGGGTTTGTTCTACGTCTCTTCTGATCCAACCCCTTTTTGTGTGTGTGTGTGTGTGTGTGTGGGGGGGGGGGGTTTATACGTCAACAAGCTAACCCGTGAATGAATTACAACTCAATAATATTATAGTAAAATTCATAAAGAATGGCAAAAGAAACTAAGTGTAACTTAAACTCATAACTGCTAATTATCTTAATCTTAATCACTTGACCAGAACCTCATTGATTGATAATGGACTGTCTCACTAGAATAGTTTGAACATGGATTTCTACCATATTTATTAGATAATTGAAGAAGGGCTAAAGTCAATATGACAAGGGACATGGGGTTAGGATCCTTTCGATTGGTTTTCTCTCCTTTATTTCTTCATATATTTATACCTAAAATTTTATAACTCTATAAACTCATCTAATTGTGCCATTACTTTTTTTTAATCTCTAGATCAACATACTAAAAATGATATTCTTTTGCAAATACTTTGGCATTCAATTACACGAAACATTTGAATGGTAAAAAATGATTTAAAATTGTGACAAATTTTGTAATGATTAATTAGAGGGTAAAACATAGTCAATTTCACATGAAATTTTATGTATAACTAATATAAGTGATGAAATATATAATGAACTGTGTTGATTTATTAAAATTAAATTTTATTAGGGTGTAATAGAGAGAAATTTTCTCCAATGCAATGAAGAGAACTCTAGCCAAGGGAGAGGAGGGCGTAATAACCTTAACCTTGGAATGAATTATCTGAGTTTACAAAAGCCTAACCGTTTAAGGGCAACTTGTTGAAGCTTTGAGGGATAAAAATATTACTATGACCCTATGATCATACACCCTATTCTTCATAGTGTATCTTTATTAACCTTCCAGAAACATTCAGGAAAAGAGATATTCCTTGCCTAGAGCTTTCTTGCTGCTGATGCCACATCAAAGAAGAAGGAAAAAAGGAGAAAAAATTGAGATTGGACGGACAGACATTTCAACTTTGTCTCACATAATCTCCCTTTTCAATTTAAATATGAATTTGTAAACAATAGCTACCTATCTTAAGCTGGAAGCAATGGCCCTGTGCACATAGCCATTCAAAAATGTTGGAAAGGTACTAGAATAAGAAGGTTAGCGTCCTCCAGACAAAGTAAATAGAATTGCAGATTCTGATTTTTGTTCTGTAAAGCTTAAGAGTGGCTTACTTAGTCCTGTTAGCTTTTAACAGTGCACATTTTATTGCAAGCAGACAGTACGGTTACATGTATTTACGCGTCCCGTAGACCACACAAACAATTTTCCTCTATTTTAATTGAACGGTCAAGATCTTTCTCCGGAGATGTGATTCCAAGGAAATAGCAACAATTTTAAATAAAATGTCTAAATTTTAGAATAAGTATTTAATAATTTTATTGTTGTGGAAAACTATTTAAAATATTTAAAGTTACATGCAATTCGGTGGTTTTTTTTGTCGAATTTGAAAACAATTTTTTGTTTTCAAATTCAACAAACAAAAAATAGTCATTGAATTACATATAATTGTAAAGATAATAAAATTTTTAACTACTTTATTATAACATTTAAATTATTTTTAACTATTTGTAGCTTTCATGCATAGCGCGCGGGACATAATGCTTGTATATGCTATTTGTCATTTGCAATTAGGCAAAATGATAAAGTGATAAATTTAACTTAGAGAGGTTTATTGATAAGTTAGTTTAACTGAGCCTTTTCTACCTAAAGGAAATGTTAAAGTAAAATATTTACTTAGACAAGTTTTTTGATAAGTTAGTTTCATAAAATATTTTTCTACCTAGAATATAGTGATTTAAATATTTGAACTAAACAAACTAATGCCTATTCGATAACATTAATAGAATTAATCAAAAAGTAAAATAATTCAAAATTCTTAAGAGACGACGCGTGTCATATTATTGGAAATCTTCTAGTAAACTATGGACTAACGAATAGTATATTGTATAGATACCTCTACTCATTGGTGCTTTGCTTTACCGTCTCTTCACATTAAATTGAAGGAAAAAACTTTCATCACTGCCTCTATATCATTCATCACTTTCTTCCAAGGTCCATCTTTCATCTCCTTCTTCCCTAGCCAAAGGAGAAAGAAAGAAAGAAGAAACCATGGATGACATAGATGTTGTATACAAATACTATTGGGAAAATATGTTCCTCCAAACTGAGCAACTAGCAAGGTAAATCTTTTGGTTGTAAAGTTGACAACATATTTAGTGGAAGCCTAATGTTTGAGAAACAATAGTTCGATCCTCATCCTTTCATACTTATTTTCTCCAATTCTTGTTTAGACATTTGATGATATTTTGCTGAATTTGATTCTTCTATAGTTCGCGAGCAATTATTTATTTAAATAGAAATTTTGCGATGACTGATGAGTCGGATTGATTAATTAGTTGAAACGGTGTCTTGTGTAGGAATTTTGATGAATCATTTTCATTTTATGATTCAAGCTCTCCTGACGGAGCACAATCATCAGCAGCATCAAAGAACATTGAGTCGGAGAGGAAGAGGAGGAAGAAACTGACTGAAAGGCTCCATGCACTTAGAGCTGTGGTCCCCAATATCAGTAAGGTGAGGACTGAGGATCCCTATGGTATTTATTGCCAGAAATTTTTTTTTTTTTTTTAATGATTGCCACCACCAGGAATAAACTAAAAATGAATCATGAATTGATGTTTGATCAGATGGACAAGGCTTCAATTATTAAAGATGCCATAGACTACATACAAGAACTGCATAATCAAGAGAGAGTGGTTCAAGCTGAAATATCAGAACTGGAGTCAAAGAGGAGTATATTTCTTGATTTTGATGAAGAAATAAGCTGTAATTCCAAGCCAAAGAGATCAAGATTTGAGCAGACCTGCGATTCTGTAGGGTCCAGATCATCTCTCATTGAAGTTCTTGAGGTTGGTTTATCACTTTATTCTTCTCTCTCTCTCTCTCTCTCTCTCTCTAGGAGCCCCTCCCAGTTGCCATTGATCTAGTAGTCTTTACAGTGCCTCAGTAAGTAGAGCCCACTTACGGAGAAATGGGGAGCATCTTTGCTTGAATCAATACTAACCCTTCAGCTCAGTCAACCGACCTTCGATTAGGGGTTGTAGTTTTTTTTTTCTACCAATCGGGCTCTCCCTTCCCCACCCCCATGGGAAAAGAATACCCCGGCCAAGAAGCGGTCTTTTCACACACAGAACCCCCCCCCCCCCCGGCGGCCGCGGGTGGTGCTCTTCCTGTCTTTTGTTTTTATTAAGGGATAATTTCAGAAATCTCCCCTGAGGTTTCTAACAATTTCACTGAACTCCCTTGAGGTTTGAAAAATTATACATACCTCCCTTGTCATTTAAAATGACAATATTACCCTTAAATATTTTTAAAATAAAATTCTCTTGTTTGGAATGCTTATACTTAGAATGACTTTAAAATTATTTTTTCGTTCTTTTTCGTTCTTATTCCTTTTTATTTTAATTTTTTGCCAATAAAATTGTAAAATTACTACTATTATCTCTAGTTTCTATTGTAACCCAATGTCGAACCAATGATTTTTTTGATGAATTAACTTTATACGTAATCCGATATTTTTTGCTAATCTTTGTTTTCTATTTTTTGGTATTAAAATTAACAATAAATCAAAAGAAATTGCCCAAAATCGCTACTAAATTATGATAATCCAACTACTCAAAAAATTCATAAATTCTGAATCAATTATTTCAACATTTTATTTTCTATCTTATAAATCTAAATTCATAATAAAATACCATCAAATATATCCTATCATAACGATAAAATTATTATTATAATTATTTATCAAATAGTATGTATGAACATGAAAAATTCCTTTTTCTTATAATTACATTAGATAATCTTATTTTCTTATAATTACATTAGATAATCTTATAATTCTATAGGGAAGTAAATTAAAATTCATTACACAAGGGCATTTTTGGGTATTTATTTAAAAATTTGACCAAATCAATATTATTTTAAGGTTTTATTACTTAAACTATCAAATTAAGGGAGGTATGTGTAATTTTCCAAATCTCTGTCAGAAATCTCAGGGGAGGTTTCTAAAATTATCCCTTTTATTAAAGAGGTCCATGAGACTTTAAATAAATACAAGACAATCCCATGTTTTAGATTTATTCATTTTTCCTTCTAGATATTTGTGAGTAATTTGTCTTTCTGTCATTGATATATGGACCTTTCAAAAATCAATTCTACAGTTAAGGGTATCTCACATTGGAGAAAAGACTATTGTAGTGAGCCTCGTATGCAGTAAAAGAACAGACACAATTGTAAAGATCTGTGAAGTCTTTGAATCTTTGAATCTCAAAATCATTACAGCCAACATCACTGCATTTTCTGGCAGGCTTCTAAACACTGTATTCTTAGAGGTACGTTTCTCTTTTTTCTTATTTCAATTTTTTTCTTTTGTTAGTTTTTTGTTGTAAATCCCCAGTGTCTTGCACTCTCCAAATTAATTTTTTGCACTCTCCATAGAAAAAAAAATTAATTTGGAGAGTGTAAAAAATTATGCAATCTAATCACATCTAGGAGAAAATCATTTAGACCCTACTTTTTTTCCCCTTATTTTTCTTTTCATTTAATTTTGTGCAAAGATTTAGCATTATCTGAGAATAGGGCAAGAGAGCATAGATCGCAATGTCTTACCAGAAGTGTAGGTACAGATGATATGACTTTGTACAATGACGTTAACGTGCAAATTTTGTTCTCTACGAATGATACTAAACAATCTTAATAGAAGTACAAACTAATGATAAATTGGCAACTTGTTGTTTCTTTTCTTTAAAAATGATAAAAGAGGGATCCAATTTTTTCCGGAAATTGCAATTTTAGACCCCTATGATTTGGACGAATCTCAACATAGCACGTAATACTTAATTCTTTGATAAAACTTGGTCCTACATTAGGCATAGAGGACCAAAATTTTTCTATTATTCTGGAAGCAATGAAGAACTTTTATTACCTTTCTGGACGTGCTTAACTCAATTCCCCATCACCTGGGCCAATCTGCTCCTGATTTCCCAGAGCCATGGACCCAAAATCCTCGATTGATGGATCAGGCAGATTTTGGGAAATTATTTATGCATATGTCTATATACAAATTCATCTAGGAAAGAGAGTTTACAATATTAAATAGCAAGAATTTGCTTAAAATAACTGCACAATTTAATATTTTCAATCCAGCCCTGAAAAGAAATGAAATAGTAGTTTATTTAACGGCTGAGACAATTTTTTGCAAATCCTTAAAGTGTCAATGCTTGTCCAATTTTTTGCACACAGTGGTGGGGTCTACGGACCATTAGAGCAAAGTTGATGAAGCATACAGTACAGCTGTGTATTTTTATTACGTAAACTTCTAAATCGATAATTATATTTAACAGGGCAATTAATAGTGCTGAATATCATATATCTGAATTATTTAGCTCTCCATGACCAATGCTTTTAAATCCGGACCATTTAGTGAAAAGATTTATTAAGTGACCATTAAGTTTCCCATTCATGGTTTAACTGCTTCAATCCAAATCAAAAGACTTTTCTTTTTTTATTCTTTTAATTATTAAGTACCTTATATTACTTGGAAATTTATAAAAATGAAATTGATTTTGAAATGTTTCAAAACTTTGATTTTTTTACCTGGTTTAATCGGTTCAATCGGATTTGATTGGTTCAAATAGCTTTTCAAGTTGACTAGTGAACCAAATTGGCCTATAGCCATTTCGCAGTTTAACTGGTCCAATAGTTGGATCTAGTCTCATTTTCAAAACGCTAGCCCTAACTGTAATAAACTTTAGAAAATTTCTTTTAAATGAAAATCATACAAAACAATTTAGTGTAGATGATTTGAGAGTATGAAAACAATACCAAAAATGAGAGAAATAATTTGAGAATTTTCTAATGATACAAAAGATTTAAAATGACAAATGGGTCCACCTATATTCTTCAATTCAATTTCTCATAATTGAATGATCATAATACACTTCACAATTTTTTGCCACCTGTCCTTTCTAAAATTTAGAGCTAATTTATGGCCTTGTCAATGACGATTGGTGTTATTGAGTGTTATTGATTATCTGAATATCCAAGTGCTTCCTAGGGAGGATCAAAAATCGATGTCAAATATTGATCTCTTTTTCACTACTTAAATTACAAAACGAAAAATATATGACAATATGATTCTTCTATCTGTATTTATCAGCACTGTTTCTAAATATATATTTGCTAATTTTCTGCTAATACTAATTATCAAATATCCTCTTTTCCATTTACCTTTTTCAGGCTAACGAGGAAGAAAAAGATGTTTTGAAGATAAAAATCCAAACTGCAATTGCAGCTTTAAATGATCCAGACAGCCCTATGAGTGTGTGAAGAGAAAGAATGAGGCTCAGTATTGTGACTTATCCAAGAATGCATCTAGGGATAATAGATGTCAACAACGAAATCAGTTCTCTTCTGGTCAAGTTTTTTCTACTGTGGTAATTAGGTCGTAGTTTAGTTCCTTTTCAAGAGGATGATTCGAATAAGTAATGTGCTTTGGCTTTGATTGATTTTTTTTTTTTTTTTTTTGGTGTCTGTCTTGCGTGTATATATGACACACAAGTTTTACGAAGGTCCGATCTTTCTACTGTTTGGCTGTTTAGACCAAAGCATCCAGATCTGATAGTTTCTTCTCTCACTTCAATAATCTGAAGCATATTTTGTTCAATTTTTTTAACAGAGAAGGGATAAAATTTATGAAGTAGAGAGACAGCTTAAGAAATTTTTAAAAGATAAACTGTAATTTATGATTTTTATATTAATACAACTAACTCATGTTGGTGGGGTCAATACAACCAACTTACAATTTAAAGATATTAGAAGCAAAACCATGAATTGTAAGATGAAAACTTCCATATATTAGTACTAGACAAATTGCATCTATTGAGATTTAAATTTAGGACCTCTAAATCATGAGTTGTAATATGTAATTTTGAAATTTTCTTCTCAACTTTTAAGAATTTTTCTTCTGGCAAAAGTAATTACTACTTTTAATTACTAACATATTAAAAGGACTAACTCTACTTTGCATCCTTGAACGCGTACCACTTTTTCATTTTTTATCCTAAATTAAAAATTTTGGATACTTTGATCCTTTAACTCTCAATTTTGAACTATTTGTGCCATAAACTCTTAAGTTTGTCCCAATTTAATCCAATAAATGACAAAGTTAGCAAAATAAATAGGATAAAGGACAATATAAATAAATGATAATGTATTTTTGATGTGGAACATGTTGTTGGAGATTTCTTAGCCAAGTTGGATCATGCTAAGAAGCAAAAGAAGAAGCTATGCATGCGCAACTCCAACGGAAATCGGGCTGTCAAGTTCGACGTCGGACTTCGAGAGGCAAACTGGTAGAATACATTCGGTGATATGTTTGATTCTGGTTCATCGGGCCTGCAATGTTTTTTATTTTATTTATTTTAGTTGTAATTTCATTTCCTTTTTAGATTAGGACTTCTAGTTTATACATAGGGATGTACTAGGCCTTTGTTATTTAAACTTTGATCAATTATTATCAATTTCCCTTGATTTTTACCAATTCCTCTCAAGTTCCTTCAAGTTTTAAGGTTCTTGTGAAATTTCGGGGTTTTATTATGAATCACCCCCTTTGTTTCTTTGGGAATTGTTCATGAAACGATTCTTGCTATACATTTCTGCGTCAATAGGCATTAGAGTAGGGTTTGCCTATTCTTGAGGTATACCAATGGCCGGTAACAAATCCAAAGATGGATCTTCCAAAGACTGAGATTTTGGTTATGAATGAATGAATTGATTGTTAGGATCCAAGAACGAAACAAACAATTATTAAGATATCAGTACACAACAATTTAATGATAAACAAACCATAAGCATAAAAAACAAATGACACATAACATTCAACGTGGTTCGACTCCACCATTGAGTCTATGTCCACAGAGAGAAACCTATTTTTTTTTTTTTTTTAGAAAAAACCTCGTTTTATTGATCCAAAATCAAACGGGTACAACCGGAAACCAAAACCAGTAGAACTACTCCCGAACTCGCAACAGGCAAAAATATGGAAACTGCCGAATATCTAAGGTCGAGATGCCTTTCAAAGGTGGCGGCAAGTTGGTCGCATCGTAAGTGGCCGAGTGTTTGCTAAATGCTACGCCCTTCACCAAGACGTCCGCTGCTGAGTTGAGCTCCCTGTAGCAATGCTCCAAGAAGAAGTCTGCCTTGGAAAGCTCCTGCCGTACTTGCTTGATGATGGTGTCAATCCTCCAAGGCACTGTAGAAGTTCATTGAACCATTTGAAGCAGTTGTTTAGAGTCCATCTGCACTATTAGCTTTGGCAACCTCAGGGCAATGCTCAGTCGGAGACCCACCAAGAGAGCCATGGCCTCCGCCTCCATATTAGTGCGGAAACCATAGAAAGAGGAGAAGGCCTTTAGGACACTACCATTATGGTCACGTAGAATTCCACCCCCCCAAAAGACTCGGGTTGCCAAGGGAGGAGCCATCTACGTTCAGTTTCACATAAGGGTATAGTGGCAAGGACCAAGTCAAAGAGACGCGGGTGCTCCCCCGTGGCTGTGTCGTCGTCGTATGCAGCCCCAACTGCCGCCATGTGGGATCTTGTGACACTGTAGAAGGAAAGGGGTAAGCGGCTCCAATACCCATCAGTAGCCCCAATACCTGGCGTCAGACCTGAGCAGGCGAAGGCACGATGTTCTCATGCACCGCCATGTTTCGAGCCTTCCACAGCTCCCAACAGATGAGCATAGGCAAGAAGTGTGTACAGGTGGCCCTGAGCGATCTCCCCGAAGAATGCATCCACCACCCTTGTAACTTAAGCGGAAGTGAGTCTGAGGCGCCCGCATGCAACCCAAGTCCTTGTTCAAACCAGCCCCAGACCTGGCCTGCAGCATGACATTCAACGAAACAATGTGTCAGGGAGTCTTCGTTGGGGCAAAAGGGGCATTTGGAAGGCAGGTGCAGACTAAACTGCCTCAGTATATCGGGAAATGGGAGCAGGTCATTAAGCAGTTGCCACATAAAGATTGAGATCTTGAGGGGTATTCGCTTGTCCCAAATAAGCTTGCGAGAAATTAAAGGATTGGAAGGGTGCCGAATCCTCTCTAGCATGGATGAAATCGTGAAAGAGCCAGCCGGTGAGGGTTGCCATATTACATGGTCCTCGCCCTGCAGGGGTAGGACTTGGAAAGTAAGGATGTGCTGCCTTTCCTCCGCTGTAAGAGACTCCTCAACCTGGTCCAAGCACCACTCCCCCTCCTCCACCATTTCTGCAATCCAGAGATTAGGTAGAGGGAACGACTGTTTGCCTTGTACTAGTGGACTCGTGCCCAACCAGTTGTCAAATCAAAATGATGCACTACTATCATAAAGCAGCGTTTGCATGTGATCCTCCATGAAGGCACGGACGCGCGTCAATCTTTTCCAGATCCGCAAGCTCGAGAGACATACTGGTACCAATGTCACATGCTCGTGCTCAACCACGTTTTTAGAGAGAGTATAACGAGTCCAGAGCGTGTCGCCACTTCGCAGCTTCCACCATAGCTTGCAACCAAAAGCCAGCATCACGTCTTCAAGCTTATTAAACCCAAGGCTATTGTGCTCTGTTGGGAGACAAAGCGCATTCCAGTTCCTCCAGTGACATTTCTCATGCCCTTCAGTCTCTCCCCAGAAAAATCGTGCCACTAGTTGCTTAAGTTGGTGGAGGACAGTCTTCGGAGGCTCCTGAACCGCAAAAGTGAAATTGCAGAGAGAACGTGTTTGATCAAGATTAGCCGTCCCCCAGCCGAAAGCATCCTGTTTTTTCAACTCGCTAGCTTCCGCTGCATCTTGCTTACCAAGGGTTGGATGTACTCCCTTTTGGTCCGACCCTTGTAGAGACGACAACCGAGGTACATGAATGGTAGTGATTGCTGCTGAAAGCCCGTTAGTCTGGTTATCAATCGCCTCTTTGCTGCAGAGCACCTAGCCGCAGGAACATAGAAGCTCTTGTCCATATTTACCTTCTACCCCGAGCCTTTTTGATAGATCTCGAGATAGTCCATTAAACACTTCACAGACCGGCGATCTCCCCTGGTGAAAATGACCACATCATCTGCAAAGGCAAGGTGGGAAATTGGCAAAGTGCCTCTCGGCTGTGCATAGGCCTGGAGCTTCCCTAAGGAGAATAGGGTGCGTAGCCCCCGACTTAATGCTTCAGAGACCAAATTGAACAAAAACGTGGATAGGGGATCCCCTTGCTTTAAGCCATGGTCGGCCTGGAAAAACCCATGCGGTTTCCCATTAATGAGCACTGAGAACCAAGAGGAGTGTAAATTATTAATCACCAAGGCCACAAAGCGAGGGTGGAATCCAAAACGGAGGAGTAGGCGAGACAAGTAATCCCAGGACACTCGGTCGAAAGCCTTCATCATGTCTAATTTAAAGATAATGTTATGGCCATGGGCCCTCCTGTCAATTCCATTAACCAAGTCCTGAGCTATCAAGATATTGTCAGAAATCTCCCTGCCCCGGACAAAGGCCGACTTCTCCGGGGAGATAACCAAAGGTCTAACTGATTTAAAGCTGTTGCAAAGTATTTTGGTGAAAATCTTGTTGGCAAAAGTGCATAAACTGATTGGCCGAAAGTCAGAGAAGGTTTGAGGTGAGTCAATCTTTGGAATAAGTGTAATGAGAGTGCTTGCTATGCTTTTCAGAATTGGGACACCATACATGAATTCCTTCGCTGCTTGACAAACATCGTCCCCAATAATATCCCAACAATGCATAAAGAAAGTCCTAGTGAAGCCATTGGCCCCTGCTGCACTTTGGCCATCAAGCTGAAAAATCGCCTGTTTCACTTCATCATTAGTGAGCTCCCGAACTAGATATTCATTATCTGGGTTGGGTAGTAAGGTGGGGATGTTGTCGAACAGAACTTGCATTGCTGCCTCATCCGTTCCAGCTGGTGCAGCCAAGAGATCACGGAAGAAATTACAGGCTTCAACACCTATTGCATTCTCCTCAACTAACAGGGTACCTTGCACACTTTTAATTTGACGAATGGCCAGTTTTGCCCTCTTATCCAGAGCCGTGGAATGAAAGAACTTGGTGTTGGAGTCTCCCTCGCGCAACCATTTAACTCGACTTTTCTGCTACCAATAAATTTCTTCGTCAGCTAAACACCTATTTACAGTGGTCGTGGCTCGCTCCCATTGTGTCCGCGCATCCTCCGTGTCGCTCTCCTCCAGACATATCTCTATTTGGTGCACAGCTTCCTCCGCTGCTAAGGTCTTGGAAAAAATGTTCCCAAACACATTCTTGTTCCATATGCCGAGTTCCTTCCTCAAGCGCTTCAGTTTCTGTCCAAGAAGGAACATCCCATATCCTTCAAGTGGTTGTGTCCAGTTCTGCCGAACTGTTGCCAAGAAGCCCGGATGTTTTAACCACATGTGCTAGAACCAAAACGCTCCATGCGCAGGTCTGCTCCCCTCATCAAGATGCACCAGCAAGGGGTTGTGGTCTGATCCTGCCCTATTAAGGTGATGGAGCACTGAGCTAGGAAACTAGTGTTGCCTAGGCGCGTTCATCAGTATCCGATCTAAGCGCTTCCATACTCCTCGACCTTGGCGAATACCAGTCCAAGCGTATCGACTACCTAGTGGCGCCTTCGTCTTCAACCCACAGCTAGAGACACATTTGGCGAACTCGTTCACTGCTGCCAAATTCTGCTGCGCACATCCCAGGTATTCTCCTAAGTCCGTAATTGTGTTAAAATCTCCTCCAACCAGCCACGATTTCGAGAGGGAAAGCAGGCTAGACCAATGCTGTCGCTTGCCCACCTGGGAGCAGCTAGCATAAACAAAGGTGCAAAACACCTCCCCCATCCACGAAGAGTGGGTAACTGCTAAGTGAATAAGTTGGTTTTCGTTGAGTAAGACGTGAGCAGCAAAATCGACTTTCCACATGACCCTGATTTTATTGGTGATGTTGCTCACAGTAAGATGAAACCCGAAACGGTTTTTAATTGCTTCGAGTTGTTGGAGATCCACCATCGGCTCCAAGAGAACTAAGAACGAGATAGAGTGAAGCTGTAACAATTTCTTTAGGCGCCGGACTGTAGCATGGCCTGCCATCCCTCGCACATTCGATATTAGCGCGTTAATCATCAAAACAGTTGAGGAGGGGCGTGGGTGAGGGCTATCCTCGACGATTGCCGAGTTACAACTGTTTTCGGCAAGTTTAAGAACCGCCGTTTCTGTCCCCGTTTCACCACTACCTCCAGGCTCAGGATGGGGAGGAGATGATCTATCTTTTGCTTGAGTAGAACAAAATCTTGTACCACAAGATGTCTCGGTTGCTCCTGTGGGAGTTCTTCAGTGTCAAAGAGAGAGTTAGGGACGCGTACCGTGCGTTTAGGGAGGAAGAGGTGGTTATCCAGAACAATTTCAGCTAAGTGATTTGTGTCTGAGAGGATTGGCATAGTGGGCTGCTGCGTCGACTCCGCCTTCAACCTCCCTGAGCATTGCATTAGTTTGAGGGGGGGCATTGTTGGTCAAGCTCCTTGCTTGGGTTGGGTGTGAGGCAATCCTCGTTTGATCCTTCGGAGGCTGCTGATCTTGTTCCTTCTCGCGAGGCAACAGACCGATGTGCCTGGCAACACGTCTGTTTGGCGTGGTCCACTCTGGGTATCCAGTGTTTTTCTATTTTACCCCCCACAGTCAAGCTAGGGGGAACACTTGTTCCAATGTTTTCTGGGTGGTGGCGGCATCTCTCCACAAAGTGTCCTAGCTTATGGCAGAAGGAGCAAAACTTCGAAAGATTTTCATACTGAATCGATTGCCAAAAGCCAGCGCTGCCGTTCCCTATCCAGACTTTGCTGGCAGGTTACCTACGAGGTTCACTTCGACGCAGAACAGGCTACCTCAGGTCTGGTTAGCGATGCAGTTGAGGTGTCGATTTTGAGAGGCTCACCAATGAGACGGCCAATCGAGAAGAGCGGCCCTTCATCAAAGAGGTGGACTGGGAGATGTGGAAGGGAAATCCATACCGGAACTAATGGTGATTCTGCATCTACGGTAAATGAGGGCGTCCACTTGAGGGTGCGCATGGGGAAACCTTGGAAGCTTCAATCTCCACGCAACCAGCAACGGAGATAATCCTCCTCCTTGTCAAATCGTATCAGAATGTGTCGAGGATCTAACAGGCCAATGGAGTAGTCTCTGTGGCGACCCCACTTCACCCTAAGGTGAACCAGAGGGTTGGCAGGCCGTCTGCCTAGCTCTCGCCAGGACTCACACAAGAAATCTAGCCCAAATCCTTCCGAAGTATAGCCTAAACTATTACAACATTGATCCTCCAAAATAGACCAATAACTAAGACCACATTAACTTCAGAGATAACAGCACTTTAAGATAGTGACTCGTCGATTCTTAAATACCTTATGCATTACAAACCACGGAATAAAGTCAAACAGTCCCATTTAACAAATTCATACAAGCCACATACATTCTTACAAGCCAAGTAACAAAACCAGGGCTTGCACTTTTCCAGCTTCAAGTGGCAACCCAAAACAAAACTACACTGTTTAATTCGAATTACGTACATAACAAGTAAAGTAGATTCCAGGTCTTTCTCACATGCCAGAACCTGTCAAGGAAAACAAAATAACGTGGGGTGAGCTAAAGCTCAGTGGTGTCCCAAAACATGCAATCACATAAAACAATAGCGAGTATTAACTTCAATTAAAGTAAACAATTAGGAAAGCGTTTAACAGCACAAGATAGGATACATGGGCTCTCAGGAGCCATTTCTCCACGAGTTTGATCAAAATTTTCCGTAGTCGACCCTCTGTCAACTTTCACTACCTAAGGTCCGTGTAGATCTTTTTATTTTTCTTAACTCCGACCACCAATCTTACCCCTGTCCCGGGCCCGCACGCCAAGCACTAAAATGGTAATACTCGAGTATACCTTAGACTGGTCGAGGAATTCACCCAACGATGTTACGTCCAACACTTATAGACTGGTTGAGGGATTCACCCAACGACTTTACGTCCAACACTTATAGACTGGTCGAGGGATTCACCTAACGACTTTACGTCCAACACTTATAGCAAGCGCAAGCAAAATATTCACGAAAAACACTTCAAGCAAGTCGCCACTCGAAAGGCTAGTGTGATAAAGTACACACTGCTCACTTCGATGAACCAGCAATCATTTTTCAAGTATCGCATATCGAGTCACGAAAGCACTTTAACCAAATAAGCATAGAACAAGCAGGGACACTCACCAAGAGTGAAGTTCAGAGGTCAAGTTGAGAATCGAAGTCCGCGTCCTCGCTAAACCCTAAAATATCAAATTTTAAAAACTATAAGTTGGCTATACCAGTACTAGGGTTACGTAGGAAAAGTTGTCTGTGTGTATAACTAGTTTATCCTTTCGAAACTGAATCAACAATTTGCTTAAAAATCAAAACTAGTAAAAGTGTTAAAATATTTCGTAGGGTTTCTTGCCGAACAAGTTTTCCCACGCTTTTTAGTTAAAGTTATTAAAATCTCATTTTTTTTTAACAATTTCCTCTGGAACAACTAACCAGGGACAATTTCAAGGAAAGAAAAGGAATAGAGTAGAACCTAGGGTTTTAAAACTAGTGAAATCATTTTCTAACAATAATAAGGTTAGTTTAAGCTAAAGGAAGAAATATCGGTTTGGCAAAGTTTAAAAGTCCCGACACACGAGTTTCTTAACGTTAGCGTTCAATACCAAATTTTATAGTTCAATACTAGGGTAAAATATATTTAAATAGCTTGACTAAAGATACTCAAGTTCATAGGATCAAAACGGACTTCATGATTCCGATTCACATGCACATTATATCTCAGATTTGCCAATATAATAAAATCACATTTCAACCAGCAATTTCACTAGGGCTTCGTCAATCATTAGCCCTAGGTTTCAACAGATTCATTTTTGATCAAAAATTAAACAAATGCGCCAAGAGCTTCATCAATCATTAGCTCTTAGCATCAATTAATCCCTGCTCATGACAACTCAATTGAAAACTCAACCAAGTAGCTTCCATTTAAAAAAATTCCAGCTCAACCTCTCGGTTACTCCTAAAATTTCCAGCAGCTAATTGGTCTTAAATCCAATTTTTCCTCGGCTGAATCAGTGTGTTAAGTACCCAAAACTAACATGCAAGGCTACTTAATGAAGTTACCATCATTTCTAGTTCAAATCAAGTTCGGACAGCACCTGTAATCATCCACAATTTCCAGAATTTCTTCAGCTATTCTCGAGTGAACTTGCATGCGTCAGATTTCTGTTTCATTTTTTTTTCTTGTTTAACCGAACTGATTAGCCTCATGCAAGACTTAATTGTCTTGTTCTTAGTCAGATAATCCTGTTTATCAGCTCAGATTACTACCAAGAGACAAAATTAATTCCAGATTAAGTTCTCGGCTAGGCTTGCATGCCAGCTCATCCCATTTCATTTTTATTTTTCTGGTTTATACCAACTAATTAACTGCATGCAGAGCTTAATCATCTTGTTATTAACCCGCTAATCACAGTTATAAGCTCAGATTATCAAGAAATAAACAAATTAACTCTGCATTATCCCATTCAATTCTCGGCAAACCCATTCCTTCGCACATCATATTTTTCTTTTCCTAAATTCATCATCCAAATGCCTAAGCTTCACATGCATGGCCATAGATAGCTTAATCTACCCTTGATCAGTTAGTTTCAGTCCAGAAATTACCTCACCGAAAGCTCACTCACGCGACAGAAAGCTGATGTTTCTCTCCTCTCGGCTCGCTCGCGACTGGATGTGTTGGTCCTGGTTGCGGATGGTTGAAGCTGTGGTGTTTCGGTTGGAACTGGTGAAGATGGTGATGATTAGTAGCTCACTCGACTGCCTCTCGCTCTCTCTCTCGCTTGACTTCCTAGGACAGAACAGAAATACAGCTCGCAGCTCGCTCTCTCTCTTCACCTTTCTCCTGCTCAAGCCGAGGAGTTCTCCCTCTCTTGCTCTCGTCGATGATCACGAGGTGGAGAATGGAGATGGAGTGGAGTGTTTGTGGTTGAGGCTGATGTAGTGGAGTGATTCGCGGTAGTGGAGGTTGAGTGTGTGTGTAGAGGGAAGGGAATGCACTTCGGCAGAAATGGAAATGTTAGTGTTTTTAAGAGTTGGCCGAGGATACTTTGTGGTTGCATGGAAATTTTTGGGATAGTGGTGGGTATTTTAGTCTTTTCACGTTTCCTCCAAATTTCTACTCAAGTCCTCAATTCTAATCTAATTCCAAAGTTTACCCCAAATGTAATTTGAATGCCTAATAATGTACTAATCTTACGAGAGTTCAATTATCGAAATTTTTATGTCCTAAGTATACTTATATCGATTTTGTTATAATGCTAAGTTTCCAATTAACACTTAACCTTATTAGGGATTAAAATGAGCTATCGAAATTTCGAAGAATTTATATTAAGGCAATAAAATTACTCTAACTCAAGAAATATTAATTTAACATAGCGAAACCAAGTATGTTAATATTTTGGCACAATTATATTATTTATCACATAAAATTATTTCTACGTACTTATTTAAAAACAAGTAGATATAATGCTAGAATTTATTAAAAAATTAAAATTGCAATGAAATATGCATTGATATCTATATATTTTTTCGAGGTTCTCACAGTCTCTCTTGAAATCAATCGTTCTAAAGTCCTTCCGCAGTGACTCCATATTTGGTCAACCTCTGGAGAACTTCCCGATGAGTGCAAATCGAAAGAGGGTCGATTGAGTTTGAACATCTTCCTCTGAGAAGAAAATAACTGGCCTGCCCTTGTATGAAGCTAGCTCCCTAACTATGTAGAGGTGACCCGAAGCAAGGGCGCTATGCTGGTGGACTGATGGCGCTGGTCGAGGATGCTGGTGGAGGACATCAGCGAAGGAAATTATGCATTAATGAGAGAGTGATGCGGTACCTCGATGGCTCTAGAAGCTTGCCGTGTTAGAATCTGTCGGGGCAGTGGAACATAGACGCGCCGCTTCCTCGTCTTCCGCGAAAGTACCATGGTAAAACCCTTTTCATCGCGATCAACCCCTGGTTGGGGTAGCCTCGGCCCCAAGGCAGTGCTAAACTGCTTGAGGGAATGGACCAGCGTTTCTCTATCAAGCGCAGCTGCTCTTGGCATGTCCTCTCCATCTGAGAAGGATCCGTTGGCCAACGTCTTCTCCGGCTCATTTAACTTGAGCTGCGTATCATCACAAATACCTCCCAAGACTGGTACGATGTCAGTGACCTCCCACATTGCAGTCTCGGGCGCTTGCTGTGGCAGCACGACATTTTGGATTGCTGTTTAGGCAATCGTCGCCTCCTGCTCGCCCCACTTGTGCTGCGTACCAGCACACAAAAATCCCAACACTGGCGTGACATCATTGATGTCCATCTCAGGTGCCTGTTGCCTGAGAGCGGCATGTGGAGTTTGTGTGTGGGTGACGGTATCCCTCAGCTCCTCCTGGCAGTGCCCGCCCAACCTGGGCTCAGTATCATGCTGCCCCTAGCCAAGTTGCTCAGCCATAGCAGCCCCTTTTACTGCTGGGCCAGAAAAATGCTGCACACAGGCCTGCTCACGCTTGCCTCACCGACAACCCGAGGAAGGATGACCCTGTTGATGGCAAACGGAGCAATAAGGCGGCAGGTTCTTGTAAGCCACCTTCTGCCAGAAACCATGGCTGCCCGCTGCGATCCAGACGCGACCAGGCAGGTCCTTGGAGACGTCCAAGTCGACACAGACGCGAGCCACATTGGGACGGGCCAAGGTTGCCGTCGCCGAGTTGACTTTCAGAGGGCTGCCGATTGCACTAGCAATGGAGAACAGCGAAGCCCTGTTGAAGAAGTGAACAGGTAATTGTTCCAATGCAATCCATACTGGTGCGTGGGAGGACTCACTGGTAAGCTGAAAGTCAGGAGACCACTTGAAAACGCGCATGGAGAAGTCGGCAATGCTCCAGAGGCCTTTCATCCAACACCGTAGGTAGTCTTCTTCCAACCCAAAGCGGATGAGAACATGACGTTGGTCCAAAAGGCCGATGTTGAAACTGGACTGGAATCCAATTGTTGAGAAGGATTTGCGCATAGCATCAAGACTTGGCCGCCCATGAGAAAACTTCTCAACAATGGCGAACTTGAAGGGCGCAGCCATCTTGGCAATATCCTCCTTCGAGAACAAAATTGCTGGTTCCCCTTTGAACTGAGAGATAGGTCTGATCTTGCAAGGCGACAGCGACGGCTGATCCTGAAGGACTTCAGTAAAGGAGCGGCTAGCCCTTCCTCCAGGCAGCTGGAAGCCAGCCATGGTTGGAGCCCTAAGCTTCCCAAAGTAGAAACCCTAAGAGACGAAGCGAAAGGAGACACCACGAAGACAAAATAATGGAATTGATGAGTTTTGTTTAGATAATTATTGTTTTCTTGCAATCGATTGACATTGAATTGTGATTTATTATTAGTAAAGATCCATATGATGCCTCTGTTATAAATGAAAATACTCATAGACCTAAACCAAAAATAAGAAATGAACTGACTGCTAAGAATAGAAAGCATCTCACCTGAAAGCATCTCACCTTAAATGCAAAAACTATGGATGTGTTATATAGTGCTTTAGACTCAAATGAATCTATTAGAGTCAAGAGTTGTAAGTCAACTAAAGAAATTTGGGACAAATTGAGAGAATTCATGAAGGCACTTAGAATGTTAGAGAATAGAAAAAATCTATCTTGATTACTAAATATGAGTCGTTTAAGATAGAACCTCATGAAAATATTGATCAAATGTATTGTAGATTCAATGATCTTATTAAAGATTTAGAGGTTTCAGAAAAGGAATATACCTTAGGAGAAAAAATAGAAAAATCTTGAATGCTTTGTCAAATGATTGGGAAGTAAAGTGACTGCTATTGAAGAGGCAAAAGATTTAAATTCAATGCCTATTGAATCTCTTATAAACTCTCTATCTTATGAGTTGAAACTAAAGACCAAGGTACAAGAAGAAAAAGATGCAAAAGCGAAAAGGAGTATCGCTCTAAAAGTATCTCAAGATGATGATGACTCTATTTCACTAGATGATGAAGATATTGATGACAATGAACTTGCTCTTATTATAAAAAGTTTCAAGAGAATTATCAACAAAAAGATATTCAAAAAGGGAGAACTTAGCAATTCAGATTTCAACAAAAAGATATTCAAAAAGGGAGGACTTAGCAATTCAGATTTCAATCAATTCAATAATACAAGAAAGCAAGAGACCAACAAAAGGCAAGGTGACAAATGCTATGAATGCGGCCAATTTGGACATTACATGAGTGAGTGTCCAATGAAGAAGACGAAAGAAAGAAGAAAATCAAGATTCAATAGCTTCCAATTTACGTGGAATGAGTGCAACTCCAATGGTGAAACTGAAGAGAAAGAAGAATCTGCTCAATTAACTTTTATGGTTATTGGAGATAATGAGATAACAACTTATAACTTTCAACTTGAAAGTGATGATGAAACTGATGATGATCTTGAATCCATCATTATAAAATTGCATGATAATTTAAAAGAATCTTATGTTAGAAACAAGGAGTTAAAACAGAAAATTAATTTTTTGTTTCAAGGTAATGCAAATCTTTTTCAACAAACTAACTCACCGCCTTTTCAGAGCAGGTTAGAGAAACCAAAGAAACAAGATAAGGAAAAAGAAATTCTAAAGGTGTTTCGAAAGGTGACAATCAATATTTCTTTGTTGGACGCGATCAAGCAGGTGCCAAAATACGCTAAATTCTTGAAAAATTTGTGCGTCAACAAGAAGAAGTTGAAGGGGGATGAGCATATTGTGGTAGGTGAGAATATTTCAGCTATTTTACAAAGCAAATTACCACCTAAATGCGGAGATCTAGGTATGTTTACTATCTCCTGTAAGATTGGACATTCTAAGATTAAAAATGCCATGCTAGATTTAGGAGTTTCTGTTAATGTGATGTCTAAATCAATCTATGATTTCCTAAATTTAGGACCTTTAAAAGAAACAGGGATAATAATTCAATTGGCTGATCATACATTTGCTTATTCGGATGGGATAGTTGAGGATATTTTAGTGCAAATAGACGGATTAATTTTTCCTGCTGATATTTATGTGCTTTACATGGATGATGGAAGTGCCCCAAATCCATCACCCATTATATTAGAAAGGCCATTCTTGAGTGTTGTCCAAACTAAGATTGATGTTAGTAAGGGTACTCTCATGATGGAATTTGATGGAGAAATAGTCCACTTTAATATTTTTGATACAATGAAACATCCTATTAACTATCATTCTATGTTTGCTATTCATGCTACTAATTTCTCTGTGCAAGAATTTGCTGAGTTTGGTTGTAGGGGTAAAGTTAAAGTTGCTGCGAACAAGTATTATGGGATGAAAGCAATTCATGAGGTGAAAATGAGTAGAAAATTAAGGAAAAATGTTGCATTCAATGGCTATTTGGATCCCGGAAGAGGGCCACCGATTACAAGAAAAATTGAATTACATCCAGATTAAAGAGTGGTGTTTAACGTCTAGCCAAAAATGTTAAAGAAATGTGCTTTTTGGGAGGCAACTCAAATATTGATTTTATTGTTTTTTGTTGTTCAATTCTTTCACTTTGTCGTTTCTCACTTGGGTACTGATTACTCTTGATATTTTTCTCCACTATAACCATGACAGGTAATCTTGGCGTGCCCACGCAAGGAGGACACGCGTTAATAGTGTAAATCCCAGCCTCATGGTCAGTAGACGTTTGCAAAATATGGCGTGGGCACGCCATGTTGATAAAACCTCAACATCTCGCGACGTTGGCAGGAAGTGGAATCTTGGCGTGCCCACGTAAGGAGGGCACGCGTTAAATTGTAAAAAGTGACTCCCATAGTCAGTATATTTTTTCCAATCTTGACATGCTCACGCCGTGTTTAACGACCCAAGATAAAAAAAAACCCAAAAACTTTTGTTTTCTTTTATTTTTCCTTTTCTTTCTTTCTTTTTCTTTCTTTATTTCTCTTTTCTTTCTTCTTCCCCCTTTCTCTTTCAACCGAGAGCTCTGTGACCGCCGCAACCCTATCTTTCTCTCACTCGCCGCGCTCGCTCGTGGCCTCTCTCTTTCCCTCTCATCCAACACCACCCCCTAGCTGCGACCGACGCAAGCCGCCGCGTGGCTGCCGGCCAACCGCGCCATCCTCGTTCTTTAAGGACATTCAGTTTTTACTCCTCTTAACTCTTACTTTAGTATTTGGAGCATCTCTTTTGGGGGATTGTTTGTTGAACTCACTTGCAATTCATCTATTCCATTGTTGCCATTCGATAATTGCCTTCTGTGGGTCTGTGTTGAGATTTGGTTGGCTCCAGTGTGCCTCTGATTGCCTGCTTGTGACCACTGGCTTTTATTACAGTTATTGTTGCCATAGATTTAGTTGATTGCTAAGTTGATTGTTAGGTTGATTGTGACTCACTGGTTGAAAGCAACATGCGGGTGCCTTGAAATGGCTACATTGTTGGGACATTTGTTTAGACCTTAAGTGCCTAAATTGAGCATTTTGTTGATTGGGTTGGTCGTTTGAGTTGTTCCATTATCTGTGGGGTGCACCAATGGTATTGGTTGGGGTATTTTGACTATATTTGTTGATTCTATTTCGTTGTCTGTCTGATTGAAAGCAAAAACACCTTGTGATTTAGTTGCTGTCAAAATTCTGAACTGTTGTTGCTGGAATTGTCGATTTCTTGGCTCATTTGCTAATTTCAGTTGGTTGAGTTGTGTAATTGACTATCCAATTGGAGACATTTGTTGAGATTTTGAGATGAGCAAATTTTATTATCATCTGTTGATTATTGGGAGACATCTCTGACAGTGAGTTGCTTGTTGAGCTTCGTTTAATTTACTTGCTTTGTTGGGATAACTTGCATTGTTTGACCGTAGAAACATTTCTTGGGAATTTACTTGTTGCTTGGGCTCTCATTACCCCGTCTGGAGCATTGGTTTCTATATTTGTTGGCAATTGTCGTCTCTTGTTGCTTGGAGTGACATTTGGAGAGAATGGTGAGGCCAAAATCCTCTCTAGGTCTAGGATATCTAGAATGGGTTTGAGTTCACCATTACTACCGGTTATACTGTATTTACCCCCAATGTCATCCGTTTTTGCTTAATGGGTCAAGAGTTCCACCACTCCATCACTGATTTTAATCTAACCTTTGATTTTATTGATCAGGCCTATGCCGAATCTCGTGAGTATGCCGAGAGTGCGTGTGACTACGTAAAGCCTTTTTTCTCCCGCTATCGATATATTTGGGAGGATATGTCCGTAGATCGTGCTGATTTTGACCTTCGTCAGTCTAAGAGTTCCTATCTGAAGGACCCGGCATCTCGTTATATTTAGCGTTTTTTGGCTTATAGTTTCTCGAGTAGGCAGGATAGTTCGGGCATTCTGTCTAAACCAGAACATTAAGGTTAATTTGGGGTGCTGCCTTGCTTCTCAATTCAAATCTATTTTGACTAAAAAGAAGTGCCCCCTGATTCTTGGGTTGTATATTACCCATTTGGCTGTTAACTTGCATTTGCTTAATCTTTCTAACCATGATTTGCATGTAACATGTCAAATGGAAGCCTTAGACATCCCTTGCTTAGAGAGAATGGGTTTGGTCAGAGAGAGTGGCAACGAGTGGGATATTGTTTCCCCGGGACCGACTCGCGTCCCTCCTCGATACTCTTCTGCCCGTTCTTCCTCTGATGACGCTGATCCGGGCCCGTCTACCTCCGTTCTACCCCAAGGGGCTGATGACTGGAATGAGCTCCGGGTGCAGGTTGATATTTTGGATGCTCGGGTGACCAATATTGACGCCAATATGGCCAACATTGCCCAGAATCTGGCGGCCTTTATGCAGTACGCGGGTTTTCCTCCTCCTTTTGCGCCTCGGCCGCTGATGTGACCCCGACACGGTCCCCATGATTTCAAGGAAGTTTCGTTGCCCTTCTCCTTCTTTTTGCTGTTCATTTGCTACATTGAGGGCAATGTGTCATTTAGGTGTGGGGAGGGATCAGCTGTGGTGCTAGTTTTTCTAGTTTTTAGCTTTCAGATGTTTTCCTTTTACTTTTAGTTTGTTATTTGTCAATTTTTCGTTTACTTTTTTTTTAGTGATCAGCTTTCCTATGACTGCCAAGGTTTGATGTTGGGTTGTGACTCTAAATCTGCTATTGCCGAGTTTTATTAATAAAGGTGTATCTAGTTAATATAGTTGAGTCCAACAACATCTCTTTGGTGAATATCGATGATTGCATGACTCCTATGATTTCTAGTTAACTTTTCTAGGCATAGGGAATGATTATTGGCATTTTCATGTGAATTGGTCCGGTTATTAATTTTAGTTCTCCATGTTTGAAGAAATGAGGCTAGCGGCTGCTATTTTTATTTGCTTTTGCTATTATTTTGAGTTATTGTGTTATCTGGTTGTGAATAAAAATTGACTGTGCTCCGCTAGTTGTTACTACTGAGTAACCGGGGATCTTCACCTAAAGTATCGATGCTCGCGTCAAAAAATAGTAATTGCTATGAGTACATGGTCGTATAGCGATAGAAACTGAGTAACCGGGCTCCTTCATATGACAAATATTGGAGTTCGTGTCAAAAGACTCTAATGGTTAGAGACTAAGTCTTTTGTTACTATTAAAAAAGAAAAAAAAGGAGAAAAATAGAAACGTGATAAAAGAGTGAAGGTTGTGTTAGTGTGTGATAAAAGTCAGCTTGCTGATTTATGGATTTAATGTTGGGATTTTGGTTAATAGTTGGACCATTTGCTGATAAATGTTGAGCGACCATTCTTTTTTCTTAGATTAGTTTGCCTTAAATTGAAGGAGTTTGTGGTTTAGAATCTAATCGGGGTGATGTTTTTTGGATCCTGATCACTGATAATTGATATATGTTTTCCTTGGTATCTTGGCAATATGGTAGATGGAGCAGTGCCCATTGTCGAATATTGGTATTTGGTTGTCATCCCCATGCTTGAGGATAAGCATGATTTAGGTGTGGGGAGAATTGATAGGGTGTTAATTGTTAGTAATTTTATTGTTAATTTCCCTCTTTGTCCTTGCCAAATATTGCTTAATTGTTAACATATACTTATATTTGGTATTTGGACCTAATTTCACGAAATGGAGCAGAAGAGTGCTAAAAAAGAGGATATTCTTGAGAAAATTTCTCCACACGTGGGAAGCCTCCAAAGGATCCACAAATCTAGTTGAATGCTACAGGCGGGCCCCCTTTTCCTTCTTTTCACTGACTAGCAGTTTGCTAGCAATAAGAGTGTTTTGAGTATTGGAGTCATTTACTAGCAATAGACAATGGAAAAAGGAAACATTGAGTAGGGCCTTGCCCTTTTTGTACATTTTTTTCCCAATTCGGCAGGGACCACTAGAGAGTTAGTCATTGCTTTAGATTAGGGAGAGTTTTTCGGGCGGCCTTTTAGGGTGCGTACCTTCTGTTCGACAATACTCCCGATTGGAGGAACGGTTCTTTTACTTCTTGATTATTTAGTAAAAAACGTGATGCCTTGGCAATTAATTAATTTGTGTGGAGATTTACTTATACGGCGTGGCTAAACTTTTCATCTAGTCAAAGATTAACGCGACGACGCAGTCCCGAATATCTGTGAGATCGAATTAATTTTCATGCGTTCCTTAATTTGTTAATATTTGCATGTTGTTTGCTTGAATTTTCACGGGATTACTTTGTTAATTGGATGTCAAGGGCTCGATGTTCAATGCGACTTATTAATCTCCTAGAAAATTAGTCAATTAAATCCGTAATTGTTTAAATTGATTAATATCAGTGGCAAATAGCATTTTTACACACTAGGGGAACGTGCAATATGATTTAAATAACCCTCGCAGCATGCTATTAATTGGGGTTAGATTTTTCTAGTTCTTAATGTAATTAGGGAATTAATTCCTACGGTAGTACTTAGGAGTATTTTCTGATTAGGGGTAATCAATGGTCGTACCTTGGTTATCAATAAATTAAGAAAAAATTGGTCGTTAGAGCTCGTCGGCGATTATAACTAATCTATTAATAAATTAGGTGAACCTCCCTTGCATCAATGATCGGATGAGCGGACTGTGTCTAAGATGTTGTATTCTTGGCTAGAGTTTGTCTTTTATTGATTTAATTCCTGTCTACAGTCGTTTTAGTTAATTGTTTGTTTTGGTTGATTTGTTGAATTGTTTTTATTCTTGTTTCGACAAAAATCTCCCATTGCCAATTGGAACTTCAAAGAAACAAATATCCCCATTCCCTGAGGAGACGACCCTACTTGCCACTGTCTACTTGTTAATAAAGTTTGTCCGCTAATTAATTCTGGTATATCTGATTAAACAAACTCTTCAGGAACATGGTGAATCAAGTAATCCATTGCACACCTAGAGTCTCTGCTCCAGTACCTAGGATTGATTATTGATTATTTAGTGGTAGTTAGGTTTTATTATTATTATTATTGCACAGATTCGACACCTGTCAATAGGTTTGGTCTTGAGTCTCATTATCTACATGATAGTCCACAACGTCATATCTAAGAAGACGGGCCACACGAAGGTTCGCAAAAGTGACATTTATTTTTCGACTATATGTTTCACAATCAAAACTCCTCCTACGCTCGAATTCTCCTGCCAAACATCATCATTAGTCATATCAAGTCTACAGCGAGGCGGCGGATAACTTCGTTCAAATTGTCATTTCCTCCTCTGCTCTCTTTGGTGTTCGAGTGTTTTGAAGTTAATTTGCAGGGTATACGGCGGCAATTTGTTACGTTTAGAACCGAATTATCAGCTTCTATCGTTCGACGTCTAGGTATTGGAAAGAAAAACATCTCTCAACCTGGTCGGGAAAAACGACAAAAGGCACGACATGCTCAAGGAGAAGCCGGGCTGTCTACCGTGGCACCACCACCTCTTTCGCCGGTGCATTCCTTCCAATCCAATTGGTAGCGACTTTTTGGACTCTTGGACGACATTGAAAACCAGCTTGTCGGAATGAGCACCCGCCTACTCCGCATTGAAGATCATCTCGGCATCCATCCATATCACACAGGCGATGAAGATGATGACGAAGAGGATGATTGAAGCCACACCTCTAGATTCATCTTTTGTTTCTTTTATTATTAGTTGTTTTAATT
This sequence comes from Coffea eugenioides, assembly GCF_003713205.1. NCBI lineage: Eukaryota > Viridiplantae > Streptophyta > Magnoliopsida > Gentianales > Rubiaceae > Coffea > Coffea eugenioides. The sequence goes on from NC_040040.1 coordinate 45,089,595, forward strand.
TTCATTTTGACGGATGTTTAACATGACCTTTTGCTGTTTTTAAGTTACCTTTTGGCCGTTATTAGCAGGTATTTCTACTTTGGCAGCGGTTCGTAATTCATGGTTGATCTTGATCTCAGCCATTATACTGGGGAGTACGTCTTTCTAGCTTTTGTTTCTTTTCTTTCCCTACACATTGAGGACAATGTGTATTTTAAGTGTTGGGAGAAAATGTGTAGTACTTGTAGTATTTTTGTGTTTAATGTTTAGACATATTATTGAAAATATTTCTTGTGGTTAAATGTTGTCTCTTTTAGGTTTACTGGTAGGGAGTTTCATCCAGTTTTAAGGGGAGACTCTATCAAAATTTTTTCAAAATCTTGTCCAAGTAAAATTGTCCCAAAAAAGTTTCAAATTTTTTTCGATTTTATCTAGGGGTAACAAGTTTTACACTATTAATAGTTCAAATTCCTTCCACTTTTGAGATGTATATATGTGACTTGAGAACTTCTTTTCTCATTTAACTTGGAAATGACTATTATGTGATTATAATTTTTTTGCATTTGTAGAAAAGTATATCTAGTAAACTGGAGAAAATTATGCCTACATTTTACATGTTTAGTAAAATTTCTTCTCTTTACTCGATTTTACTGAGTTAAAGTGATTAATATGGCAATAAGTGTAACACTCTTCTCATGATTATTCTTTTGAGGGAATGTTTATTATCTTACTTAAAAATAAAAAAGAGAGTAGAAAAAGAAAAAAAATGAATGAAATACAAAAAATTGAAAAAAGAAGAAGAAAGAGGAAAAGAATATAAGAATTGCTTTACTCCAATGGTTCTTGTACTTAGTAACCGGGAGTTTTCATCTAAAAATGTCGACTTTCGTGTAAAACGATATTCGAATTAAGAGTATGCAAGGCAATTTAAGTATGTGAAGTGTTGAGTAACCAGTGATTTTCATCTAAAATATCGATTTCACGTCAAAAGACACTTTCACAACTTGAGTAATATTTAGCTATAGTATATGAATAAATCTCTCCCTAAGTTGAATAAGAAAATGCTCATGAGATTAGATAACATTTTATTGACCATATGTGTTATTTACTTGTGACATTGGATAAAAGGTGAGAAATGGAGTTGAACTAGCATAATTAAGGTATAAATAGCTCTCATTTACTTGATATTATGAATACTTGAACTTAAATGAATGATTGCATAATGGTTATTTACCTTGTTTTGGGGAACTAAAGTTGAATGGTGCACATATGTTTGTTTTCAAATTTTGAATCATTGTTGGTTTGTATTTCTTATTTCTTGAGGACAAGCAATAGTTCAAGTGTGAGGATATTTGACAAGTATATATTTTACGTGTTTTAAGTGTATTTTACTAGTTAATGTTGGTTCATTTTAACTAGTTTTATAACTAATTAACTAGGGTTTTGGTAAAAATATATATTTTGTGGTTTAAATGGTAAACGTTGCATTTCTATGGATTTTAATGGTAAAAACTTCATGTTTTTGTAGGTTTAACGATTCAATCATCAAAGGGTGCGAATCGAGAAGATAATTGGATGATAATTGATGATTTGAAGTGGTTAAAAGAAGACATGAAGTGCAAAACATTCAAATGAAGAAATGCAAGTGAAGACAGTTTTGACACATCTTTGTATTTCGGCAATATCTTGAGCAACAATGATCGGATCAAGGTGATCTTTTATACCATTTCGAAACTAAGAGATAGATTTACATTTGGTATGGAGACATCGAAATCCAATTCAATTGTTTTCCTGGTCAAAAAGTAGAAACACAGAAGCTTATTTGTATGGTCGAGAGCTGAAACAGGGGATTGACCAGTTGATGTATTTCAATTATATCTCAGTCCACAGAACTCCAAATTGGATGATTCTTGAAAATTGGAAAGCTAACTAAAGGGGCTACAACTTTCATGTTTTGCACAAAAGTTAGTTTGGCCTCTATCATAGCAGTTGAAGTGAGGCCAAATTCACAGAAATGAATACTTGACTTGAGAAAACGTGGATGAAGTCGCGTATTCTCAAGTCGCGTATTGTAGCCTGATTTCAGCAACTTGCTCAGCCACTTACTTTGTTTTCATACTACTTTCCAGCTATAGTTGGAGAGAGAATTTCGGTTGCACATGCTTCTGATGCAAAAAGGAAGAGGAAAGGAGCTTTATGTCTTGTCCAAAACCTGCCTTTTTTACTCTCTTAACAATTAGATGTTAGAATCATTAGAAGGAGAGAGTAGATCATATTAGAAGAAGTTCATATCAGATTTTACCATTAGAACTTAAGACGTTCTCTCTAGCTAGCACTTTTTGGTGAAAGCAATTGGAAACTTCATTGTACACCATTTTGTTGAAAATATTGAAGATCATTGGGAGTTTCTTTATTAACTTGGCTAAGCTTTCTTTCTCTATCTTTTACTTGTGATTCATGAGGTGTTCATGCAATGAAGCTATGTGTTTTCTTGTTTTATCTTACATAAGTAGCTAAATTTCTAGATCTAGGGAGTAGATGAAACTTATGGCTATTTCATATAAAGTGAATATGATTTACACTTGTTACATCTTGTATTAGCTTGTCTATTTGTGCATGCTTATCACTTGTTGTTGCTTGATCACCAATAACAAGCTCTTAGTTGTTATTATTCAATGAAAATTGGTAATAATGATAGAACAATATGAGTAGAGCTTGAGTAGTAGACTCATGAGAATAGAGGTACACTTAAATGGATTAAACTTGCATTTCATGAAGGAAACAAGAATAGAACTAGTTATTCACCATAAGAATAGGAAAAACTAGACTATTCTAGGCCATTTCATCATGAGAATGAGATTTGGTAATATTGGAAATGAATCCCTAGTTAAACAAGGGTTGTAACAAGAGATAAATCTATTCATTTGTGTTATTTATGCCATAAGTGGAATCTATATTATTAGACTCAAATATTTAGTGAATTTTCTCCATTTGTTATCCTGCAATTATCTAGTTAAGGTTTGTAGGTAGTAGTAGTTATAGATTTCTTGTTTAAAATTGATCGTAGTCAAAATAATGAGAGTAAGTAAAAAGACTCTAGTACTTGTTTAAAGTTACTCCTCGTGGGATCGAACCGATATTTGGCCAAAAATTACTAAATTTGACCTGTATGCTTGCCAGTCCAACGGGTAAAAATTCAAGAATTAAACTTGCAGCTTATATCAAAAAACTCGTCACTATTCTAGATAAGCCCTCCAATTTGATTCTAAAACTTGTTGAATATGCATTAAATTTGCAGAATTACAATAAATACTACTTAATTATACAACCTATTTGTATTTTTCCTTTAGTAAATAAGTCTTAGAAACATCAAAATACATTGATTTACCTTTTTTAGTATTAACATGTTTTTAGAAATTTTACATAATATATTACTTTTTAAAATTAAATATATTCATGACATCATGATTACATTACTCGGTTCTTATATGGGGTTGACTCCGGTCGAACCCATTGACCCCTGATCCCTGATCTCGATAGAGTCAATGGCCGATCCGAGTTTCAAAACATTGACTAGGGATGAAATCCTGACTTCCTAAAAGACCCCACTCTTATTCTTCTTACTTTGCATTTGGATGAGAGTTTTCCTTCCAAAAACCATTCACACATCCATATCACTGGAAAAAAAAAAAAAAAACAACAACAACAAGACGATGAGGGACTAAAAATGATATACCCTCAAGAAGGGCGAATAATAGAGCCACAAAGTTATTTATCTTTGGATGAATAATTGATAAATGTAGAGTCCTTAACTTTTTCTAGAATATATAAGTGAAAGAAAATTATAACAATCTTACTCTTTAACTGTTCAACTATTTCTAATAAATTTCGATAACACTGATTCTTGCACATCCTCGTGTGGTTGGATAAAGTTCATCATCTAATCCAATTAAACTGCTTACAGATACATATCTTTCACAGTAGGAAAAAAATCAATAATTCAATACATGATAGTTAGGAAGAGGCTTGTCTCAGCCCAATTTAACAAAAATTTTTAGAGCTTGACATGGTTAAAAATTGAAACGTTAGCAAAATTTTCAAGAACATCACTTCAAAAAAAGCTCCAAGAACTAACTTGCATATACATACCAAAAAAAAAAAAAAACAAACAAATGAACGTTTACATTTTTCTTCAACAAACGGATCGAATTGCGTAACGTATGTGTCGTAGTGTATATCTTGTAATTTGTTTTGTGTAGGCTTGTTAGTTGTGGCAATGCAGCAACACTTGTTAAGGAATATAAGGAAAGTAAGTTAAGCATTTACCTACCGTATAAGTAAGTTAAATGCAACACAAATGGCTACTAAGATTCTTCCGCAAAAGCATATGACACAGTTGCCATAAATGGTTACTCAAATATGTAAAAACATGCATATCATGGTTCCAGCATTAAGTGCCCATTTATCATAGTTTAAAACATAGTTATTAAATCCAACCCGGGAAGGAACCCGGCGAAGGAGGTGGGTCAACGGGTTACTGGTTTAACCGGTGGGTGAGTGGTTGAACCGGTGGGTCACTACATATATTTAAATATTATATTTCATAATTATTTATATAAGATATATGATATAAATTGTAATAAATAATGCCATAACAAAAGCTCATTTAATTTAATTTGTTATAAAATAATTAATTCATATAAGAATCAATCAAATATAAAGTTATTTATTAATATACCAAACTTCAAGTGTAAAATTTTATCTATATTTAGTGTAATTATCTAGCTTATTTATGAATTTTAAGTGTAAAAATTTATTAAAAATAATATTTGTCTTTAAATGAATTATGTAATATGTTATTTTTGGAATCCATTTTATAACTTATAGAGTTTGGAGGGTAATAAATTTTTATTAAAAGATTCCAAATAAATTTGTTTTAGAGAAAAAAAGATAGAATTGAAAAAACATTTATATATCATAATAAAGCTACTATGTCAACATATATGGAAGTAGTTTGGTGGTAAGCAGGCGGTAGTGTTGGGGCAGAGGTCCGAAGTTCGAGTTCCAACAATAGCAATATAATTTTTCCACAAAATTCGGTTAGTGACAAAACCGGCCAAAACCGGCCGGGTTTCCGGTTTAACCTGGTTCGACCGCCGGGTCGTTGACTAAGTCAACGGTCTCTTTGCACAAACGATGTGATTCCAAACCCGGCCCGGTCCAATGACCGGTCCACCGGTTTGACCGGTTCGACCGCCGGG